>NC_092577.1:29295647-29639397 GCF_037975245.1 Apostichopus japonicus
CGTTACAGTCCGTGCGTTTTTTTAATTCTTTTTTTAATTAATTAACTAAGATACTTAAATTCAACTTACCAGTCCAGGGAGACTATGTCAGTACTGGTGCCACTACTCCTGTAAATGAAAGTATTGTAATATTTGGCATCCATGTCATCATTCATAAATCAATATATTACGAATAAATATTACGAATGCTTACAGAATATCATCATCAACAGCTTATTTTGTATCATATGTTTATAGTTATGTATATAACTACACTATTTTAAATATAAACATACTTACATATATATTTATATATATATATATATGTACATATAATATATATATTTTCCAACAGGGTATTAATTTAAAAAAATAATTCACACAAATTTTCAGACCTCCTGGTCCTTCAGGTGCAAAGAAAGCAACAGGCAAACAGCTGTTTCTAGGTAATACTGAAACCCCAAATCTATATATATCTACCATTGAAATCGTAGTGAGTTGAAAAATCTAGAACAGTGCAAAAACTTCCAGCCTCCACCGGGATTCAAACCCGGGCCTTCCGCTTTATATGCGGACACCCTAACCACTAGGCTATGGACGCATTGTCCATATATATCTGTTTATATATATATATATATATCTGTATATATATTTATATACAGATAGATAGAATAGATAGATAGATAGGACACAATGCTATATATTCAAAATTGTTGTTATCTCTGCACATTTTCATTACATGACATTTTTAGGAGCGAAGTAACCAATGATCTTTTCTCTGTTTTCTTTCTTTTCTCTCCTCTTCCTCAAACAGAAAGCAAACATACCATATAGCAACCAGATGGGCAATTTCCCAAACCATCCAATGCAGCCAGGTGGTTCTATGGGCCCACGGCCCATGCACCACGGAATGCAACAGCAGTTTCCTCAAGGAGCACCATCGGCACGCCCCAGTCCTGACTACGGCCATCAGTTTGGCCAAATGATGCCCCAGAACCGATCCATGCCGAGTGCTTATCAGGGATCCGTGCCCCAACACAACATGCACATGCCAGGTTTCCACGGTCCTGATTTCAGTGGCGGCATGACACCAGGAGGGAGCATGGGGCCGGCCGGTAACATGAATGCCCTCTCTGGCATGATGCATAACCCGAACCGGATGGCACAGATGGGCAACCAACACCCGGGTATGGGCATGAACCCAGCTATGGGTGGTACCGGCATGCCCCAGACGACAGCCATGAACCCGAACCTCAGACCCAATATGCGGCCGGGTGTCAGCATGGGTTCCCGAATGGCAAACCCACCTCTGAACCGGAGTATGAGCATGCCCCAGTCGACGATGAACCCGTATCAGATGCAGAACTCTCAGAACTTTGCCAACTTTGCACCCAACAACCCAAATATGGCGATCCGTCCCACGGGAGGAGGCATGGGGGGCATTTCCCGGCAGGCCAGTATGCCGGACGCAATGAACGCTAACATGTGGAACGGCGGCTCGACGGGAAACGTGCCAGGTCCGTACAACACCGCGGTCGCCACATCTGCTTCCTCTATGGCCGCCAATCAATTTGGGAACACCGGGGGAGGCATGGAATTTCAGAATATGATGCAGAGAGGCGGGATGCCAGGCCAGATGGGACATGTAAGCCATTACAATGTTCTATTCATGTAGTACTTCATTGATGTGTTGGTAGTTCTTCGTTAATAAGATGTTTATTATTTCTGTTCGTTGCAACCATCCAGTCAGGCTTACGTCTTACTGTCTATTCTCTCTGTCTTTCAGTCCACTATGGGAAACAACCCCAACATGGCAGCCGTCAATATGCAGCCCCCAAACCAGCAAGGGGGATTCCCAGGTGGTCAGGGGAATCCCCAGCAAACTGCTAGTACCACCACCAATAACTCAGGAACGTCGTATCCGACCTCTGGTAGCGGTGTGACTGCTGGAATGATGCAGCAGCACGGAGGGAATTCAGAACTGGACAAGATGATGAACTTTGGTGAGTGAGGTGCACAGTATTTACAGCAGCATTATGTTTAACAGTATTAGCAGCAGCATTAATGTTAACAGTATTAGCAGTAGCATTAATGTTAACAAAGCTGTAGTTTAGTGAGGGGTGGTATTGATGTCATCATAAAAACACTCAAAAGATTTCAAACCGACTCGAGTATTTATCGATTCAGTCAAATAACACACGCATCAAAAAACACTCGAAAAATTTGAAACCGACTCGATTATTTATGGATTCCGTCGAATACAGACACATATTCTTAGATCGCTATTCATTGCACGACCGACTGAAATGAATGCTAAAACTTGACATGACGCATTTGCGACTTCTCTGTCGTCAGATTTCAACAAGCCGGACGGTATGATGGGTCAGAACCCAGCGATGCCACCTCAAGCCGGCATCCCCGATACTAGCGGTAATGCTAGACGTATGCAGATGAACAACACACAGAATCGTGTTCATAAGGAGGCTAAAGCAAGATTCCAGGTAAGCATCGTCCAGGGTGGTGGCGCTATTTCTAAAGAACCGTGTGTGTGTACTATAACCACGACGACACGTAATCTGTCACTGCTGTTACTGAAGTCAGACCAAGACGAAAAATGCCAATAAAATAGTAACATATTATATTTAAATTGTGCCCCCCCCCCTCCCCACACAACTGTTTATATTGAATTAAAAATAATCATTTGGTAATAGTTAATATTGAACTTCTTTAATAAGGTGCAACCAAATAATGAGAGCCACAGAGACTAATCCGATATTCAATTCTGTCTTGGTCGAAATTGACACAGAGTAAGGAACCATCACCAAATACAGCTTTATGTGGTATGATGTGTGAATGTTACATGGCTGGATCAGAGAATTACTTGAAGATATTTTACTGCAGTTTTTTTATATATATTACCCACTTCATACCCGATTATTACCCACTTCATTAAACCTATTTGTTAAATTCCTTTTTTCTGACCCTACAACAGAAATTTTGCAAGTACTCAGACGCAAAGGAGGCCCCGGATGCTTCCACGAGAGTAGCGAATTTGTTCCGAAATCAGCTTATCGGCATGGCCCCAAACTTACCAACCAATGACGTTGGTGTGCCGTCAACCTTCCTAGCCACTCCTGGCAGTAATCAACAGAGGGTACCCCAAGAAAATATGGACCAGGTAAAAAGATAAGAAAGAAATAAAATGGATGCTTTAGTCAGTTTAATTTGACAAGATTTTAAGGCATTATCAAGCATGGTTCTTTTGTGTGTTAGATTGAAATCTTTGTTGAACACCATTCCCACCCGTTCACTTGCTCTGTTCCGGTGTTTGCTAGCATTTTTACATAGCAACCCTAAATGAAGTGGAAACATATGCCAGTGTCCAAACTTGCTGGACAGTCATCTTTCTAGCTTCTCTGGCCTCATGGTTTCTCTTTGGTAATGTCTCTGTGTTTTGTATTACTTTCTAGAGCGGTGGTGATAGTCAGGATGACGGGAATAAACACAGTCTGTTACAGAAGCTGTTATCGTCTACGTAAAGGTAACTTGCGTCCTAGGAATCGGTCTCAAACATTCAGGAGGAGACAGAATTCACAACCACGAGAGGATGGAGAGAGGTAGAGAGATCACGGCCAGCCATCCTCTGTCGGGAATGAAAAGGAGAGGAGGAGGAGTCTTCCATTTTGTGAAAGTTACACCAAGCAACCAAACCAAATTGAAAAAGAAAATTTTGCTGTGGGGTCAGATTTTATGGAATGTTGGAGGATGGTGGATCTTTTGTATATTTCACATTCCAGAAGTAACAGTATCTTAAAAGAAAGGCTGAGGTGGTCTCCTGAGAGAGATAGAAAGAGAGAGAGAAGAGGGGAAAAAAAGACAATTGCGAAAATATAAAACAGTAAATACGATGCGAACTGATGAGGTGAACTCAGTTGTATTCACACATTACAGTATACAAAATTGAAATGATTTAAAAAAAAAAAAAATAGCAGATATTAACTTTTAGTGTAACGATATTCCCACATCGACTCCAAGCGGTGTCTCAAAAGATACGTCGCATCCTGTCCGAGGGGGAACACGTGGAGGTCGGAGTTCTACTTTAGCGGAGGGAGAGGGTAAAACCTTATTTTTTGTTTTATTTTGAGTTTTAATTTCTGTTGTCGTGAATTTTCATGCAAGACGTAGCTTAAGAATGAATTCTACGCAAATTTTTTGGGTGAACCTTTTTTTTCTCTTTTGTTTTTTTTTTCTCTCTCTCTTACGAATAGTTGCTACTATATAAGTTGAGAGGTGTCATTGTCTTAGTGCCAAAGGTTGTGTTATCAGGCAGGAAGAGCCATCTTTTCAGTCTGTAGTTGTACATAGCATTTTTTATGTATATTTCAATATTTCACAAACTTTTTTTTGGGGGGGTTGGGTGGGAGGGGTGTGGTTAGATGGTTTATTATAAGGGAAATGATGCACAACTGATAAAAAAATAAAATAAAATAATAAAGAAGAATAAGTATACTAAGCGTGATTGTAACTATAAGCTCTGCCAAAGACGTGTTTTAGAAACCTCCCGATGGGGGTTAACGTTAATGACTATGTAGGACTGTGGCCGGTAATGCAGCTCAAGAGATGCTCGACCTAGTGTGGCCCAGTAGTGGACCCAGGAGATGCTTAGGCTAACAGGGCCTAATAATGTACCCATGAGAGATACTTAAGCTGAGGGTCCAGTCATGGACCCAGAAGAGATGTGTAACCAAACAGGGCCCCGGGATGTACCCATAAAAATAATGAAACACACACCTGTTCTTTCATCAATTTTGTCAGATTCGATACCTACTTTTATGAACCTGGAGTCCAGGTCATTAAACATATTGGATTAATTTCATATGCCTTTTGGATATCTGATGATGTAATAGGTAGACTATCATAGAATGGTTAAAGTGGACCTTGTGTGGGATGTAGGTTATATCCCCGAACATGTACTTCCACTGTTAAACAGTACCAATATACCGTCAAATATTATCTTGATGAAAACAAACGTTTATTTTTTACCCCGCTCGTTTGTTTTCGATAACAGTAATAAATTCTCAAATTTCGGCATATGAGCGGAATAGTTTCATGTCGATTATTTTGACATAACCCCCTACTTCAATCATCATCATAATTTTTTTAAGTTACTATAGGAACCACAGGATTACTTGATAATCTAATGACCTAAAAGATTCTTTAGTTTTTGTGTTAAAGAATTTTCAGAATTTTTTCACACCCAGTCATATAATATAGCGGAATGATTTAAATCATATGATATACAAATCGCTTCTGTTTCTCTGTATTATGAGGAGTTTTTTTTTTTTTTTTTTTTTGATACATCTTTGTCTACTATTCTAAAGTCAAACTTGAGTTGTTCTCCTGCTCTTCATGTTTTGACTTAATACTTTAACACTGCCACCCATAAAAAACTATAATGGCCCCCCCCCCCTTCTATGTCGTTGGGTTTATCACTCAGTTTAATGTACAGATTTGTAAATAAGAGGTTTAAAACTTATAATTTCTGTTTGATAAGGAACAGGTATCTAATTGCTGGCTTTATCTTCTTTCTTATGATCATGATTGTAATTGTCTTCATTTTTTTTTCTCTTCTTTTGTTTATATCTGATGTAGAGGTGGTTTTGAACTTTTGTCTGGTCCGTGGGAAATCCCTTCATTGTATAGGCAAATCTACTTAAAAAAAAGCTTTTTTTCGGAGATTACACGCAAAGTCCACCAGAATCATCTGCTGGTAACTCTCCCCCAAAAAATAGTCACGTTTCTAAATTTAATATTTGGTTGTGGCCTTTGGTTGTTCATTTGCTTGTATGTTTTTTATTCTTCCTTTTTGTTTTTTGTTTGGTCATAGGATGGCCTAACATATGAAGACTTACAGGGGGGAGATTGGGGGGGGGGGAGATTGGGGGTGAAATGGGACGGTGATTCTGGTTGATGGTCACATAGGAATCTGTTCTTCAGGTTATAATTACAAGTCTTCTGTGAAGTCAAGTTCTATATTTCCTGCTATAAGTTGCTTCATGTCCCAAGCTTCAACAATGCAAAGCATGTGGCTCCTTCATTTTTCATCTTTTTCTATCTACAGGTGGTACTTATATAAATGGCAGAGAAAATTGTAAATCCTTCCAATTTTTCAATGATTTTCATTCCTCCCCAACCCCCCCACCCTTGTTTCTTTTTCTCTTTGTGAAGCAACAGAAATCGCTAAAGCATCTCAGCTAAAGATGTGTTAACATGCATTTCATATTTCATAATTAATAGTAATGTATTTCAGCTAAAGTTTTCCTACGCGAAGCCTATGGAAGTACGATAGTCAAAGATGATAATGAAAATGAATCTTTCATTTATGAGAGGAAAAGTTTTTACCAATCTTGAGAAAACAAAAATCATTGATCAATGAAAATTTTGTGATGTAGTTCTGTCAAGTGGTACAATTTTGCTGTATTCTGACATATTTCTTTGTGGAAAAATGACCCTTGGCAGTTTTTCAAGTTTTCGGGTCTTCAAGTAGATGATAGGAAGAGGCATTCCACAGAATGTATTTGTGAAAGTTTAAATCTCCTTATCTTGTAAGTGCATTGGATTCTCCATTTGAAAATTACTTTTCAACCTTTTAAAGTAAATCTCTCAACTGAAACTTTGATATTCTAATAGATGAGTTTATTTAAGGCCTGACTGATTTTTATGTTTTTTTTTAAATTATTAATCAGTCAGACATAACGGCGATCTTTATGAATAGTATTCCACATTTTTTTCGGTCCCCCTCCCTACAGTCTTGTTTCCCCACCCACCCCCCGTCTCCCATCCCCTTTCCTGTAAGAATGAAATTTAAGAATTTTGGAATTGATGTTTATTGGGAAGATTTGTTGTTAATGATTTGCAATTTTCTGGCTTTGCAAAAAATTGTAGATATTTAAAATATGAATTTTTCTCTTCGTTTTCAAATCTCAACAATTGAATTTGATGACAAAGAATTGTTGTAAAAAAAAAAATATTGTGTCATGGTAGTAATGAAAATTTGTTTAGTTGCTATGACAACCAGATAGTGTACAATTGATGACAATGTTACCTCACTTGAAAAGAAAACACAGATTTGTGAATATATAGTCCACACTGGATAAGTGGGAAAAAAATGTGACTCTTCCCTTTGTGTCTTTACTTTGTGTTTCTATGTGTTGCATTGTAAAAAGTTTTTGTGTCCTCATCAAGTATGTATCTTTAATCTAATTTAACACAATTTTGAACAACTCTTGCAATGTACAGGCAATACAAAGCAAACATGTAGCTTTGCTTCGATGGTACCAGAATTCATTAAAGCCTGTATCTCTTAAAGGGTGTGAAGACTCGCGCAAAAAGAAATGTCTAATGCCGGTAATCTGACCTAGTTTCGAATGAGGTGTAAGAGAAGTGTTAGACACCACCATCGATCCCAGAAAATGCACACACAGCTTGCTACCATCGGTAATTAGACACTAGTGTACAGTCAGTACATACAGCTGTGGTCAATACCCACAGCACAGCGTACAAACGATACAGCGATGGACATCTCAGGTCCAGCTAAAGATAAGGTATCACGTTTCATGACCGTCTGCATTTTGTAGCGACACGAACAAAACGTCACTTGCAAGCAAAGGAAAGGTAACTTTTTCAGATGGCTGCACACGGTTTGGGGCGAGTCTTCAATGCCTTTAACTTGTATCTCTTTCTCTGTATCTCTTACTTACATTGAAGCCTGTATTAACTTGTGAAGACAATGTTATGATTAGCAGGTAGCACCAAAACTGTGGAGAGGGGGGGGGGGGAGAATTTACAGGAGCTTTGGCAATGGACCCCACAAGGGTGCTAAGAAGGGCCCTGGATCGAAGGGGATGCAGATTGCTCATTTTTCAATTGCTGAAGGGAGTGAGAGGTGGGGGCAAGGGTAAGAAACACTGTTTATTGTTTATGAAAGAGGAAAGGAAAAATAACTTGTTTGTGTTGCAAACTTCATAAAACATAAAGAAAACAATAAGATATGTGATTCTTATCTAAGTTAGTTTCTGTAATGTTTATCTGACAATCTATTTACATATGGAAATCACCAAAAGGATTAACATCACAATCAATATGAATAAACATTTAGATTTGGATGGAATGCTATAAAGGCACTGTGACAATATCTGCACATATATCGCTCTAATGTAAGGTTAGGATGGAATTCAAAATTTGGATCATTTATCCAGAAAAGTTACCCAAGAAACGTCCATGGAAAGTCGAATAACTCGATCCACCCTCAACCAAGTCCCCTTACGGAAGACCGTGAGGGTTCAGGCACTAACAACATTCATCCATCATATATTAATTCTAGGTCCCTTGGCTTCATAGCACACCTGTAAGGGTGTAAACAAAATACCTGTCCAGCAAACTAGCGACTCTACATCCACAATACCAGGAATGTTTACATAGTGGTAATAGTATTTTGTTCGCCTAGAATAGGGGCATGACTTTTATGATATTCATGTGTCCAAGGAGCAACATCGTATAAAGTCTTTAATATACATTAATGGTTGAAGAATTTGGTAGCATTTGTAATACTTCAACATTTTCACATTTTATCATCTGCATTCTCTTTTGCAAATGCTTAAAACATTACTTAAAATTTAAGAATGATATTTTGACAATGAATTCAATACAAGCAACAAAAAATTTATTTATTGTTGGTTCTTAAGAACCTGAAATTACTCAAGATGTGTGAGATTGAGTTTTTAACAGCTTGCTGGACAAAACTGGGAAAGATTTGTGAATTTATCTCACAGTGAATCTGACTATGTACAACAGCTGTACAACCGTTTCCAAGACACCTTGTTAAAGTGCTGTTAAACATCTTTTCATAAAGAAAAACATACGGAAACCAATCAACTTAAAGAAATGAAAACAAAGATTTTAATTACATCAGGGTAAGTCTTCTTTCTTGTCGATGGCCCAAGTTAAAGTAAAACAAAGATGAGCGACTATTTTAGATTTTTTTTTCATTCTCATCATGAATTGAAGATTTAATGAGGTTCAAGTGATAATTGTTTGTTTTTCTCGTATTCAATCCCAAGTCAGGAACTTCATGAATCCCGCATGGCTGATTTGACCATTCTGATCCACGCCGCACTCGTTGATCAACTGTAGAGAAACAAAGATAGACGAATGATCATGATGGGAGCTTAGGCTTGTATAGGCTGAATATGCAAATGCATGATATACAGTAAAGGAGGATAGAATTGCATGTGAACTAGTCATACACAGTAACCGGTCTGTGAAGTATTGACATGGTTACCTGCATGTGCAGTAGTAATACAGTAACAGGTTACTGTGAAGTAGTGACACAGTAACCTGCAAGTGACTTAATAACCTGCATGTGCAGTAGTAATGCAGTAACCTGCATGTGAACTAGTCATACAGTAACCTGCCTATGAAGTATAGACATGGTAACCTGCATGTGCAGTAGTAATACAGTAACAGGTTACTGTGAAGTGACAGTAACCTGCAAATGACTTATTAACCTGCATGTGCAGTAGTAATGCAGTAACCTGCATGTGAACTAGTCATATAGTAACCTGCCTGTGAAGTATTGACATGGTGACCTGCATGTGCAGTAGTCATACAGTAACAGGTCACTGTGAAGTAGTGACACAGTAACCTGCAAGTGACTTATTAACCTGCATGTGCAGTAGTAATGCAGTAACCTGCATGTGAACTAGTCATATAGTAACCTGCCTGTGAAGTATTGACATGGTGACCTGCATGTGCAGTAGTCATACAGTAACAGGTCACTGTGAAGTAGTGACACAGTAACCTGCAAGTGACTTATTAACCTGCATGTGCAGTAGTCATACAGTAACAGGTTACTGTGAAGTAGTGACACAGTAACCTGCAAGTGACTTATTAACCTGCATGTGCAGTAGTAATGCAGTAACCTGCATGTGAACTAGTCATACAGTAACCTGCCTGTGAAGTATTGACATGGTGACCTGCATGTGCAGTAGTCATACAGTAACAGGTCACTGTGAAGTAGTGACACAGTAACCTGCAAGTGACTTATTAACCTGCATGTGCAGTAGTAATGCAGTAACCTGCATGTGAACTAGTCATATAGTAACCTGTCTGTGAAGTAGTGACACAGAAACATGCATGTTAGGTACTGACTTAGTAACCTGCATGTGCAGTAGCAATGCATTAACCTGCATGTGAAGTAGTGAGTAGTGACACAGAAACCTGCTTGTACTTCACTTTGTAAAATGCATGTATGTTACTGCCTAACAGAATTTTACCAAACACATTAGCCTACCCCTGTATGCTATCCAGATAAGCACTAACCCACATATATTTATTAAGTGTTAGATAATATTCTTTTTTGGTGAAATGGCAATTTACTTCTACTGGACAGACAGGTGCATAAGATTCTGGCCTGATAAGAGCTCTTAAAGCAACTGACCGCTTGCATAACGTCGTCATCCAACGGAAGGTTCTGCTTGTGGCAGACTTTCTTCAGTTCATTGAGATCGATGGTGCCCGATCGATTTCTGTCATATTGGAGGAAGGCATCAGTCAAGGAACTAAAGTTGATGTAGTTATTCTTCTTAAGCTGTGTTTTGACTTCCCTCAGAAGAGCTTGCAAGTCACCAGGGCTGACATTAAAAGAACGAGAAAACAAACAAATATTTATGTTGACTGATCAAAATGACTGGTGTTCTATTTTAAAGACGTATTTCTGCCGGATGGGGATAGGTGTGTTGGGGAGGAGGAGGGTAAAATTTATTTATTTCTTTGACTTTGGTTTGCCATTTTGTGCTCGAATTTTAGGTAATACAACTCCCCCCCCCACCCCTGCTGTGGACTGTACATTTTGATGGCTACCGTCCCTTGTAACCCATTCTGCTTCATGGCAATACCTAATAAAAGTTTATGGTTGATTTCATCCATTGTGACAGACGGCAAAAAAGGAACCTATATGAAAGGATCACTTCTCACCCTTACTCAACAAATAAATCCTGATCTTTCTCAGTGATAAAATTTCCCCACAACCCCCATCCTATTCATGTAAATAACCCACCTTCTACTCAGTCCCAGCCTCGCCACACCCAATTAACCCACTTTAACTCTCTCCCAGCCTCTCCACAGAAATATCCTACCTACACCTCTCTCCTACCAGCCTCTCTACAGTAAAAACCCACCTCCACCTCTCTCCTAGCATCTCCACAGGTATAACCCACGTCCACCTCTCTCCTAGCCTCTCCACAGGAATAACCCACCTCCACCTCTCTCCTAGCCACTCCACAGGAATAACCCACCTCCACCTCTCTCCTAGCCACTCAACAGGAATAACCCCACCTCTCTCCTGGCCTCTCCACATGAATAAACCCACCTCCACCTCTCTCCTAGCCTCTCCACATGAATAAACCCACCTCTCTCCTAGCCTCTCCACTGGAATAACTCACCTTCTCTGGACTTTCATCGGTGCTCCTTTGACTGACGTCTTCATCGAAGCTCCGCCTGTTGCACCTCTCAAGGTTCGGATGCTCTCGATGGTTTTCTCGCACCCGGGGAAATCATCTTTGCGTGCTTCCAGGTACCTCAAAACGTAATCATCAGCATCCATGATTTTGAAGCGATGGCTAAAGACTTGAATCCTGGCGCCGATGTACAGATCTTGCGGTCCGTAAAATTGCGGGTGCTCTGGTGTGGAGGTAGGTTTGGTCACCCTGGTTCGCTCTAAGAATTTACCGCTGACATTACCAGAGTTACGCACGGGAGGCTCAAAAATTGTGATCATGTCGTCGGCTAGGCGGTAGCTGATGATGAATCGGCGCCCTCTGTCTTCGGGCTTTACGGAATCCTACCATCGAGGAGAATAAACAGTATGAATATTTGCTAGATTTTTCAAAGCAGATATTTAGATATCCAACCTATGCTGTTACTAAAACAGTCACAGGAGAAGAAAAAATAGGGTATTTATAACTGATTGGTAGGGACAATGGCAATAGTCTGAGATACAAAATACAATATTTTTCTTCTTTTCACACTATGAAACTCTTAGCTTCCAGGAATAGAAATTATTAAAAACTGTTCGCATTGCTCACCATTTCTGCTTCAAATCGAAGAATTTTATGGTCGTTCTCAAGCATTTTGATGAAGTCTTTCTTTGGTGGTTGTGGGACCAGTGATAAGCAGGACTGAAGGGAATCTTCCAAAGATCCAAACCCATTGTATGGGGGTAGGTCAGTCTAAACACACACAAAAACAAACAATAAAGCATTATTAATGAGGGGAAAAAAACAATGAGTTGACATGAAACACTGTTAATGAGTTATAATGCTATTTAACTAGTCTATAGTAAATTTGTTAGTTTGTTGGAGTGATGTCATAACAGATGTCTTTTTTAACATATTGCTTTATTAATGTAGTCAACATGTTTTAGTTAACATGACCATACAACAATGGACATACAACAGTATTTTCACTATGTACCATGAAACAATGTTAATGAGCTATAATGCTATTTAACTAATCTATAGTAAATTTGTTAGTTTGTTGGAGTGATGTCATAACAGATGTCTTTCTTACATATTGCAATATTAATGTAGTCAACATGTTTTAGTTAACATGACCATACAACAATGGACATAAAACAATTGACATACAACAGTATTTTCACTATGTACCATTAAACAATGTAAATGAGTTATACTTCTATTTAACTTATCTATAGTAAATTTGTTAGTTTGTTGGAATGGTGTAATAACAGATGTCTTACTTAATATATTACTATATTAATGTAGCCTACATGTTTCAGAATTAACATGACCATACAACAATGGACATAAAACAATGGACATACAACAGTATTTTCACTATGTACCAGTTTCATCATCTGATGCTATTTTCTGGCTAACTTGTCAGTCCCTTGCAAGCAGAGGAAACTTGTTAGCATCATCACATGACCTACAATAAACTCTTGCTAAACCTACCTTGTTGGCTCCATTCCTGTCCTGTCTTTTAACATCCAGCGGTGTGAAGTCCTTGATACCAAATTTTTGATACAGATACGAGCGGGTAAATTCGTCGCAGTCGTAGATCAAGAAATGGCGGTGGTAGATGACGACCGTCTCGCCGATCATGAAATCCTTTGGAGCAAACCACTCCTTGATTTCATTATTTGAGAGTTCCATGACAACGGATGGGAAAGATGCTAAACAGATGAGAAAGAGACAAAACATTACAAAAGTATAGTCTTGCTATCTATAGATTACAGATTGCAGACTACAGATTGCAGACTATAGATTGCAGACTACAGATTAATGACTACAGATTAATGACTACAGATTAATGACTACAGATTAATGACTACAGTTTACAGAGTACTGACTATAGATTGTAGATTACTGACTATAGATTACTGACTACAGATTACTGACTACAGCTTGCAGACTACAGATTACTGACTACAGATTACTAATTAAAGAGTACAGACTACAGATTACTGCATACAGTTTACAGAGTACTGACTATAGATTACAGATTACTGACTACAGATTACTGACTACAGATTAATGACTACAGATTGCAGACTACAGATTGCAGACTACAGTTTACAGAGTACTGACTATAGTTTGTAGATTACTGACTATAGATTACTGATTACAGATTACTGACTACAGCTAGCAGACTACAGATTACTGACTACAGACTACAGAATACTGACTAGAGATTACTGACTACAGATTACAGAGTACTATTTCAGGGTTCTCATCATTCCTCTCTTTCTTCCTTTTTTTAGTGTCATCCATGAAACATTGTTGCCAGGGGACTTAACACTTACATTCAACATCGATTCTGTTCTTTGGTAATATGTATCTGAACAGTTTCATTCAACATTGTTACTGTTCTATGGTTATCTGTATCTGAACACTTACGTTCAACATTGTTTCTGTTCTATTGTAATCTGTATCTGGACAGTTTCATTCAAACCTGTTTCTGCTCATTGGTAATCTGTATCTGAACACTTACAATAAACATTGTTCCTGTCTTTTGGTAATCTGTATCTGAACAGTTTCAGTCAACATTGTTTCTGTTCTATGGTAATCTGTACATAAACACTTACATTCAACATTGTTTCTGTTCTATGGTAATCTGTATCTGAACACTTACATTCAACATTGTTTCTGTTCTGTGGTTATCTGTATCTGAACAGTTTCATTCAACATTGTTTCTGTTCTATGGTAATCTGTATCTGAACGCCTACATTATTCAACATTGTTTCTGTTCTATGATAATCTGTATCTGAACACTTACATTCAACATTGTTCCTGTTCTATGGTTATCTGTATCTGAACACTTACATTCAACATTGTTTCCGTTCTATGGTTATCTGTATCTGAACACTTACAATAAACATTGTTTCTGTTCTTTGGTAATATGTATCTGAACAGTTTCATTCAACATTGTTTCTGTTCTATGGTAATCTGTATCTGAACACTTACATTCAACACTGATTCTGTTCTATGGTAATCTGTATCTGAACACTTACATTCAACATTGTTTCTGTTCTATGGTAGTCTGTATCTGAACACTTACATTCAACATTGTTCCTGTCTTTCGGTAATCTCTGTCTTCTAAGGAATATTGGGAAGGGATCCCTGCCATCGTTTGGCTCATGGCATTCACAGATCTCCACTGTATCGTCTACCAAGTAATACTGGATGATGTATGGTCTTAATTCACCAAACATGTTGTTCCTATCGTCCCAGATACAGTAGAATCTAAGAACCTGGTAAATTAAGTTGAAATGGATTAAACTTTACAAACACTGTCAAAACCATGAACTGCTGAACCACTAGCTGATATGAGGTAGGGGGGGGGCAGGGCGGGGTGAAGCATAGAGTGGAGGGTAGCAGAGATGAAGGACAATCAAATTCCAAAGATCACTGAATATTGTCAAGATATATATACGATGATCCATAGCATAATTGTGGTTTAGGTTACAAAACCATTTCAGTTCCAACGAGAGGATCTTTGGTTCTCACCTGTCGGTCTAATTCAATAAACTGCTTGAGTTTATCAAAGTCCGATGGCGTCTTGAACTCCTTCAAAGCTGCCTTCTGTTTACGAGATTCGATGTACGGATCGGGAGGAATCGTTGACGGAGAACTCAACTCGATGCCCTCACTGGCCATAAATTCCTGAAAGGGAGGATACACCAAAGAGTTAATCAAATCATGCAAGGATATTCAACAAACCAATGAAATTCCAGAAAGGATATATTTATATTTCAATTATATATATATATATTCATTTGCCTTTGTCATTTACCTTCATTTCATTAACTAAGTCTGTTCAAAGTATCTCTTTCGAGATCCGGCTTTAGGAATCACAAATGATTTTGAGTTAGTTAGCATCATGTTTGATCTCTAGAGTAAGGCAAAATATGTCACCAAAAACAGAACTAGTATTGTTCGATACAGGTGACGAACCCCTACAGTGGAATTATGACCTTTCTTATCGGTTTCGTACCTCTGGACATACAATCAGCGTCCATAGCCTAGTGGTTAGGGTGTCTGCTTACAGGGGCGGCGATCTGTTTCAAATATTGGGGGGGACATTTGCTTGGGTGCAGGCGAATTACTATCAAAGCGGAGCGCCACCATTGGTTGGCGCGCAGCGTACAAGAAAAATTCTGGTTTTGATAGCCCCCCAGATCACCGGAAATGGCACTTCTCGGGCTTGAAAATGGCGAACCAAATGTACACTTTTGCCTGAGAACCAAGTTTTTTTTTCATTTATAACCTTTTTTCAAGATTGTCACCAGTCACACATCATGTTCGACCTCATTGCATCTCCTGTGGATCATTGCTTTTGTAGGTAATTCTACGTAACGCCCCACAATACCCGTCAGCCCCAATTTTCAAGGTATTAAGCCCATTATTTGTTCAGAATTTGAATAATAAATTCACTTCAAAACATATCCATAATGTTGCAAAAAATTCTATCTATGGACAACCAATATAAAAAAAAAACCTCAACCCCTAACAGACCGGTCAAAATTGAACGAGTAGAGGGAAATATGATGAAGAATGTTGGTCAAGGAATTTTCGAAAATTCAGACACAGTTAAATTATTGGTGTACAAATATTAAAACCTCTTATAACGGCTACTATCAAACTTAGATATCATAGAAAATACCCCAAAAATATGCTTGAGGAGGAGGGGCAGTTTCCACCCTTCGCCCCCCCTCCCTTGGCTACGCACCTGCGGTTAGAAATCTTGTAGGAAACAGGGCAAATGGAAACCCAGTGAATCCATATCGATGTGGATCATATATATGATTGTACGTACTGACACTCATACACAAGAGTCAAACCAAATTTCATTACGGATGCGGTCCGTCTAGCAATTCATTTCGAAAAAAAAAGAAGTAAAAACTACTTTCGGTCATATAGTAACAAATTGTGACACGGTTAGACAGGCACCTTGCGAGGAATTTGCCAAGGGAGGGGCAAAGCTTGTACCCAGACTTTCTAAGCGTAGCGCAACCATAAGTTGGCGCGAAGCGCAAAAGAAAATTTTGGCCGAAAATGCCTCCCAGATCAATGGAAATGGCACTTCCCAGGCCTTGTAAGTTGCATCTAAGCATTTCCTATTTTGAAATTACTAGCGATATCATAAAAAAATACAAAACAAATGCTTCAAAAAAACTATGCCACCAAATATTGGGGGGGATATTAGATACCATATCCCCCCCACCTAAAATATTGGGGGGACATGTCCCCCCCGTCCCCCCCATGATCGCCGCCCATGTCTGCTTATAAAGTGGGAGGCCTGGGTTCGAATCCCAGTGGAGGCTGGAAGTTTTTTCACTGTTCTTGATTTTCCAATTCGTTACGATTTCAATTATATATATATATATATATGTACACAAACAAAGGTGCCACAAGAAGTCATGAGTTGCTAAACGGATATCAAACAAGCAATTTATCATCAGAAGTGATACGTCCGGTATCGTTGAATGACTCATCATAAATTGCCATCATCACAGCAGATTAAAAGGATTAAGAGAAGAAGCAACAGCAGATAATACCCGATTGGACCTATTCCTAAAATCCGTGAGCATCCCTACTTTAAAAATGCACTACTTACCGCAGTCCACTGGTCACAGCCGACGACGTGGAAGACCTTACCATAGAAGGTCAGTGTTTTGTCCAGATTCAGATCTTTCCAATGCCAGTGGTCGCCTTGATCGTTCTTTGGCAGCCTCTGTCTCTTGATCAGTTTGCCCTGTGGCATCCCGCTGTTCTCTACGTGCGGCTCTACTACCGAAATACTGTCGTCTTCCAAGTAATAGAAGATGACGACCGGTCGCACCCTGAAGTACTCGTTCGGCGACTCGTGCACCGTTTGCTTGTAGTATCCGTCAAACTTGAGCACCTGCGAGAAAGGGGGAAGAGAAATAATATAGTCTACATCATTAGAACCAATTCTCTGAGTTCAGCAGCCTCATATTCCTACAAACAAATGTCTGGACATTGCATTGCATGAGTTTAATAGGCAATCCTTTGGTACATCTTTAACATTGAAATGATGCTACATGTATGGCATGAATGTGATCACGAGCGTTGTCATTCCTGATGTGAAACAAAATATTTCACATTGCGCAGAGAGAAATGAATATCTACATGAATATATTATACAGGAAGTAAAATATCTGCTTGAGTAAGCTGTAATTTATACTGACCTTCTTGTCAAATGCTACATGAGCAGGAACAAAGTCCTCAGGTGGTGCTTGCTTGGCTTGTCCATAGGTCAGAGTTGGTCGTTTGTTATTTAATTCATTAATCTCCTCTTCCGTAAGATGGTTCACTGTTAACGGATCGCCTCCAATGCCTACTTCTGGCCTGTCGGCCAGGGCATACCCATTTTTGTAACCTAGACTTTGTGAGACGTGATATTTTCTTCTCTGTTGGTAGAAAATTGATAGAATATTTATTCTTTCACTCACACTTTCACAGATATATAAAGACAAACTAGGCCTGCAGTTATCTTTCTTCCAATTGTACATGTATGCAACATTACCAAGGCCCTTGGCTACCCTGCGCATACTTTGGATCGGCAATAATAAGATCCTCTATGGATAAGTCCCTGATATATTATGTTCAGTTAAGTAAGAATTAACCACTCCTCAAGGGTGTACAGGCCAACCCCCCCCTCCTTTTTCCCTTTTCCCTATGTAATTATATGCACAATTACCTTGAGTTTCAACTTTTCAACCTTATGATAGGCTATACCTACAGTAATACTAGTTCAGGTATGCGGAATGGTATGGCAGTAGGCCTATGTACCTATTGCGGAATGGCACTGGAACCTATTGTAACTATGGCATAATGGCACTAGATCCATTCAGGGCTTATCTTAAGCCTAAGTTAGCCTATGCATAAAGCAAATGCAGGCCCAGCCTCTATAGCGTAGGCCAAAGTCTAGTATATATAGGCCTAGCCTGACTATCCCAAACTTGGGCCTAAGTTAGGCCTAACAGTAACACTCACAATAAAACTCATTAAAACTTAAATGACTCACTGTAGGATCCTGAAATGTGTTTCCCGGGAGAAAAGGCAGAGCCATTTTGACGTTAATTTGCCTCTACAATACGTTATGAAGGATGGATCCTGACAGGTCACAAGGGAGACAGGGTACTCTAGAGTCTTACTGTTGTTGTCCTGCAGATGCGATTTGCGAGTTCTCAGTTTTACAAACACAAGCTTGGAATAGTGTCACAATTCCCAGTACGTGTTTGCACTTTATTGCGTACAGACTTGTTGCTAGGGACGAATGTATCTCGTCACTAGTGACCTGTGCAATACAACAGTTTTGAAAGAGCGCCCCTTTTTCGTTTTTTTTTTTTTTTTTTTCACTTTCGTAGTATAATAGTAGTAGTAAGTTGAGTCTCGTCTATCCGACATGCTCAGTGATTGATCTCCGCAACCATAGGCGTAGGAGGCGGGGGGGCTGGGGGGGCTGCAGCCCCCCCAACCAATTTTTTTTGTGAAAATTCGGGCAATATGCTTAGAATTTTTCGGGCACCTACTGGAAGAATAATAATTTGCAATGTGTTTTTCATATTTTTGGTGAAAATTCGGCAATATGCTGAGAATTATTCGGGCATCTTCTGAAAGAATAATAATTTGCAATGTGTTTTTCAATATTTTGGTGAAAATTCGGGCAATATGCTTAGAATTTTTTCGGGCACCCACTGAAAGAATAATAATTTGCATTTTTTTCAATTTTTTTGGGTGAAAATTTGGGCAATATGCTGAGAATTTTGCGTGCACCTACCAGTGGCGGAGCGTCCATACAGTCAAAAGGGGCGGATGCCCCCCTGACGGACTCAAATGGACTGCTGGCGCCCTTTCAGCTTTTTACCACTTTTTACTTATTCGCGATTATTGACTTTTTTATTGCGCTCTCAAATACCTATTGACATTTGTCACATTTTGTTGGTGCAATTTTCTGACAAATGGCGATGACACCCATTTATTCTTCGTTTATCTGCAAATTAGCAAGGCCCGGAAAGGGTCATTTCCGGCAATCTAGGGAGTAACTTTACTCAAAAAATTTCTGTACGCTCCGCGCCAACCTGTGGTGGCGCTCCGCTTAGATAGTGTCAAAAGCGCCCCTACAGACCATTCTCTCCCCCCCCCCCTGACCAATACCCCCTAGCTCCGCCACTGGCACCTAGTGAAAGATGAAGAATTTGCAATGTGTTTTTCAATGGTTAAACTTATATTATTATTATCATTATTGTTGTAACGACTTCCCCAATAATTCTAACCAATATGGAAGGGTAATAACACCGAAAATGATTTTATGTTATTGTCAGGTGATGTAATAACTGATGGATGCCTATATGATATGCACATTAACATGTGGAACGCGCGCGGAGCGCGCGAAAAAATCTTGGTTATATTTTTCGGGCAAGTCGTTACAGCCCCCCCAAATCAAATGAGGCTCCTACGCCTATGTCCGCAACGTATGACGATCTTGTGCAATGTTTATTGCTTCCTCGCAGTGGCGTAGGAAGGTACTTTTGAGTGGGGGGGGGCTGAAGACTGATGGCCGGCCTGGGGGAGGGATCTAAGAGGAGGGGGTGTCCCCCTCCCCTTTGAAATTTTTGCATTTCCAGGTGGCCTCAGATGCAATTTGGTGCAATATAGCACACTTCAGCACCCTCTCCATTTTGTAAACTTAATTTTGTATTTTTACCTGGCCTAAGAGCAATTTGGTGCTCCAAATGAGATTTTTTTTTCTCATTTGGAAATGAGAAAGGGGTTTTCTGACTTGCGAACCGGGGGGCGGAATGATACTTCCGCCCCTCCACATTTTTCACTGGGGGCGGCTGGCGCCCCCAGCCCCCCGGTTCCTACGCCCTTGCTTCCTCGAAATTGTTAACGTCCTTAAATTGCGACTTTATTTTTCCAAGCAAGGTAGTCACGGGCCTTCCTACCGGTTTAGCGGTATGTCTCAGTGCAACCTTTCCTGGAGAGTCCTCCTGGAGTCTTGCTACATGACCGAAAAATCTCAATCTTCTATGTGCGACTATGGATGACCAGGGAGTTGTTATAACAACTCCCTGGGATGACCAAGGTGTTTGGTTGGTTTCATTGTAGAGCTCATCGTTTGATAACAAATTGTTATTGGTCCATCTAATCACTTCATACTCAGAGCTAAATACACAGAAATGACGTTTCTGTCTTCTTCTCTTTAGTAGTAAAGGGAAGGGATAGGTTCCTTGCCCCATATATAAAGAAATGGAATGTTCCCTTGGTCCTCCGTCTCCAACCACCCCCCCCCCCCTCCCCCGCCTCCCCACCAAATAAATATAAAAACCTGATTAGAGGTTTCTGATGTGAGCGTTATTTATAAGTTTGTTGCAAACTGTTCATTTGGCGAGATCATTCACTTATAATGATTAATGTTTATCATTTTGCTGCAGCATATTGGAAGTGACCGAATATGTTATGTTATCCACATCAATTTATACCTTTTCGCTACAAATAGTGGAAATGATGACTTTCTGATGTGTGCGTATATTTTGGGAAACTATGGGATATATTAAAGATCTGCTTTACTGGCTCCAGTTATAGCATACTATATATAGCCAGGGAAGGTTTGTGATTACGTAATCGACCTGCCACTGTCGTAAATCGAGCTCAGGCTGTACAATTAGTCTGCATAGCTTCTTAACACCATTATAGGCTCTTTGTGTAAACCAAGGGCGTAGGAACCGGGGGGCTGGGGGGGGGGGGCGCCAGCCCCCCCAGTGAAAAATGTGGAGGGGCGGAAGTACCATTCCGCCCCCCCGGTTCGCAAGTCAGAAAACCCCTTTTTCATTTCCAAATGAGAAAAAAAATCTCATTTGGAGCACCAAATTGCATCTAAGGCCAGGTGAAAATACAAAATTAAGTTTACAAAATGGAGTGGCTGTTGAAGTGTGCTATATTGCACCAAATTGCATCTGAGGCCACCTGGAAATGCAAAAAATTCCAAAGGGGAGGGGGACACCCCCTCCCCTTAGACCCCTCCCCCAGGCTGGCCATCAGTCTTCAGCCCCCCCACTCAAAAGTACCTTCCTACGCCGCTGGTGTAAACACTGTGTGGAAATATGTTCATGTCTACAGTGCAGTTAATCATACAGCGTTCACACAAAGACCCTTGTACAAGAAAAAAATATGAGGCAGGCATTGCAGACTACTTGGTAAAAAGAGGTCATGTTACGACCAAGGCAGGCCGTTCACGTAATCTCTAGAAAGTTTTCCATGATAGTGTGCTATAGTTGGGGTCTATACAGCAGACCAATATATCATTTTGCTGCAAATTGTTAAAATTGATGAAATTTGATCAATAATCATGTTGTCATTTTGAAGCACAATGTTGAATAGTCTACTACAACATTCTGTTTCTATACCACTTTGACAAGGAGAAAATAAATCACTAAACATTCAGCCTATTAAAATAGCGGGTGAAAATATCATACACCTGAGAGTAATCGCTTCGCAAACTGCCGGTAGGTTCTAAGGTGGTCCAATACTGAACGCTTATAGTTCCCATGGTAGGCAACTTTGAAGACTGGGGCCAACCGGCTTCAACTAGGCTATTGGATTGATAAGTCATAACTAATGGATTTTATTTTATTGTCAAAAGTTTGCAGCCATCCTAAGAGTTTCAACACAGTTCAATCAACAAACTGGTTTATCGGACGATATTCAAGGTTTATCGGTAGATAAACCTGGTTTTTCGACGGAAAAATCAAATAACCGACCGAAATGGATAAAAAAAAAAAAAACTCAAGGTCTGGGAAAAGTGGTTAGGCGGCAAGTTTTCCCCTTTGTCCCCTCCTTCGTAATCCCGCTTATGAATAAATAGGCTAGTACTTAAAAATATTTCAGGTCAACATAATGAGGTTGCATTGTATTTTCTGTCATTTTGACCCACACACTTGCCTCAATACCTCTCAATCTCATTGATAGATGGAGTAAAGCATAGGCGTAGGAGGCGGGGGGCTGGGGGGCTGCAGCCCCCCCAACCAAATTTTTTGGTGAAAATTCGGGCAATATGCTGACAATTTTTCGGGCACCTACTGAAAGAAGAAAAATGTGCAGTGTGGTTTTCAATGGTTATAATGATATTATTATCGTTATTATTGTAACGACTTCCCCAATAATTATAACCAATATGGAAGGGTAATAACACGGAAAATATATCAAAATTTTTCGCGCGCTCCGCGCGCGTTCAACAACTTAGTGTGCATATCATATTGGCATTTATCAGTTATTTGCATGTGATGTAATACCCGACGAACGCCTATATGATATGCACATTAAGATGTAAATATTTTTCGGGCAAGTCGTTACAGCCCCCCCCCCAATCAAATTAGGCTCCTACGCCTATGGAGTAAAGCCATTTTGGTTGCGCAATTAGGGCGGTGACGATGTTGGTACTATACACCATTACAATTCATACATGTTGCATATTTTATGATTTTTTCATTGAAATCTTAACTTGAAAACAGACTTTAGAAACAGAAAGATGAGGTGGGCCACATACTACGTACATACGTATATATCGCGTAATTAGCCACAGTTTGTTGAAAATGTTCACGCAAAAAGAGCACGAGCAATTTTTCTTTGCCCGAACTGAACCCCAGCCCAATTGAGTGTGTGATCGCGAAATTACACTGTGCACAACTGGAGATCTTGAAGCACGCCATCTTTCAGTGTACATGTATGTAATTCTGTGTAAATTTCTGTGTGTTACGATCTGTGTTTAGAACGTGCAAACACAACGTTACAGGAAAAGTCCATCGATCTTCGCCGATCGCTTGCATTGCCCACCCTCTAATGAGATGCAGATATAATATTCTTTTGAGAATTTTCTTTCCTTATTCTATTTCAGAAGCCTTATGTCCTTACATAGAAGTATCAATGATCAACCAAGGGACAATGTAGTCTTTGATTATCACCTTAGAGTTAAATCTATGGTTAAATTTCTAATACACGAACCAGTATGTCCTCTACAAAGAACAGCTGAAGTGGTCTCAACGAATCTATCCCCTACTTTGATTGGTTGATATTCGCATCGACAGAATATATTCTAAATGTTAGCCAATCCAGAAGTGGGTTAAATGAATTGAATGTCCACAATATGAAATCGGTCAGTTAGTTCATCATTGCAAAGGTATGTGTTGAGACAGTGCGTAGTAGAAAAAGCCACCTTAGCTAACAAAACACCACAAAACAGCCTACTGGACATTGGAACCAGACAACGAAAGCAAAATTGAGTGGTTCGAGCGTGTTCGTTCTGAATATTTTTACAAGAGGTTGCACGACATTTTCTCAATGACAGTAAGGAAAACATGAAGCCGAACAGTTGTCTTGAGTATTTTTTGGCAATTAATCTTATTAGGTTAGGCTAAAGCCTAACGTTACTCTTACAGTAACAGTACACTAACAGTTTGCGATAATAAGTCACGGCAGGCTTGGGTAATATACATTTCGGCTAGACCTTAACGTTAGGACGTGCTAAAAAAGTTGTTGTGCAATCGAAAAGGATAGACTAGACATATGAAACGCCAGACTGAGCTTATAATGGTTATAATAGGCCTAGTAGTAAAGGCTTCAATTGACGCACCTTCAAATATTACTAGCGCCTAGCAATGCTTTTTGCATCAAAGCAGAGTTGCATATTTCATGAGTTAGAATCCATTTCAGGTAGGTGCTGATCAAATTGTGGGTTGTTGTAAGCATTTAACATCCTCCAGTTACAGTTATTCAAGCAAAAGGTACTTTCTGCTAACAAAAGATTGCGCTTTCCACACACCAAATTTGTCAGCGGAAAACAACGTTTTAGTCAGCAGAAAATACCGGGTTTATTTGAGGAGCAGAATGGCTTACCAAACTGATTGAGGAGGATGGAGAATGATAAATTTGGCTGGAGCAGGATAGAGACTAGATTCTCAGCCTGATAGATTAGGTTCGGAAGAGGAATGATGATTTAGTACAACTGGGGTGATAATTTAAAAGTTAAACAGCGACACCTTATTTGGCTATAGTTATCAATATGGCGTGAGAAGGTGAAATCCAGCTGCTGTATGGAATAATTTGGTCTTGCAAAGTTTCATCCTTATAACGGGGACCGCATTTTAATACTTTACTTATTCCATGATTACGCCTCCTTTTGCCTGTTACGCAGACCGCATTTACCTTTTACTTCTTAACGTAATCACTAATTACACACACCCATGCCTCCAGTAAAGTATAAGCAGCTTAAATTCCCTGACATTCACTCAGTCTTACGATCCTTCTCAACTTTCTGTGAATACTTTCCCATGTTAATTTCATTTTCCTGGATTTGGTATCCTAAACTTGCAGCGTACATGTAAGTGAAAAAGAAGTTGTTTTCTGCACAAGAAATTTTTCAGTGCAAAATAATCGGCCAAAAGTACCGTGTTTGGTGAATAACTGAAACTTGTATCAATGGATGTATACTAACACAACACTAACAGTTACCTTATCGCCAAATGTGTCAATTTTGGGGTATGAAAAAACTAGACATGGCAGACATTTTTTGGTCAAATTCTGCTCAATTGTACATTGAGTAGGCACAGAACAGTAAATACTTAATGATCATTACATTTCTGAGGAGCTTTACATATGAAAAATGCATACGTTGAGTGATTAGGCCTAGTAGTGGAAATAACATTACTTGACATTTCAACAAATTCTGGTGAAAGGTAAACTAGCACAAAGTTTGATTAGCCTAGGCTAGATTAAGATTTTTCGGGATACAGATTTCAAAAGCAGCTGACTGGTGGTCAAACTCTTCAGTTGGCACAAAATTTCAATGTAAAGTGTATACGAAGACACTGTTCAACTCTTAACTTGCCTATGAAATTATGTAGGCTAAGGCTAACCTGTGCCTATGACCCATCAAATCTAATCTTTGGTAAATTATTCTCCAAAAGATGAAAGGAAATGGTTAATGAATGGAATAAAAAAAGTTGTCTTCGTAGCCTGTGTTAAAAAAAACCGATAGGCCTAAGTTATACTGGTGCTACCATTAGTAGGCCCAAATGCAATAATGGGCTGAATACTATGGGACCTACCATTCTACCTATATAAAGGATAGCCTATGTCTACTAGAATTTTTTCCCAGAAAGAAATGACACTTAATCCTTAAGTGCATTCTTGATCCCTTTTCTATAAATTCAAGATAAGTAATACTCCCAGCTTAAGCTATTAAACAAAATACATAATCTGTTATGACAGGAGTGTAAAACGTGTTAAATATCAGCTAATCGTGGCAATCATTTTGCCACTTAATATTCACTCATTCCTGGGTTTTTTTTGGGGGGGGGGGGGAATTAATGAAAGAAGCAATCGCGTACCCTTAGGCATAATTGTAGATCGTCGAATCACTTGTAACCATTACATTAATACCAGGCAAGCCTAAATTCCTGTTATAGTGACCCACCAAGCAGAATGTTATATATCAAAAATTTTTTGTTACACAGATGCCAAGGTATCAGCGACGTTCTAGGAGTCAATCTTACCATCACAGGCATCGCAGGAGGCGCTCCATTTCAAGCGCTTACAATCGAGATGCTAGATATCAAGAGTCAAAGAGATACAGATCAAGGAGGTAAGTTTATGGAGTGGGACCTCCAGATGGGGCCTGAGTTTTGTATTCTTAGGTTGGGCTAGGCCAATGAGAGTAAGAGACTATTCAAACCACCCACACCTCTATACACACACTAGGGTGGGGTGGGGTGGAAATTCCCAGAAAATAGAGGGGAACAAACTTCTGACAATTAACCAACTCAGTAGTTACAAGAGCACTATTCAGTGCTGAGTGATTCTGACCTTTTTGGCAGACACTTCAGTTGAAATGAAATTTCTGTGTCTCATAAATAAAGACTAGATATACGATACAGTCTGTACGATCATGTTCGTTTCTTTCAGCCGTCACAGAGAGAGGGATCGGGACCGTTCAAACTCTCGTAGAGGTTACAGAGAGAGCAGGTACTACGATGATTACAGGGGAGATGCCTACGATAGAAACCAATCTAGGGGTTACCCCAGAAGCAAGAGGAGGCGTCACCACAGCAAAAGAAGTCGAGAACACTCATACAGCACAACTTCATCGGTGGGTTGAGTTTTGTAACTTATATGTAGGGTTGCTTGAGTACTGTTACCCCCCAAGGCATTGACAAGGTCACCAAGAAGTTATCCCCCCCCCCTCTCCCATGGTCAGGTTGGGCAACAGATGCTACTCCCATGAGAATCTTTATAGCATGAAAAGTGCACAGAAAACTGGTATGCAAAATGTGAGCAATGGATATTTGGTTGGCAGATGAGAAAAAAGAAGGGTGCAATGACATAAATTGACATTTGGAATAGACAGGGTATCCAAGACAGTTTATTGTAACTTTTGGTATCGGGCGGTGATCCCAGGAACGTAAAATGGGGTGTATGATATACCTTAGGAAAGGACTGGTGTGGCAAAGAACTTGTTGTTGGCTGTGATAGAGTAAAAAGGGCATCCAAAATCCTCCCCCCCCCCCCCCCACCCTCCCACACTTCAGTACCTAACATTTTCCCCTTTTTCCAGATTAATGATGGTAAGTTGTTCTTTTTGGTATTCAACAAGAGTGGCTCCTTATTTGATTTGATTAGAAAGTTGCATGACATACCCGCATGATTCTTTGAATTTTTATCACATTGGGACTACATAATGAGTATTGTTAAAAGTTAGTGACTATGCTTGAACAAACTGCCCTCCCAAGTGAGGTTTACTCTCTCTCTCTGTAGAAGTTACTTTTTACGTTTCCATTTTATTTTTTATTTTTTAAGGATTGAATCTGTCATGTTCATCATGTGCTTAGGTAGCAATGTCTTTGAACAAGTTGAATGAATTGCACTCAAATGAGCAGTCCGCTATGAGGACTTGTCATCTTCCTCTGAAAAGAAGATTTTGAAAAGCAATCATTACTAAATTTTCTTTGCTGGTGTGGGGATTGTCTGTTCATTTGCTAAGCTAGGAAGAGTAAACAAGAGTTCCATCTGGTTTGATCATTAGATCCACAATTTGAGAAAACCAAACCAAAGTATCAGTGGTGTACAGTGGCATAATTGATTGGTTATTTGTATGCCATTTTTGCATCCTTTATCTATTATCCATGTAAACCTTGTGGCTGATTGTGAATCGTCGTATTCTGTTGACAAACACACAACAATCCATGATCGGCGTCGCTCTTTCGATCTGAAACCGAACTGCTTATGAACACTCTATGCCAACTCGACACCACCTCCCATCCATCCATCTATCCAACGTCCCCCTGTGCACCATCCGTTTTGGTACGTGTGTGCTGATTGGACTTTCTTCGGTGATGTCAGAAGACGCTCAAGACGGACGGGCGAAGACAGAGTGTGGTCGACGATGAGGAGGGCCATCTTGTGTACCGGCCGGGGGATACATTGCAAGCAAGATGTACAGCACCTCTAACCGTAATTCTGTATCTATCTAAGCCCTCCCAATCATAAACCACAAAGAGTAACAGCTCTGTATAATCAGCTTTAATGCAACAGTCATATAAGAGAGCTTTTAAAGCTTTATGGAGCTTTAAAAAAAGAAAAAAGGTTCTAGCACCAAATATTTTTTTTGCTTTTCTCTCTTTCCTTAGTTTTTGCACAAGAGATCATACACACTTGAAAAAAAGTAGACACATGAACACGCTTTAATAAAAAAACATGACCAAGTTGTTTAAATTAGAAAAGGAAAAAAAGTATCCAAAATGCGTGGCTTTCATTCCTGTGTGATTTCTCACTTGGGGCTTTGGTTGAAATGCCATTTCATAGTCCCATTTTGTGGACTTGGTTAATGATACCAAAAAAAAAAAAATGTTGTTAAATTTATTTGAACGGCCTCAAACGTTTGAGAAAATTCTTTCATTTTTACAATTTCCTTCTTTGATTAGAACTATCGATGTACCTTGGGGAAACAGTCTCTCACAAAAAATGTCTGTGATGGAGTAAAATGATATGTGCCAACTTGGTGGTAGAGGGGGTGGGGGGAGCTTAGGGGTGAGGGTATGGGGAGATAATAGAGGAGGAAGTACAGGGGTTAGTAGTGCAATATTTTTCTGATTTGAAACCTGTGGTGTGCATTTGTTTGTGAACAACATAGTGTGTGTGTGTTTGGTGATTCTGGGTACGAGTAAAAATAACAAAATCAAAGAAACTGCTGATTTCCTTGACCACTTTTCCCCCCATGGTTTTCTTGGAGTCACCTGAGCTGAGATGAAACGCTTGAAAAAATCACAGCTTATGTGGCATTTTGACCCGGTTATGCTTGCCAAACCTGCTTTGAGGTGTCAGTTCATTGGTCGATAAGACGCTCTATAACTTCTGTCAATTCCTCGTCGAGGCCATTTTTCTCTCTCTCTCGCTCTTTTACTGACAAGTCTTATCAAAATATACTTGTCCAATTTCTTGCTTAAAGTGATATTTAGCTTGACGAGGTTTCGATTAAGAGCGCATGTCGCATAATGAACGCAGCAGACTGGTTTGGCATCATAACCATGCCGTGTGACATTGCTAACTTTTGTCTCGTTTCCATTCGTCTGCAGACGAGATCCTCTCGACTCTCGGCGAAGGGACTTTTGGCAAGGTCGTGCAGTGCAAGGATTACGGTTCAGGGTGAGTGCAGGGGAGGGTTAAATAATGTCAGGCAGTGAAATTATTTTAAGAGAAGTAAACACAACCATGCAAACTCAACTAGGTTATTATAGATGGCTCTGATGAATAATTCCCCTCCCCCACCTCCCCTCCCCCCCTCAGCCAATTATATTAAACAAATGTCTGTTTTTGGAGATGGAGGTGTTCAACAGGTACTAGACTTGGGGTTTGGGGCCAGTCTCAAAATGAAGTCATCAATGCTTGAACATCCTCCGATTTTCTCTCTTGGTTGTCTTGTTTCTCACAGAGGGGTGGGTGGGTGTTGTTTGCAAATGTTGATTCTACACTAGATAAGGTTTCTAACTATTACCTAGCTGGTGTGCTTTTCACCAATCTGCACATTTCTACTACAGTGTACACATCCTGCAGTGCAAAACTGGTCATGTTTTGTCTTGCTACATTTTCTCGGACAAACCAAATTAACTGTTCGGCCTGGTTGTCCAAGAGATGACCAAAGAAAATCCATCAAAAATGTCCCCTGCAATAACTACATATTGAACCTTAAGACCATTATCAGTTAAGTCTTACTAATTTGATTAATTATGCAACCACACCTACAGTCGCTTTCGGTATGATTGACAAAATATGAAAGTGATGGCAAGTATAACCCCAATGTGTGGCACATTAAAGGTGACATTTCTGTTTGACAGTACTTAGTGAGTTTTTGCCAGTATACCATATTCCAGAAAGACTTGTAGCATGGGGGCAGAACATGGGGCTTATTAATGTGAACCTGATGCCGAGTGGAATATTATGGAGTAGTGACGTGAATTTGGTTTAAATTATATGACAGTGCAGCATATTTTATTATTAAGAGTTCATCTCTTACATTACATTTATATTTGAAATTGCCACGAGTTGGAAAAACCCAGAACAGTGAAAAATCTTCCAGCCTCCACCGGGATTTGAACCCGGGCCTGTGCGAACACCCTTATCAACTAGGCCGTGGACACTGATTATCTCAATATATTAGTCGCGATAGTCATAATCGATTAATTTTCAGTAGTCGCGATTGGAAGTTTGATTAATCTCAAAACCTAAGTTGTGATTTTTGCTAGCTAACCTATCAAAAACCACACTAAAGTAGTTTTTCAGCAAATATTGCAAAAGTATACAGGATCTCACAATGCCTCACTAGCACTGTGCTGTGCTAAACATTGCCAAGCACCTGCTTAGATTCACTGTTTGTTAGTTCTACAGTGCAACGTTCAGTCCTAGCAATGTTTGATCATTGCTTTTAATGGTGCTAGCAGTTGTAGTAGCCTTGTAGATTCATTCGAAAGTATTTGATTTCCTATGAACGATTTGAAGAAAACGTGATTGATTGAAAGTTGTTCACAGTTTTTGTTAGTAGATGTTTTAACATGATTTACACACCACACGTTAGGACATGAAAGAACAAATAAAGACAGTGCACCATGGAGAAAGTTTTGTTTTGACTGTGTTTCTGCAATGTAAAAATGACAGTGATGACTTCATAACTGTAACCGAGTAATGACAGTAATCGCAAGAAGAGCTATGCAATTATTTTACTACTTAAGAAAGATTCGATTATCAGCACTAATATATATAAATAGATACACACCCACACATGTGCTATTCTGTTTCTCACTAACAGTGGACCTGACAAAGTTGCATTGAAGATCATCAAAAATATTGAAAAGTATCGGGAAGCTTCGAAGCTTGAAATTAATGTTCTGGAGCAACTCAAGAGGAACGATCCTGAAGGGAAATTGTAAGTCGAAGCTCTGACTTTAATACCTTTTGACAGATCAAATTTAAACAGTAAATAGAGTCACAACTTGGCCTCACATCACTGCTACAGATACATTTGAATGATTTCTAGAAGAGGAACTTCATTCAAGCCAATCATTTTGCCATGGTGCTCATAGTTGCATCTGTGACGTCGTCATCACACATGACTGGCTAAAAATCTCAGAAATGGCCTATTTCAGGAACTGAATGAAATGTTATACCAAGATGCTATGATTGATTTTCCTCTTGTAGATGTCAAATATGAATTAACCCTCGGAAACCATCCTCTTAATCATGAAATTATCACGTTGCTGCCCTAGATCCATTTATGGTTAAAGGTTCATTCTTTAACAGAGTTTATCAGGTTATTTCCTTGTAATGGACTTTTAATTATTTCAACTAGAAATCCTGGTCTTAAAGATACTTAGCCTAATCAGTATTATCACATTCATACTCATCTATACTTACCATGAAAATTCAACGTTCCTTGTAATGGAATTTATTATTTCAACTGCAAACCTTGGAACTAAAAGATACTCAACCTATCAAGTATTTTAACATTCATTCTCATCTGCATAATTCCGATGGAAATTCAATTGTCAAAGTTGACAAGCCGGTGTGCTGCTGAAGTTAATAAATCCATTTACTGTATGTTACGTTTCTATTCTTTAGCCTCTGTGTCAAGATGTTGGACTGGTTCGACTACCATGGACATATGTGCTTAGCCTTTGAAAAGCTTGGAGCAAGTGTCTTTGATTTCCTGGTAGGTACTCCTGGGAAAATATTAAATGCAGTGGGTCAGACTTTATGCTTATAGCATATATATATGTATAAATACACATATATATATATGTATGGATGTTCCTTCCTTAACTCGTAGAAAAGGGAGGAGGGGTGGGGTGGATTGTCTGAGTACGTGTAACAGCAATGAGGGCTTTTGGTTCTTTTGGAAGGCACTATGATAAATAGTTCATTGTAGAGTGGGTGGAGGAACTGAGGTGAGAGCAATCTTTGCTTTTGGAGGGCAGTATGGTTGTTAATGGAGGGTGAGGGGGGGGGGGGGGAGGGTTGGGGAGACTGGTGGCCTTAGAGGGAATACTGTAAGTGGTTATTAATGGAGGGTGTAAGGGGGCAGTATGGTAACAGTTACCTATGATGCGGCTATGTTTAATCCCTGTCAATTCAATGTAACTCTGTGTTTCTTCCTACATTGCAGAAAGACAACAACTACATCCCTTACTCACTTCATCACATCAGGCATATAGCGTACCAGCTCTGTTATTCTGTCAAATGTAAGTTCCAGTATATGGTTTCTTTTGTCAATTTGTTTATTTGGGAATCTTCTGTTCTTTCAAGAGACTTTGTTTTCATAAAATTCAGCACATGAACCCTTACGTGAGAAGGCATATTGTTTTATTTCTTTGTAGAAATTGTGACATTCTTCTCGTAACATTAACATTCCTTTGTAAATAAATTTGCAGTTGCTTTTAGGTTTGCAATGATAAAAGGGGGGAAAATGGCTGTTTTTTGGTGATGAGGAATGCAAAGCTCTGTGGTTTCAATTGCTACTTTCACTTGTGCTGGAAAAATTAGTAAAAAAAAGGTAGCTTTTTCAATTGCTTCACAATTCTGACAGTTCCCCCCACCCTCCCCTTCTGAACGAAAGTTAGGATCCAAATGCTAATGTCTAATGTAATTAAGGTAAGCTACTTATCTCTTTGTTTTTACAGTTATGCATGACTTGAGTCTCACTCACACGGACCTGAAACCAGAGAATATCCTCTTCTTGAATTCAGATTACTCCGTCTCGTACAATCCTTCAAAGGTGAGTCTCGCAGCTTACAATAGTTTCCCACACCATCTAATTCATGAGGGTTTCATGAAGATGTTTGACATTTCTGAAGGTGAGAAAACATTGACTGTCGAGGAAGTGTCACATTCACTAAATACAGAGGCATGGCAGGCAGTGAAGTTTTGCCCACTCCTTGAAATGTGATGACATGTTTTCTACATGGAAACATTGAAAGGTTGCCTTCACCATATTTAGATGGGTATCACCATGTAGAGTAGTGCACACAATTAACAGGGGTGGAAAAAAAAATTGATTTCATTTACCATTTCCACAAAGCTGTTTTTTTGTGTCTTGTAATATAAACTGAATGACAGACAGGGAATATTGACTTAAACCTTCTCCAGCCTCAATTGTCCATATTGTGAGGGTATTCTCATAGCATAGTGAGTTGTACACTGCTAGTTGTAAGCCCCACTCCACTTAATGTCTGCTTGCAGCTGTTGAAGTTATTATTATCTGAAGGCAACTTATTCTTGACAGATGAACCCTTAAGTGAAACCCAGGCGATGGATAGCAGCGGGATTTTGTGATGTCATCACGATAAATCCTCAAGAAATTTAGTCACATCTGATAACCCCGTCGTCCACTCTTTGAAATGTGATGACCTGTTTTCTACATGGAAACATTGAAAGATTGCCTTCACTATATTGAGATAAGGTATCAAGATGTAGGCTAGTGCACACAATTAACAGGAAACAAAAACAACAACAAAGTCAGCACTAGCCAACAGAATGTGTGCCATTAAGTTGTATTTTTGTGATTGTAGGGCAGGAATCGATATTCTGCTTTTCTCTGATTCACAGAGGCGGGAGGAGAGGACCATCAAGGACTCTACAATCAGATTGATCGATTTTGGCTCGGCTACATTTGATTTTGAACACCACAGTACCATCGTATCGACGAGACATTACAGGGCTCCAGAGGTCATATTAGGTAAGCTGACTCAATCCAACTGGGACCAAGATTTATGAAATCAAGAACGTTTTGCCAAGAACCACTGCTTGACAATGATTGGGTCGGCCTCGGCATGACCGAGTTGACCTCGACATGGCTTAGTGACCCTTGACATGGCTTAGTGATCCTTGACATAATTGGTAGTGACCTACTTATTTGTATAGTGCCAGTACCAACACAAAGTAGGTAAATTCAAAACTGAAGCCCAAGTGATCTTAACCTAACACAAACTTGCTGCCTGAGTTATCCCATAATCTAGATAAGTGATCCCTGTGGTCACAGCTATTTGACTAATATCCCGTACCCAAAGGAACCTTCTAGAAGCACATATCTACCTTAGGGGGTTGGTAAGTATCCCTTCTTTCAAAGTTTCAAGTTGGCTATTTCTGGTGCGATATGGCCGATGTAAAAAAATTGCTTGAAGCTATTATTCTAACGGTTGATTATTGTAAACACTTCTACAATAAAAATTCTGCTTTACCAGCCCTGTAGGTTTGAATTTCCATCGCATCTTTCCTCAAGTCCCTGTATTGATCCTCCCCCCCCCCCCCCCCCCGGACAGTCATGTGTATCACATTATTTATTTCTCACAAGTTTATTTTTCATATTTCTTTAAGTATTAATACACTCTTCTTTGTTTATCCTCAGAGTTAGGATGGGCTCAGCCATGTGATGTGTGGAGTATTGGCAGCATTGTATTTGAGCTGTATACAGGGTTCACCCTCTTCCAGGTACTTAATTTAACATGATGAGTTTTTGTGATATCACAGAATTATACAACCGTTTTTAAACTATTCTGTGAAAATTTCTCCATCTGTGGTCTATGCAGGGAATGTAGAGAAATCACAAGATAATCAATTGAGGCGATGTTTGATAGTTTTGTGGCATACTCAAAAAGCATTCAAGAATTGTTTTTTCCCCAATACAACTAATAGTAGAACCCATTGCACCTATGAGAAAATGCACTAAAACTAACTTTCCCACACAATGCTAGAGAAGCAAGCATTTCTAACAATTGGCAGAGCTGTAGTGATCACTCTTGCATACAAACCATCTTCTGTGAAGTAGAGAATAGGATTTAAACATTTTTTTTTCCTTTCATAAATCACTTTAAAGTATTATGGATTTAAAGGGCAATTTAACAGTTGATGTATGAAATAGCATACACTCATTTCAGTATTTCTTCCCAAAAAGTCCACCTTTTCCTGTGTACCTTTCTTTTCCCCCCAGACTCACGATAACAGGGAACATCTTGCCATGATGGATACAATTTTAGGACCATTCCCAAGCTGGATGGTCAAAAAGACAAAGTAAGTAGTTTGATGATTAGATTGATCCATGGGCCAAGTAGAATGATGAAAGAGGTGTGAGGGCTCCTGACTTCTATTATTGTAAAACATTGAACTTCAACACAGGCTGTAAGGTGTGTTGGGATGTCATTCTCAACCTTGTGATGGTAGATTTGGGGAGTTTTGCTTTCAGTTGATTCAACCTTGAGACAGATACTTGCCAGTTTGATCTCTGCTGGAATTCAGGACTTCTAAAATTTAACCTCTCAAAGAAAAAAGATTGGGTAAATTTGGTGACAACATGCCAGTTCTGATAAACCATCTTGGATCATTACCTAATTATTAGTAATGCGATGAAAAGTTTGTTAAATACTCAAAATTTCTGAAAAGTAGGATTTAAAAAAAAAGAAAAATAATTCCCTCCCCTGACAATGCTTTTCTTACCTTTGTGTTAGGAAAAACAAGTATTTTTATCACGGTAACGTCGAGTGGGATCGCAACAGCTCGTCAGGACGGTACGTGAGGGACAACTGTCGCCCTCTAAGCGACTACAAGACATCTGAATCCGAGGAGCACAGAAAGTTGTTTCATCTGATAGGGCTTATGTTGAACTATGACCCGCACGAGCGCATCACTCTCAAGCAGGCACTGGACCATTCGTTCTTTGACGCCCTGACAAAACAGCAGCGGTGTCACGATACGAGACCCTCTCACAGCATCAGCAGGTGATACTGGTCAACGTTACGATGACGACGGGCGCACCGTCGGTTGGACGAAAATGGAAGGCTTGCCGCAGGATGACTGGATGTCAGTCTTTGTCGTGTGCCAAGTTGTCTGCGGTCCGGCACCTTTGGTCGGTTTTGCTAAATAAACCATGGCAACGGTTTGAGAACGAAGTAACGTCGTGGTCGGACGGCCAATCGGTTAAACACCATCCACTGTTAGAAACACGAGCGGGGATGGTGCTGTTTATTCGCGAACGTATCCTGGAGGTTATGACCGAAGTGTGGATAGAGGAAGGAATAAGGATCAGTTTTATATGTCAAGTGGGCCATTCTACTTATGAAAAGTACTGATTTATCCTTGTGTATAAATGCAAATGAGAAAGAAAAGAAAAAAAAAATTGTTTGATGTGGAGCTATGACAGAAATACTGCAGTTTACATATCGGTAATTAAGATATTTAAAATTGTGGGTTAGGATTAGGAATAGATTGTCACACTCCAGACAAGAGTACAGTGCAAACTCTGGTCTTTGTTATCTGAGGTTGTTAATGTAGTTTGACACATTCTTATGTCAAGCATCTTATGGTATGTATCAACCTAGGGCCAGTTTTTTAAGAGAGAGAGAGCTATTTTTATTAAATTGTGTTATTAAAAATTGAGATTAAATAAGTCATTTTGTTACAGTAAAATTTACTGCAGAGGGGGATGTCTCAAAACCAACTGAAGATGATCTTCAACTTACCAATCTTGTTTGGACCATGACACATTAAAAATAAAACATTGCTGTCAAATCATCCTTTGAAAGAAATCTGTAGGTTACCTGACCAGCTGATGCTTGGTCAAGGACACTGGTGTTAGATAGCTGATACTTGGTCAAGGCCAGCACACTGGGTTAGATAGCTGAGATTTTGTGTTCTTTGTAGTTGTTGCATATTCATATATCAAGGGTGGCATGGTCATATGTTTACTCCCTCTTGCATGCTATATACACACACACACACACAACTGCATTTTAGACATTTATGTGAAGATGATGTTAAGAACATATTATGTTAGGTTGTATGTTGTTTTTGGTAGTACCAGTATGTACTTTTACTTTTAACAGTGCCAGTTTGAATCTACTCTTGTGCAAATTATGTAGTTCCATCAAATCTTCCTCTGGGAATGTAAGAACTGCAATAACCCAGATAAGAAACCAAAATTCTGTTTAGTGTAGTGTCTCAGTTGACTACATTTCCAGTTGGATTGAATTCATGTGTTACGATCTGTTTGATCGGTCTGTTACGATCTGTTTGAATTGTCTGTGATGATCAGTCTTTAAGGGTTGTTGCTGCTGCACATTAATGTCAACTCACGCTTTTCTCACATTTTGTATATGCTGCTGCATGATAAACGATTCAGGACTTAATGAATGTCTCAACTTTCATCAATGTAAAGGAATTACTTAGTAGTTCACCATAGCAGTACAGCACTGTTCCTTGTCATGTTTTTTTTTTTTCTATGGGCATTTCATATATGAAAACATGATGATGTTGATGACTTCAGCTAGGTCATGGATCATTTTGTCTCCATGGTAACTGTTGCTATGTAATTTATTGTTGTACATGTAAATATAAGTGAACCTATTATTAATATTAATAACAGTATCTGCCATCTTTTGTCATTATTTCAAATCCCTATGTCATTTCCAAGGCATTTATACACGATGAATGGTAACCATAGCGGTATTGGAGAGATTGGAAGTGTGCATCACAAAGGTTGTGACCTGTTCTTATCACCTTAAAGGGTGTGAAGACTCGCGCAAAAAGAAACGTCTAATGCCGGTAATCTGACCTAGTTTTGAATGGGGTGTAAGAGAAGTGTTAGACACCACCATCGATCCCAGAAAATACACACACACAACTTGCTACCGTCGGTAATTAGACACTAGTGTACAGTCAGTACATACAGCTGTGGTCAATACCCACAGCACAGTATACAAACGATACAGCGATGGACATCTCAGGTCCAGCTAAAGATAACAAGGTATCACGTTTCATGCTGGCTGCATTTTGTACTGTCTGCATTTAGTAGCGACACGAACAAAACGTCACTTGCAAGCAACGGAAATTAACTTTTTCAGATGGCCGCACGCGGTTTGGGGCGAGTCTTCAATGCCTTTAATATCACAGTTAGGCTTAATTGTAAGGGTATACTCGATGGAAACCACATTTCCACAAACAAAGGAATGCATTTCTTTGGCATTTATCCGTCGCAAACGAGAGCATTTTCTATGGATTTTTGCTTATGGAAGTTTGGGCTTTGTCAAAACGTGACGCTTGGTCATGAGTGTGTGGGGCCTGTGAGCAACTTTATTTTCTGCAAACTTGAAAAGATTTTACATAGAGGTGTAGTACCACACTGGACATTGTTTTTTCCAGAGCCTTTAAACAAGAATGCACCCCCCCCCCCAATTATAACTCTAAACCACTAAGTCTAGAAAGTCAATGGAAAAAACAAGGAAACTTATGGTTGTGTTTGTCTGGGAATGAGTTTGGTTACATAATCTACGGTATACACACTCCAATACACAGATCAGATCAGGTAAAGTTTAATAAACGAAATGAATATAATTTTGAAAACCAGATGTTGCAGCAACAAGGACACACATTTGCATTTCTGTTACACTTTGTGTTTTATGTATATAATGTAAACATACCTCCAAAATTGTGCTGATTAATAGCTGATACAAATTCTGCTGGATACAAAGAAAACCTCAATGCTACAAGGGCTTGGAGCCCACCAGTGGCCCTATAGTGTGTCCCTGGACCCCACGCTGGGATGGTTCCTCCCAACCTCCCCCCCCCCCCAAATGTTGCACTCCTCTGTGTGTGCCTGCTGCCTCACGTCCAAATGTGTTTGTAGCCACCACTGATTAAATGAGCCAAGGCACAGTAAGGATCAATTTACCTAGGTATCTACTAGTCCCATGATAACACAGACCCACTTAACTAAGAGGTACTAGTTCTAGGCACACACAGACCTGACTAAAAGTCAAGTGTAGTAAAGTATCGTATAAGTCAAGTCTAGTTAAAAGCATATTCAGACCACAGTACATAGGAGTTATACAATAGTAATAGGAACAGACTTCGGGTTGTTGTACAAACCCCCACCCCGCTATCTCAGATTAATCCACATAGACAGCTACAATAATTCTAGCTAACACAGTGAATGACACAATCTTGCTGAAATCTGTGAGTAATATCCCTATTAACTTTTATTTTAGATGCCAATGAGTTATTTACACAAAATGAAAGAAATCAAACTACAAAAATATAAAATTTCTGCGCATGAAAGATACCTCTGGTAAAAGTCATAAACATTGATTTATTGAAGAGCTAAGCATTTCTGAGAATTACTACATAAGGAAGTGGTTCATATACCTGTGAGTAAATTTACACACATACATAAATACACGCACACAGACAGACATAAGGAAGTGGTTCACATTCAAGAAATTACATCTAATCCTGATTCGAACAATTGGAATAACTAGAATATTTTGGCACAGTAACATAACCAAGGTTCTTTCTTTCAAAGGAATAAGACACACCAGGCAGTTAGCAAATATTGCAATCAAAGCAAAAACTTTACCTAAAGTTCAATAAAGTTAACCTTGGAATTGAACAGACAATACTACCTTTATTGTATATTTCTTGCAATCCCAACTACAACAACAATATCAAAAAAATACCACTTCTAATCAATAGTATAAAGTTGGGGCAGGACTAATCAACCAAAAAAGAAAAAATTGCTCTGGCATTTATAGCTTCCTAGGGAAACAGCCGTGTCACAATTTTAACAGTACAGTAACTAACTGCAAGTTTCCACAGAGCAACATAGCATCTCTACTCAACAGGATTAAGCATAATTACAACATTCTTTTTTTACAGAAACATTAATTCACTAATGAATGTTGCCAGTATAAAGTACGGCTCCATTTACCTAGTGCAAAATGGATGAAAGGAAGCAAAGCGGGGCAGAGAGGAGTTAAAATTAATTAAATTAATTAAAATTCATAACAAAACATATCAAACTTCTTTCAATCTTGGAGCAAACGATTGGATAATTTATATCTTTGATGAGTTGTTCCGAATGACCTTCATCAAACTGTCTGTCTGTTCGTCTGTCTTGAAAGGTTATTGCTAACTATATAAGCTCTGTGACTTCACAAAAGCAGTTAAGAAGCACACCAGGCAGGTTATCTGCTATAAAATGCAATGCATCGCCCACTCGATGCCGACCATCGGCTCTCTGAATGAAGAATCGCTGCGCACAGACATCAGCATATTTCATCTGAGTAGTAAGTATCCCAGCCACCAAGATAACACTCTATGCAATTTCGAACCAGGCTCTACTCTAACACAGCCTCTGCTTACTGGGTGGACCTCCCTGTAGGGGGCCAGCGCCCCCTCTAGAGGCGGACCGATGTTCATATGTCGATAATCACGTAAATGTCGTGAGATGGGTCCTTGTCGTGGACCTGCATGTTGGAGTAAGTGATTGCCTTGACCTCCGTGCCCTGTGAAAGTTATGTTAAACAGAATAGGTTAGTGTGCTCTGGCTTTATCGAAGGGGAGTTGGTGACTCACAGAGCAAGAATAAAGAGATCTAAGTCTGACATGATGCTGTAGTATTACATTATGACGTCACAAGAGAGAGATGGTATATTTAATTACGGCAGTTTCTGAATGAGTCGTCACGAGACGACTAGTGGTTGTTAAATGGAATGGGAAACAAGTGAGACCAAAGGGAGGGTGGTAGGAGGGGGATAAATACAAGGGTCGTCAAACTTGCCGATTAACTCCAGCCCTCTAACCTTAGTAGGTCAGTCCTAGCAATCTGAATATAAATCTATAAAATTATAGTTATAGCTGAATCGTATCGCATGATGAGGGATAAAAAACAAACCTGTGGATGCTTCATCAGATCAAATGTCTCTCCATACCTGAATGGGGAGAAGAAAACACTCGGTGACGCAAATAAACTAAGGGACAAATTTCTCCAAAATGAGATTGTTACACTCCTCCCCCCTTCCCCCCCCCCCCCCACTCTCAACTCTTTACAGGCAAATAGAACAAACACAACTCACAAGACTTGCTGCATTCAGTCAGGATGTACAAGTATGAGTTATTTCTAGGAAGTGACTTGAAGCCGAACATTACACAAAGAGTTGAGTCGCTGATCATACCATTTCAATGAGGACAGTTTTAATACTTCATAGTAATAATTGAGCATAGGGTGGAGAGATTTAATGTCAACAAATGAAAGTTAAAGAAAAGATGTAAAACTTTTAGTTGCTTTGTTGCAATCTAAATGGCTGAATCACTCCCCTTACCCTCTGCACTTTATCTTGAAATTTTCCATGTCAAACTCCTCAATGACAACTTCCTGTGAGAGGAGAGAAAAATCAACCGGAATGAGAACTGTTGAGGTTATACCACGATAACATGCAATGCAACTATATATACTGTAGACTAGACATGCAAGTACCATCTCTGATAAATATATGCAAGTACCTGACGCACAAAAGTGGAACATGTACCCTTATACCGAGTGGCATGCATAAATGCAACTACACACAATGTGGGATATAAGCCTGCACCCATACACGTGAAGCATGCGTGAGAGCATGAATGCACCTCACACAAATAGGGGTATAAGCCTGCACCCATACACAAAGTGGATTATGCATCCATACTCAAACAGATACACACGATCCATTACATGCACGCATGTAATGCAAGTTATCACAAAGAAATTGTGCACACTTATTATCCTTGTGCTTGGTCACATTAATTTGCATTTATTTAACTCACTAATGAAGCATTTATATCACTATTGTAAAACTCCATTCTGCGCCAAATCCAGCCACTGTTTGAACAAGTCTGTTGTTTTACACACTGCCACCTAATACACCAAGAGAGTATATCACATGCAGACATTCACCAGAAACTTGCAATTAAATATGGTCACGAACATGCATATTTTTAACATTGAAGATAAAGGGGGTTATAAATTTTAAACCTTTTACAACATGTTTTAACACTTTCTTATTTAATCCTCTTTAATAGTCAAGCAGTTGACACAAATTTGAAGGCAAATCTTTCATTTTTTCCCCTTTTGGCAGAGTTGTGGCTGCATGTAGCTATAACCCTGACTCATATTTTAAAGGTGAGCTTTGACTTACCCTGGGAATGAAGAAGGGATCCGCAGAGAAGAGAAAGAGCCACTCGTCCAGAAAATGAAAGAGAAGAGAGTTGAAATCTTCGGCTGGGGACCGGAAGAAATAGGAAACTGATCAATGGGTGGCATTTTATGATGAGATATGTACTTAACCACGGTTCACCGGTTCTTTACCGTACTCGGTAAAAACCGACTGCAGTTGGCTTGGCCTGTGTGTTCGACCCACCTTGAATCTTTCCATGCTTCTGTTTGGAATTGGTAGTTGGTTCCACATGGAATCTTTCCAAAGCTTGTTATACAGCCCAACATTTAATTCTGAGGAGCCAAAGCTAACCTGAACCCATCTCCAGACTCAGTTCAAACTTAATATCATGCAGTGTTCACGAGGTAAGTCTCTGGTCCTAATTTGCAGTGAGAAATGGAATTTTCTCCCATTCTTCTTCTTTTTGAAAACAGGGTGTTTTCACACTGTCTCCCCCAACCATGCCTTCATCATTTCTGAACAAATTGTCTTAAAAGGGAAGGTTTTCCATATCCTTGTGTTCATCAACAACAATTAATACCGAAGGATATTAAAATGAATTTTTTTGGGGGAGGGGGAAGGGCTTGCTAACCCTACCCTAGGGGTTCCAAAAAACTACTGAAACTTATTCTCCCTATATTGCAGCAACCTGTAGACCATGGTTTATTAGGAAGGTATCATCAACTCACCATCGACAGTTATGACTTCTTGCGTTTTCTTTTCCACCAGCGAAACATCTGTCATGTAATCGAACATGGCGAGAACGACCTAAAAAAACAGAGAGCAATCACAGAAAGATTTTCGTCAAAGAACGATACATTTTAACAAATCATTATCCACATGAGTACATTTTCTTTACACTAACAACAACAATAATAATCATACAAACCAACCAAAGAAAGAAATTAAACTATTGATTATAGTGTTGCGATGATCCTCGGTAAAGCAGTACTTGCGGCATCTGATTATAGCAACTCAAGAACACAGAACTATGATTAGGGTTAGAAGGTTAGTTCCAATTAAAGGCTGAATAACTCAGTATAGAAGCAGGACTACTGGGGAGGGGGAGGGGCAAGGAGGCACCAACCCCCTCCCCTTAGACCCCTCTTCAAGATTCCCCCCACTTTCATACATCCAATCCCACCCCTGGTGCTAAGTACAGTTGACTCGACATGAGTAAGAGTTGAGAAGCCGTTCATCAAACAACTAACTTTGCGAACTTAGCCTGCATACAGCTTTTTCCAACCTTGAATTAATGGAGACCTGCCGAGCTCAAGTTCTGATTCTTCTTTTCTTAGTTTCTCTCCCTTAATCTACAACATTTAGTGCTCATCTTTATTGACCCTGAATGTCTTGGGTGATATAAAATGGATCTTTCCTACAATTTATTCTGTAGGAATACTCCCAGTCAATTGAGGAAGGGTAAAATTGAGAGAGAAAATATATTTCTGGGGTCGAAGACAAAGACATGTCCAAGCTTGCTGGCCATAAGGTGATCAGGTTCAGTTTATTTCTAGCTTATTTGGATATATTTCTTCTTCAACTCCACAACACACAGCAAGACACACTGGACCAAGAAATAAACATATTCCCTTACTAAGAATGATAACCAAAGCTTAGTATTCAGTTACCGCCAAATACCAGTAGTGTATATCATACCTCCCTTTCATTTAGGCACACAAAACCCTGTGAATTCCTGCTCTTTTCTTTCCTTTTTTTCTTAATTTTATTGTTCTCTTTTTTTCCTTTGTATTTCTCTTCTTTGCACGATTAACTATTTTTGGACCTATTTACAGCTGGCGAAATATTACGGGAATAATAATATATGGGAATTCTAGACTATGCTCACACAATAACCTTGAACAAACATTGTATCACAAAGCACATCAGAAACTACAGTGTAGGTTAATACTATTGACACAATCACCAAACAGCATTTAAATAAAAAAAAAACAAAAAAAAAACACTTTGGAATTGAATGCCAAGATTTGTTTGGCTCAATAATCAAGGACATACAACAGGTGAAAAAGAGCCAGAAAGACTAGTAGTACTGTATATACATGTGTGTATGTGTGTGTGTGTATGTGTGTGTGTGCGTATGTGAATGTGTATGTTTGTATGCATGTATGTATGTATGTATGTATGTTAGATCCTCCTGCAAGCAGGAACTCAGAAGCCATCATTGGCTTATCAAAGCTGCATGATGACCGGAGTCAGTCTCTTAGATTCATATTTAAAGCATGATTATGAATTTTCAACAACTCTGTAACTGGACAATATACATTAATCTTGGAGTGACTCGGACTGGAGACCTTATGATTAGAAGGCACCAGCGTTAACCACTGAGCTAACACTGTGACTATACACTGTATATGTACAATGTTATCAAGAATGCGCATTCCACTTCCCAGCAAGCAAAATGAAACAAATCTCTGAAAATTGCCAAATTACCAAAGGAAATATTCTCTGTAAATTTTGGAAGCCAAGCCTCCAAGAAATAATAGAAGTAAAATGTAGGAAATGTTATGCCCTAACATAATCGGTATTAGTACCTACAGATAGCCAGATTGATCCTACAGAATCAAACACTTTAATCTTTTAAAATATGTTTTAAGCCAGGCAGACAACATTCAGTGCTTATTTTATTGCTGTTGTGAAGAAAAAACATAAATAAATGGATGCATGAATTGATCCCTAGTAAGAACTATTTAACTTCAAGGGCAGACAATCGATACATGAAATGATGAAAAAGATAAATGTTTTGATTAACAACAGCAAACAGCTGCTTTATCAAAATTTGTCTGCAGAGAAATATTTTGATTTGAAATACTATTTATAACATATTTGTTATTTTCAAATCAAACAATTTAGGTATGTCAGTGATAAATAGCAACCTTTATTAATACACCACAAAGTTACTTTGGTTGTAAGGTTAGAAGGTTAATTCTTCTGAAATGCAGTCGTAATTGATATGATATGGAAGGAGAAATCAGCCTACGAAACTTGCAAGTTAGTTAGAAAGCAGGAACAAATTATGTAAAGGGTACGTGATTAATATGAAAATCCCTTTCAGGTGCACTCTTTTTACATAAACATGTACAATCTGCCCACAAGGCCAATGTTTTACCTTCAGTGAGAGAGATTGAATAACAAGATATATGTCTGGTGTAAAAATAATAATAAGTGAGTCGATCCCTACCTAGTGTAGTAATAATAACAGAATCCATACCTAGTGTAGTAATAATAACAGAATCCATACCTAGTGTAGTAATAATAACTGAATCCATACCTAGTGTAGTAATAATAACAGAATCCATACCTAGTGTAGTAATAATACCTGAATCCATACCTCGTGTACTGTAGTTATAACAACTGCATTCATACCTAGTGTAGTAATAAAAACTGAATCCATACCTAGTGTAGTAATAATAACTGCATACATACCTAGTGTAGTAATAATAACAGAATCCATACCTATAGTGTAGTAACAATAACTGAATCCATACCTTGTGTAGTTATAATAAATGCATACATACCTAGTGTACTAATAATAACTGCATACATACCTAGTGTAGTAATAATAACTGCATACATACCTAGTGTAGTAATCATAACTGAATCCATACCTAGTGTAATAATATAATAATAACTGAATCCATACCTAGTGTAGTAATAATAACTGAAGCCATACCTATTGTATGTATGTATGTATGTATATGTGATCTTCCCGCAAGCAGGAACCCGCGAAAGAAGCCATGGAGGCTTGTAGACTCGCAAGCTGACCGAAGCCAATCTCTCGGCACACATCCATTTAACGTCCCTGTCAGGAAGTTGTTATTGAACAACACCCTTGCCAGACGACACACATTGCTGTCGGCGGGGAATCGAACCGGGGATCTCATGACTGGGAGACGCCGGCGTTAACCACTAGGCTATACACTCCGCCTAAGTAAGTATTGTAGTAATAATAACTGCATACATACCTAGTGTAGTAATAATAACTGAATCCACACCTAGTGTAGTAATAATAACTGAATCCACACCTAGTGTTGTAATAATAACTGCATACATACCTAGTGTAGTAATAATAACTGCATACATACCTAGTGTAATAATAACTGCATACATAGTTATAATAACTGAATCCATAACTAGTGTAATAATAACTGCATCCTTACCTGTTCAAATGATTCCTTCAAACTGTCTCCCCCTGTTATGGTCTTGTTAAAGAAAAAAGGAATATCTCTTAAACTACATTAAAATAATAACTTATCTTAAAGCTAAAACATCAAGGAATGAGCACTTAGTGAGTAGAGTAGTCAGTCCCTCCATAAATATGAATCTTATTGTTAAAATTCACCATTTTTGTGTATTATATCAGCCTTAATGTGTCATTTGTTATGTTTCCTAAGTTGCAGTTTCCAATGTTAAGCTCACAGAAACACATCACATCTGATCAGGCAGTCATAATACCTTTAGCAGTATAGCAAAGGGAACATGAATGTCCTCTCACCATAAAGCCAACTAAACCTAAATCCTAGGAAGACCGCTGTTTTGCTTCTGCTGCCCCACACCTTTGGAACAATCTACCTGAATGCATCAAGCTCTCTCAGATTGCATCCATCAAATCTACTCTGAAAACTCATCTGTTTCTGTCAACTCAGCAACTTCTAATTGATTTTTACCTTTTGCAATCTAATTTCTTTGTCTGTAACTTGCTTTGCCCTTTTCTCACTGTTGTTTCACCTTGCCATCAGCGTCTCATTGAAGGATATCAACGCAACTACAAAAGTTCATTATTATTATTGTTAATTGTATTATTATTGTTAATTGGGTCATAACTAGAAGAAGTGTGTCCCATACTATGTATCAGGAGGCTGCTATTAGTAGGAAGGTCATACAGAATGCAGTAGTAATTAATACAATAAGGTGAAAATTAAATATTATCTAGTATATTGTTATGTTGTATGTTTATGTTTCAGGAATGACTACGGGTCTTACAAGACATTAAAAATAAGCCCTGTTCAATAACATTGATGCCGGAGCCTAATAGTAGCTTAGAGTGTTCGAACTGACTGTTACGTTAACAACTCATACTCTCTATAGAACATATAGATCTATATAGAGAACAATTCACAACAATTTTACTTCAAAAAGGATACAGGAGTGCAACCTATGAGAGAAAATAATAAAAAGAAGAGATTACAATGGAAACCAAAATTTAAATAAATATTGAAATATTGATTATTCTCGAGAATGTTCTTAGTACTAACAAGCCAGATTGATTGAAAAATTATGCCCCTTGCCTTGTCATGTGAACTGAGCACTAAGAATAAACAGATCTTAAGTCATACCGATAAGAATTGGTTCACTTACAACATGCTCCATCAAAGTTTGCCTATATTCTCTCCTTCTTTACCTCCATTGTTAACATTATGTGTTGCTCCTGTCTGCAGTGCATAGTTAATTATCACCATTAATTATCTTTCATCTACTGCTTCCTTTCATCTCATTGCCTCTTGTTCTGTCTAACTTAATCAGTAAGTTTTTCATTCTAGTTACAGTATCCATCCATGTTGATTGTATATATGTGCTGTCAATCTGTTTTTGTTTGATTTGATCTTTGAGACAATCCTGAGCTAAGATCCTGTGAAAAATGTCAAAGGTTCCAACTTTTATATATGAAAGTAATATTTCTTAAAATATTTTTGAAAGTATAAACCATCAAATTGACTTACTGTACATCAGCAGTATGATCTAAATCTGTATATGAAAAGAAAGATAAAAACATTTGGAATGAATAAATTTGCATATGTGATTTATATAGTCTTAAACTAACATTCTCAGTTCCTCTAATTAATGTTAAATACAATAGAACTTGTGTGACTAAATTGCATAATGAACAGAGCTGACGGGGAAATTGAACAAATAAAAATTGATAAAGCAAAGAAATGATTGGCTGGAACAGTGAACTCAGAAATGCTAGTCGTGACTCATGAGCTCTGCCAAAAAATATCAATTTAGCCAAAAAGCCCTAAGTTACCAGTTACGATTTAGAACGTCATTCTGAACTGACATCTAACATGGTATTTCACAAATGATAGCGTAAGAACTAAGGCGCAGTCTTGTTCATGTAAACCTATAGTAACATTAATTCACTAAAAGGGATTGGGTCGGAATCAAATAATGCTATGTACTGGACACTATAAATTGACCCGTAATTCATGTGACATCTTTGAATACAACTAATGTTAGACATTGCACTAATGTGATATCACGGTAAACATCACAGTGAATAAGAAGTCATACATGCCAATGTCATGGGCTTCTTGCAGGGGCAAACTAACGTTAGACCTAGCCTATAGGCCTATGCCTTGGTTAGGGCTTAGGCCTAATAATAATATTAGTACTAATAGTAAACAGGCTAGACGAGGCTGGCTTCATCGCGCTTATCTGCAGAATCAGGTGCTAACCTAACGTAGTTCTACATTAGGCCTTAGACCTGTTAAGGCTGGGTTGGTTTTGTTAGCTTACATTCATATTTGCCGATTGGTGGTCTGTCAGCATAAGGCGCTGGTCTGACCAGTTCATCATCATCGTCTTCGTAATCGTCAGCTTGTTCCTGTTCAGTTTTCTGGGTTTCTTCTTTCGCCTGAGCTCCAGTGTCTTCCTGCTGTTTCTCCTCTACCACTTCACTGCTTTCCTTAGCATCGGCCATAATATTGGTTATGTGATTGAGCGATCTTCACCATGGAAATAACGCCGGTAGGCTACGGAACGACAAGATGTTCCCCTGGTCAATACTGTTTCGACTTGCTACTACACAGAACACAGAATTGAAAGTTTCCCTACATGTTGCAACATTACGTCATGTTTACATTTACGGTGGCGCTTACCATAATTATCACCCAGAGCCGTTTTGTGTATCTCGCGCTGTTGCCATCACAGAGCCAGGGGCGTAGCTAGATTGTCTTTTTTTGTGGGAGGTGGGGTCGGTGGGGGGGGGGGGTGCTTTCCAAGGGTATAAGGGTAAGCTTGATTTCTTTTCTAAAATATGTCATTCCCCTTCTTCAGTGACTACCTAAAGGTGTGTGTCCTAGAAATATGGGTCATGAAAAGGAACTTAAAAACAAAGAGATAAAGATTGGTCAACAAATAGCTTTTCCCCTTGCGGATCGCGATTCGGATAGCGGTAAAATAGAAATTGTAAACAAGGTCCAGTGAAAATTCCTCAATACATGTCACACACTGAAATGTTTTCCAAATTTCTGTGTGTATGTAACTGTTTAAGTATCGAAAAAAAGAACCCACTCATGCTAGGCCATAACATTTTTAAAGGCGCCTCTAAAAGTTATAACGTCAGGGGCGTCGGAAGCTATTTGGGATTGGTACGGCAGATCAGAGTGTGGCCATCTATCATAATTAACGGGGGACGTTTGGTAGGTCAAACTACGCTACGCGCCACCATGGTTGGCGCGTAGCATAAAGGAGAAAATTTTGAAAAAATGCCTCCCAGATTGCAGAAATGGCACTTCCCGAGCTTGAAAACAAGACCCCTGCCATGCCAGAGTAGTCACATTTAGCCTACTTGTTTTTTTCATTTTGGTTCTTTATTTTTTGCCATTTTTTTCTTAGTCCTACTTTTTTTGGCCATTTTTTTGCGCCGTGAATATTGGTCCGGCGTTCGCCGGACCTGCCGTACCAGCTCCGACGCCTCTGAACGTTAAATGTGGTGCCGGTTATAAAAACGTCGGCATAACGTTTTTTGAGACATTAATGTTATATTAATGTTTTAACGAAAAAAAATGTTTTGAAATAATAGCCTGAAAACGTTTTCGTGACATATTTATTTCACCACAAATACGGTTATCAAAACAAAAGATGAAACGTTTTAATAACGTTCTAAAAACGTTTTTGTGTTTGCTGGGGCAGTTGGTAAACCACTAAATGGACCGACTATTGCTTATTAATCTAAATATCCAGATGAACACTTCTACCTGAAAGCCCACCGACAACAGTATGAAAACGATCAGTGGCAGTAACGTACGTCAAATGACCCCAAATACTGTTTGAGGCCCCTTGGAGCATCAAATTGGCCTGATCGACACGAAAGAAACTCGGCAAGGTACGCAACTTGGTAATTAAGGTGCATGATGGCGTTCACTATATATACGAACATAATGAAGTCACTTTCTACTTCAAATACCTTCAAGATATGAAACAAAACAAAAAACAGCAAGAATGTTCGACACAAATCGCCGTCTTTAGCCCAGGGCCTCGCTTTACCTTGATCCACCCCTGATCCTTGATCTACCTTGATATACATTTTGTACATTTATACATACTGAACATGCGCACAAGTAATATTTCATTTCATTGGTGCTGGGGGGGGGGGGTGCTGATCCCATATATTTTATTCGGGAGAGGGGGAACAAATTATAGCTCCCCAAAAGTATACTCGGTTGCGCCCCTAGCTGCACCCTGGTTTGTGAACTTTACTTTTACAAAACTCCGGTAGGCCTACATTAAACATATGTGTTCAGTGTAATAGCTTACACTTGTCGTATAATTTGTTCGTGAGTTTTTTCTTCTATTCTCTCTCGCTCTATGATATTTTAAGCAATGCCATTGGTTGATGCAGTGAATAATGTAAGGGAAAATCAATTGGATACAGTACGCGAAGTACCAATTTTCTACGTCTTTTGCATCTTTCTGTGCAGTGGAGTAGGAAGGTACTTTTGAGTGGGGGGGGGGGCTGAAGACTGATGGCCGGCCTGGGGGAGGGGTCTAAGGGGAGGGGTGTCCCCCTCCTCTTTTGATTTTTTTTGCATTTCCAGGTGGCCTCAGATGCAATTTGGTGCAATATAGCACACTTCAACACCCACTCCATTTTATAAACTTAATTTTGTATTTTCACCTGGCCTTAGATGCAATTTGGTGCTCAAAATGAGTTTTTTTTTCTCATTTGGAAATGAAAAAGGGGTTTTCTGACTTGCGAACCGGGGGGGGGGGCGGAATGATACTTCCGCCCCTCCACATTTTCACTGGGGGGGGGCTGGCGCCCCCAGCCCCCCGGTTCCTACGCCCTTGTCAGCTAGCATGTGAGATCTCTATGGTGATATGGTTAACTTACGTAAATCAATCAAACAGAATGTAATTGCTTCCCGCACAGGTACTTTTTTCTGAGCTGCTGTGATATTCCTAGGTTTTCACAGAAACCCAAATAGAAACTAAATTATGAGTAGCATAAATTCTTGAATCAGGACTATAACATTGTCACGAGCCTTTATAATCTACCTCGGTCAGGTGACATTAAAGGGTAGTTCAAACAGAAAGCATTGCAATGTTTTATGTCTTGCCCTCGTGATCTACTCGAAACAGGTAAACGTACGGACAATGTCCGGTTCTAGTTTAGCCTAGGTCCAGTTTAAAGGGATATTCTGGTATGTAGTTCTGCATCTGAAAATCACAAGCGCATCCTCCGGGCGTTTTTGTATGTGGAAGAAAGGCTATGTAGTTTCAAATTTGGTAATACTTTTGTGAATGCTTGAGAAAACTGATTGTTTGATGAAAATTGATTGATTCATGAAAATTGATTGACGACGAGCCAACTATTACTCATTACTTTTATGGGAAGTTCAATTTTAACACTGAAAATGTGCATTCAGCTGTATTTTCAGGAATAACATTGCTCTTTGCTTATCTGACGTTAGTTTTCATCTCTTGATTTTGTCTTGAAGTACACCTATTTAAGAACATACACTAGCAGCGCAGGCTGAGTTCAACACTAGCTTCTGTACTTCCATAGCCATCAATACATATATATTGCATAATAGCAATGTGATTTATCTGTATTGAACTCCTACACTACCGTAACCACTACCTCGACAGTCTAATAAGAAGTTTAAGGTCAATTTCCATACCTGACGTGAATGCTGCGATCACACAGCGATCTGATGAAACACTTGTTAATTCATCAGAAATGAATCACATCTCATACAGTAGCTCACTTACTCCATGAATAATTTTGCGGACGAGTTTGCCTTTCAAGTTCAAGAGTGATTTCAGACTGATTTTTGTTTATTTGAGGTGGAGCTTTTGGAAATTGGAGGGTAATGCAGAACTGTTGTTAATATGTCACTTATTTTTTAATCCTTAGCTTTAGGCCTAAGCCCTAGGCCTACCCTTCTACGCCTCTAAGCATAACAGCCTAGAACTAGTAGTAGTTATAGCAGTTAGTACTATAGCCTTATAGGCAAGACCTAGTTAGGCTACTTCTTATGGTACTAATTTAGAATCTGTACCATTCCTAACCCCTAACCCTAATTACTAACCCCTATTCCCTACTTCCTAACCCCTAACCCTACTTCCTAACCCTAATTCCTATCCCCTAGTAAGCTTTCCCATTCATGGTACGGATTCTAAAGTTAGGCCCTTTTATGTACTGTTTATAATACGATTAAAGTAATACTAGGAATGTTTAGCTCTTAATGTATTGCGTTGGAAAAAGGCAAGAGTGTCCGTGTCCTCTTCAAAAGATCTAACAGTAACATGAAGCCAGGTTGCTTAAATGCCTGTCACCAGATTAAAGGTGTCACCACAAATGTGCACCCATTTTACATACTACATTGTCCTGGGAATATCCATGAATTTGTAAACAGGTCCTGAACTATTTGATATTTTACTTGTCTGGCCTTCGGTTCGTAGAAACAGCAAGTGAAAATTGCTAACAATTACTAGTTAGCCTACAGCTGCAAATGTTAAGTTCAGTCATGATCCACAGGTTAAACTTAAAGGCATTGAAGACTTGCCCTAAACCGTGTGCGGCCATCTGAAAAAGTTAACTTTCTGTTGCTTGCAAGTGACGTTTTGTTCGTGTCACTACAAAATGCAGACAGTAATGAAACATGATACCTTAATTGTTATCTTTAGCTGGAACTTAGATGTCCATGATCGCTGTATTGTTTGTATACTGTGCTGTGGGTATGGACAGCAGCTGTAGTTTATGTACTGACTGTACACTAGTGTCTAATTACTGACGGTAGCAAGCTGTGTGTGTATTTTCTGGGATCGATGATGGTGTCTAACACTTCTGTTACACTGTAGTCGAAACTAGGTCAGATTACCGGCGTGAGACGTTTCTTTGTGCGCGAGTCTTCACACACTTAAAGGCTATGCAGCGATCCTTCAAGAATTTTCATAGCCTGCAATTCATAGAAAACAATTTGTCCCTTATAGTCATAAATAACAAGACTTCCGGTCAAATTTCCTGGCATTAGATTGGTATTGGAAAATAATACTGTAGTTTCAGGATGACATAATCTAAACATGAGCATTTTGACATCATTCTTTGTAACATAGAACCACCAAAACACTGAAAAGCTCTAAAAATTCTTCATGAAATTTTTGTTGTTGTGTTCAGAAATGGGCCATTTGTAGTTTTTACCAGCGATAGGAACATCGAGAAAATCCACATCGCTTTTCGGCAATAATTGTATAAAATGCTTACCAGTAAGCCTTTGCCATTGTGTTATGCAGTGCTAAGGTTAACATGAAATTCACTTTTATGTAGCCTATATTCTTTTTGGATAGGCAACATGTGTTGCTGTTGTTGTAAACATGTAAGATACCAATTTGTTTACAGGTATGCTATTTATTTGTTAATGTAAGTTTCTGTTAAAACCATGTGTCTTTAGTATTTCTTATCACTATCTTAATTGTTTTAGTTTTGCCCAAGTTTGCCCATTCCTCCCTGTTCTACCTATATTTGGGGAGAAAAATTGGAAGTCTCCCCACAATTTCATGAAAGACAAGTTGACTGGTCTGCTTGCGGTGCTCTATACGGAAGCATATCCCCATAGCTGTACTGATAAATTGTTCCTTCTAAGATAACTTTCGGTAAAAAAACACCTAATTTCATGACAAAAGGCATCATCTCCATGTTTAGTACGATATTACCTCTTATGCAGTAGGTTAATGGATCTATTTGACTGATTTTCTTGTTGCAATCTTCCTTGTGAATTTAAATTATTTTTTGGGAGTTCAATTCATAACTATCTGTTTCAATGGATTCGGTATATATATGAGTAGAACAGATCAGAAATACTTTTGTCCCATTTCTCTAGATGCTATTAAAGTACAAATAAGGTCATGTTTTCATCTCTAGAGCTAATAAATTTAATGATCGTTTGGCTCCATTTTTCCACAGATTAATTTCCAAAAAAGGCCTTTCTCATCATGGTAAACCTTACAGTAGCATGATCTTTCTTTCTGTATGCATGTTTTATGTGTAACATTAATGTTTGATGGATTGTCACAGCCATACATTGCTTTCTTCATTTCATACTTTCAACCCTCTAGCACACGGAATAATTTACCTGGCATCACATTGCAAACATGCAAAAAGGGCAAAACGTTGCACATGAGGCCAAAGATGTATTTATAGCAGTCTTGTATGTCAGGTACCAAAGTAGTATTACAAGGGGCAAAATTCAGTGCCCTCAAAAATGCTTCCTAAAAGTTGAACCCTTATTTATTCCTTGTTAGTATTTCATGCCACATGAAGTTGGTGGCATACACTTACAAATGGTACACAACTCCAGGGAATCATTTATCTAGTGTTTCATCACAAAATGTTATTCAGAATGGGCAAATTGCTATACATACATACATGTGCAAAGATGTATAGAAGATTTTTCTTACACAAGAATCGTAGCACTTCCCTAAGCACTTCAGTAATTAGTGCATCAATGTTTCTGTATAAATGTTGCATTCACTAGATAGAACGCAAACCACTTTTATCCACTAGTTTTACACTTTAAGCACTTTGTGCATTGCTTCTATATACAGTACTGTAATGTGTGTGTGTGGCCGTCACTAGATAGTACGCAACACTCTTCATACCACTAGTTTCACACTTAAAGGATTGGTTCAATTGTCATACATGTTTATGTTATATGAAAGAGGACAATAAAAGAAACACAATGGAGAAAAAACTGTTCAAATATCTTTTTTCGGTTAAAGAGATATTCAAGTGTAAAGTTTTATCAGATTGTGTAGAAACTGCTGAAATCTGACTAGCTGTGATGTCACATCCTCACATTCCTGAAAAGTCTTTGTTTTTTTCTCTAAATATTTTGTGAGATTTTATGACTTTCAACCAAAAGATATGTCAGGAGATCTCATATTTGTCAAAGGAAGTATTTGAGATTAAACATCTGAAGAATTTTTGATAATATTATTTTCATATGTGTTAAAATGTAAATAATTTTTAAAGAAATATATTCACAAATGTTAAGGAAGTGAGGATGTGACGTCACACCGTCACAGTTAGTCTTTCTACACCAGTCGTTTTCAAAGAAATTTTGATATCTTCAAAGTGTCATATCTCCTTAACAGAGCATGCTATCATGGTAGTTTCTTCACTGTTCTTTTTCTCTTTTTGTGCTCTTTCATACAAAGTAGACATGTCAAACACCTGAACCAATCCTTTAAGTAATTTGTGCATTGTTTATATATGAAATTCTGGATTTTAGGTACTGTACATTGCATATTTATCTTGAACAAAATTCTTTTTTTTTCTGGATGAGTTCAAACTTTGGTAGATCCATGACACATAAAACTACCAAAACACTCAGACATCCTCAAAATGCTTCCCCTCCCTTTAACAGTATCGTGTAGGTACTGACCAAGTTACAGTATGCCAACAAGGAGAGAAGGGGTGTGGGGGGGCAGGTAGGGGACTTAAACCTAACTTTTAAATGCAATAGTCTTCATAAATATTATTAGTATTGAATCTAACACTACTAACAAGTTAATCTGTTAGAATTTCAATATGCTTGATTTAGTAAAAATGTTAGCAACCATTTGCTGTGAGCTGGTTAATCATCCGCAAGTAATTTAACCTAAATTTACTACCAGACCAACACCCTCCATAAATTTGTGACATCAAAAGTTGTACTTGTTATATAGTAGCTGAACTCTATTGGCTCACAAATTAATGCATCATATAACAACATGGCCTTATGTTTGTCTCATATTCATTGGCTTGTTTTTTTTTTTTTAAGTTCGCATTGTGTTGCTGTTTTTAGTTTGATTTATCATTCTTGATTGATACCTTTTACTGTTCTATCATTTTAAAGACATATCATGGCTTCTTCTTTTTAATTTAATTGTATATGCAACCTTGTAACTACTGTAAGGGGAGTTTTTGATTACTTGCCGAAGGCAAAAGGAATATTTATGTGAAGGTGATGGCATGTGTGTTTGACGCCTTGGTTTGTTACCTCCAACTGTATGAGGAGGATGGACTTCATATGTGATATGCAGATACACCTTAATGAGTACAAGAACCATATTCCTTTTTGGAAAGGTCATTTGAGGTCAACAGAGGTCAAAGTATGAAAACCTTGGTAAACATGATAAATCAAATAAAAAAACAATCAAACGCTTGGATGAAATTCATACTTGGGTACATGTACATCCCCTAAATGAGTACAAGAACTGTATCAAAATTAGTGAAGCTTAAAGGTCATTTGAGGTCAACAGAAGTCAAAGTATAACTATAACACCACAGAAAAGCTTGGAAGCACTTCAAAGCTGGTACAGTATATGGATCAAAATTTGTGAGTAAAAGCACCATGCTGATTTTCATAATTAAAAGGTCACTGGAGGTGCTTGTAATAGGTGAAGGTTAAGTGAACGTCAAAGGTCATTTTAGGTCAACAGAGATGTAAGTCTGAAAATTTGGTAAACATGATAAATTTAAAGTTTAGGTGAACATCATAGCTGATTTTAGATCAAGCTTATTGTCGCGATATTGTTTTCCTGAGGAGTTCAAATGTGAATTATGTACAGTGAACAGAGCTTGGTTCCCAAAGTTTTGTAAAAGTAAAGCGTGAATGAACTTCATACATATTACAAGAACCGTCTCTTACAAAATGTGGCAAGGAATCACTGAGCCTCTGGGTTTTCTTGTCGGTTTTTGTGTAGGTCAGGACCTTTGAGGTCAATAGAGGTCAAAATCTAATATCCTTGTAACCATTGTACAGTAGCTTCAATACTAGATAGGTACTGTAGGTCTACATGGGTGCAAGTATCTTACTGGTAAGTATTAGTCAAACCTAGGAATGTTTGTGTGCAGTTGCTTTCTGGTCACTTCGCCCAACAACCATTTCGCCCAACTGCCATTTCGCCCAACCAGCCTGGTCATTTCGCCCAACCAGCCTGGTCATTTCGCCCAACCAGCATGGTCATTTCGCCCAACCAGCATGGTCATTTCGCCCAACCTTGTTGGTCATTTCGCCCAACCATTTTTTCACTCATATTCAGTCAGAATAATCTTACTTTTTCTATTTCACTAGTTCAATTTGATTTATTTTTGGTTATATTACTTCGTAGTAGGTAAATAAAGTGAGGTCCGCTCGATATCAATCGGAGTCTGAGCAGTTATTTCGGGTATAATGGGAGGATTACACTACTTTAGGCGGTTACGCATACAATGGAAGTTATTTTATTACACATATAAAGGAGAATCGGTGTGGAATAATATCACCTTTGATAATGACCAGGCTGGTTGGGCGAAATGGCAGTTGGGCGAAATGGTTGTTGGGCGAAGTGACCAGCTTCCGTGCAGTCTACAATTAACTGTTGAATGTTCTCATACGACTTTTGGCAAGGAATCACTTCGCCCTTTTGCTTTGCAGCTCTACTCTCTTTAACATTGAATATATTGTGTTTTCTTGTAGTATGAAAACATGCAAGACCATGATGAGGGCCTAACTATTAAAGAAAAGCTTCTTCTGGCCGCAAGGAACGGAGATGCTAAAGCAGTCAAAGACCTTATCCTGCGAAGAGGGTCAGGAGAAATTGAATTAGATGTTAACTGTAGAGGTAACAGCCCCATGTTGCAACTTTTATCGGTTCCCTTCTTCATCTGCTACCTTGCTTGTAATTTATGCAAAAATTTATAGTATGTATGTATGTCTGTCTGTCTGTCCGTGGGTCTTATTCAAAAGTGCATTCTGGGAGGACCATGACAGTTGGGAAGTAAGGAATGGTGTTTGCTTAGATATTGATTTATGTAAGTTTCACCAAAGGACTGCCTCAGGTGTCTTTTAGGTACCAGACCGTATTGTTATGTTTACCAGGGCCAATGGATAATCAGTGAAAGAAGGAGGGACTAAACCAAAAATGAAAAGAGAAGGGGGATGGGAGGGGGGTGGGCATGGGTGTGTGGGAAAGACGTGATAACTATGATAAGAAATACATGTTCAGTTAAATGTCCTCTCTGTTTATGAAAACAGTGATCTCTCTTTACTTGTAACACAGGTATAATGTGGAAATACTTGTATCAAATTGTAATTCAAATCTTTAAGCCCAACAATTCCCAAAAGATACACATCGTAGCATACAATTTATTAACATTGATTAATGTCTGATTGTAAGCTGTAACAGCACATTGTACAATAATCAGTAGTGTCCAGACTATGACTTCATTGCATCATTATTACTCTTTTTCTCGGCTGTTTCAGGTGAAAGTAAAGCCAATAAAGGTTGGACTCCGCTACATCTTGCCGCTTATTTTGGTCACGTTGAAGTTGCGAGCTTGCTTCTGCAGGCCGGCTGTGATGTGAATGCTCTTAATTCTTCGGGAGAGTCACCGTTGCACAGAGCAGCATATACTAACCGAACTGTGAGTACAACACTAACCGAACTGTGAGTACAATGTTCACTAACTGATCTGTGAGTACAACACTAACCGAACTGTCAGTACAACACTGATGAACTGTGAGTACAACATTAATGAACTGTGAGTACAACACTAACTGAACTGTGAGTACAACACTAACTGAACTGTTTGTATAACACTGACCAAACTGTTAGTACACACTGACTGAACTGTTAGTACAACACTAACCAATATGTGAGTAAAAACCTAATGGTTTTACCCAAAAACCTAATGGTTTTACCCAAAAACCCAATATGTGAGTAAAAACCTAATGGTTTTACCCAAAAACCTAATGGTTTTACCCAAAAACCCAAACCCAAAAACCCAATATGTGAGTAAAAACCTAAAAACCTAAAAAAACCTAAAGGCGGAGTGTATAGCCTAGTGGTTAACGCCGGCGTTTCCCAGTCATGAGATCCCCGGTTCGATTCCCCGCCGACAGCAATGTGTGTCGTCTGGCAAGGGTGTTGTTCAATAACAACTTCCCGACATGGACGTTAAATGGATGTGTGCCGAGAGATTGGCTTCGGTCAGCTTGCGAGTCTATAAGCCTCCGTGGCTTCTTTCGCGAGTTCCTGCTTGCGGGAAGATCACATATACATACATACATAATGAACTATGAGTACAACAATAACTGAACTTCGAGTACAACAATAACTGAACTGTGAGTGCCGGGTGTCATTTACAAAGGTGGTATATAAAGATATGAAGACTTAATCAAGGAAAGAGCTGATTTTCATTGGAAAATAGAGAATTGGATTGTTTATTTTGACATAATCCCTTCTAATTAACCTTGGTTGGATTGAGAATATTGTAACAGGTTGTCAGGTGAACAGTTGGTAAAACAGTTTGTCCCAGATACATACCTAATTAATCGTTGATGAACTTGAATATTCAAAGGTCATATAATTGCCCAATTAGTTTGTGAATTTCTAAAGTAAACATTTTTTCTTCTATTTATCATTGCTCTTCATCAGTCATTCACAGTTACTAATTAAGTAATCCAGAAATAGATTTTCATGGGCAGAGGTCATAAGTCCATTAGACTGATACTGAAAGATATTTGTTCTAGGATAGTTTAATATCCTTTGAAAATACATACTGAAATTACCGCAGCATTTGTCATTGGTACAGTACCATGAGGTTCATATCAGGTTCCCCTGGAATGTTGTGCACAGATTCCCAAACATGTTTTAATATGAAGAGCAGGGTACTAACTTACTTGAATATTGTATAGCAGTTATAAAGGCTCTGAAACATTCCTTTATAAAATACTATGTGTTACTGTGTACAAAACCTGCTATACATCTTTGCAGTTGTATAGCAATTTGTTCAGTTAACTGCATAGCATTTTGCTATACCTGATAGATTATTCCCTGTACAGAGTATTGGGGGCTGGGTGGGGGAAGTGGAACCGGGGAGGGTTGGGGGGTGGGGGGTGGAGAGAAGGAGGAAGGAAATCAATTCTTTGCAACTTTCTTTCACTTTTGTATTCAAAAGAATACTTTTTGCTTCCTCTGGTTTGGTGTGTACATGTGTTAATGACTGGAATGTTTTGTTTTACTTCCCCACTCCTGCCCCTCCTCTCCTCAAGTAGTGTACCCAGCAGCTATAATTAGGGCTTAAAATGCATATTATGATGATGCGAGCCAAAGTATAGGGGAAGTGTTTCTACTATGTCAAAGGTGCATAACATGACCTTTGAACTTAAGGTATTCTCAATTGCTTTCTATGATAACTCGTATCACGGGCGACGTAGTTTATATAAATTTGCGGGATTACTTGAGCTAAGTTGCCACATTTTCATTGCACAATTTAAGCAATGAATTATGACACTTAGATAGGCTTGCATGGTAGACCAGTTTTAGCATTATCCATGGAAAGCAAACTTGTTTCCTTTTAAGAAAAGAATAATGAGGGACTACATCAAGGTTTCAGAAATGTTTAAACGTCTCTTAGAATACCTGCAAGAGTAATTTACTTAGTGCCCTGATTGTCATGGTAACATTGTCATGGCATAGTGCCAGTTTATAGATACACCAACTATGGCAAAAATGGTCTGTGTATGAAAAAAGTTATGGAGGGACTGTCATAACATGAGTAAAAATTGTACAAACGATATAAGTTTTCTTGTTTTGTTTAATTGTCTAGGAAATTGTCCGAGTCTTGCTGGAGTTTAATGCAGATGTTCACATACTCAATTGTGAAGGACTCACTGCTCAGGGTCTTGCCACCGATGAAGAGGTTAAGAAGATGCTTGCCGGTAAGATCTAACTTTCAGCCATTATACTGTGTTGAATTGTGTGGTGAAGGATGTGGTTGCTTGTAAGCTAGCTCCAAGCATTACAACATGGTGAATGGAGAAGTGAAGGAGGTGATTGGTTGTAAGGTAGCTCCAAGCACTACAATATGTTGAAAAGAGAGGTGAAAGTGGTGATTGACGTTAAGATAAAGTATTATACTGTGATGAATTGTGTGGGGAAGGAGGTGGTTGCTTGTTAGCTAGCTCCAAGCACTACAATATGTTGAATGGAGAGGTGAAGGAGGTGATTGCCGTAAAAAGCTCGCTTACAAGACTGAGTTAGGGGGAAGTGTTTGGGTGAAATTTCCATGTAATATTTACATGTCATTTTGTTAGAGATGTTAAATTGAAAGTTTATACATGTTGGTACCAAAAGTGAAAGGCAAGCAGGAAAGATGATATCGATGTACACTTGGCAAGAAAAAATGATTTCGCTTTCCTTTATAGTTTAATGCTGGTGTTTTAACCCTTGATTAGGTACTGCTCAAACTTCCACTAGAGATTGTACGATGTTGCTGGGTATTAGACAGTGTTGGTCATATCTGCACATATTCGGGAGTTTTTTGGAAGCAGGGAAATGAGGCCAAGGTCATGTCTTTTCAAAATGAGGTTAAAGGGAAGTTCTTTGAAATTGTTTCTTCCCCCAAAGGGAGCATTTACTTGCGGAAGTAATACTGACAAGCTTCCATTTTTTGAGGACAGTGACAGTGAGGACAGCGTTGTAACAGAGGAGCGAAACTCAATTGAGCTACAATAAGGTTGATGTTCAGATGTTGTAGAAAATTTGCTGTCGTGTACTGTACATCAAAATATGACTCTACTGATGATATAAAATGCTACATTGCGCTCATCATTGTGTCATCAATGCTCTGGCTATTCTACAAGTTAAAATATAAATTCATCAGTTTCTTCAGTATTCAACTGGTATTAGCTCTAATCTAGGAGTCTGTCTTAACAATATAAGAAAAAAGAAATTAAAAACATCCTCTTATTTATCATAAGAAAATAGTTGCAACACCTGAAAGTTCTTGTTGTTTATCAGTGGTTTAGAAGATGAAAATTTGCATCATTGTGCTCTGCATTTTTACTCATATGCCACATTGCTCTCCTGCCAATGGTGCGTCTATGCCGCCCTCCATGTCAGGATCATGTCAAGCACTGAAAATCCAACCCAATGACTCCTCTCAGCATCAGAGAGTTTCATATTGATCAGAGGAGATATGGAGCAGAGAGCTCTTTATGGCACCTATGAATAAAAAAAGATAAAATTAACAAAACTGATAGCAAAATGACAGCAATTTATTGGGAAGTAAACAATTGAATATTGCAACCAGCCGAATCTAGTTTTCATATACAAGAGTGGTGGCTGATAAGGCTTTTGTTTGTAATTAGTATAATTATGATTATCAGCTAATTGGCCGTATTGGGAAGAGAGGAATACTAAATGGTAATACTTGAGGGAATCTGTTGAAAAGTGGTGTATTGTAAATAAAAGTCTAAATTATCATGTTTCCTGCAAAAGAACGCAACGGCCAGAAAGTATTACAATAATGACCTGTATGTGATGACATCAAAATGACCCTTTTATGACCCTTTAGATGTGTTGCAACTTTGACGAAGATAGCCTTGATAAGCCTAAAATCGCTCAGTAGGTTTAGATATATACGCCTAACAGATTTGATTCTCAAAAGTGACTGTAAATTCATCACACTTAAGTAAGAGTTAATCTTCTTTTGTCCAAGAGATTTTGCAACTATATAAATCACTGCATACTTGTTTCATCTTACAAAAACATGTGGTCCATGGTAGTGTCTCAACAAGGCAGAATTTTAATCTGTCAATTTTTGCATTTTTTGATCATTGTGTGAAATTTAAAACAGGTGAGTAGTTTGTAGTGGAAGGCTACAGAATAGAAAATACTCTCATAGAGTGATAGGAGAACTTGATTATTATCATGCTCCAGGGAGGTAACTTAGAAGCCCAAGGTGATACCGTTTGTTTTTGTGATTAAACGTTGACCCTTTTGAAAAGCTTAGACAATCTGTCAAAATGCAAGAAGTATTGTTTCTGTTAGTTTTAATCAATCCTGAATACATGTGTTGACCTTATGTGTTTCTCTACCAGCTGATTATGCTAGTTTAACTCTTCAAATTGAAGAAACAACAGGAAATTAAAACCCTAGTGTCTTCTCACTCTTGGTGTCAACAGCTATCGACAGAACTCAGTTGGTTGCTAGGGAACAGCAGCTGCTGTCCGCTGTTGCCGAGAAAGACATGGGTAAAGTCCTCGGTCTGGTAAGTTCAGTACCGAACTACAATTTAATTTGTGTGATGTATGAAATAGTTTGCAGACAAAATCCTGATTTTTATGTGTTGGATATCCGAAACGAATCTTGTCGATGCGAAACTTGTTAGAGTTTTGTTAATTTCTGTACATTGACAAACAGATTTATGGTTTGAGAGATTCTGGGGAAGTAGTATGGGATTCTTTGCATAAATAGCTTCTTCTTCACAAGTGAAATGTGTCGGTTGCTATGGTAACCAACCAATACAGCATTATGGAGTATATCAAAAAAGATGCCAAAATGACTGATACTACATCTCTGCTGAAGTGATATCTGTTGCTATGGTAACCAACAACATGTTTACTTGTGTATATTGACAAGCACCTGTCAATTATCAGCTTTTTTTGTTTAGATAGAATAAAGAATAGAATTCTTTGCATAATTAGGTTGCCCTACTGAAGTGTAAAGTGTCTATTGCTATATACTAACCAACCAAATACAGCATGCTTAGATTATGTAAAAAAAATTGTCAAATTTACTGATACTATATCTCAATAATTGCACTGTTTCCAAACAATGAAGAATTCCCTCTATTTATGTTTTAATTTGCAATTGGAGGAGTTTTTGGAGGTTAGTTTTTGGTAAACATCAGATGGATTATATAATTTGTTAACATTCCTTCTGGGGAAACTATTCTTTCCACAGCTTCGATGCCGTTGTCCTCCAGATGTAAACTGTGTTGATTCCAACGGTAATACACCGTTGATTCGAGCCAGTCTACAGGACAACAGAGACATGGCCGTGTTGCTTATACAAAATGGAGCAGATGTCGATATTCGTAACAATTCGAGCGAGACAGCTACCTCTGTAGCTAAGTCGTCACAAATGAAGGAATTATTGGAGGTAACATTAATGCCATTGTCTACTGGTAGCCTGTGACAAACCTAACATCCAGATGTGCATATAGATCAAAATTTGGGACCAGCCTAGCAGTATTCTTTGATTTGAATAGCAAAAGAAATAAGTTAGTGTTTCTGGCCAATCGAACTGTTTGTAGTGAAGAGATCAACAGGGAATAAGTTATTCTTTCTGGCCAATCAAACTGTTTGTATTGAAGAGATCAACAGGGAATAAGTATGTGTTTCTGGCCAATCAAACTGTTTGTATTGAAGAGATCAACACAGAATAAGTTAGTGCTTCTGGCAAATCAAACTGTTTGTAATGAAGAGATCAACACAGAATAAGTTAGTGTTTTTGGCATATCAAACTGTTTGAACTGAACAGATCAACAGGGAATAAGTAAGTGTTTTCAAACTGTTTGTATTGAAAAGATCAATAGGGAATAAGTTAGTGTTTCTGGACAATCAAACTGTTTGCATCGAAGAGATAAACAGGGAAGAAGTTAGTGTTTCTGGCCAATCAAACTGTTTGTTTTGAAGTGATCAACATCAGAATTAGTTAATTGTGTTTGTGGCTAGTCAAATCATTTGCTTTGAAGTTATCAACAGGGAATAAGTTAGTGTTTGGGGCAAATCGAACCCTTTGCTTTGCTTTGAATTGAATAGCAAGCAAGAAGTTGTTGTTTGGAATTTTGCATAACAATTTTTCAAATTTTTGAATGGTATTCGTAAAAAAAATAGTGACAATTCTAAGGTTGTATGTAACCAAAATGTGAGTAGTAATTTTCTGTATCCATAGCAACAAATAAAACTAGCTGCTTTAGGATTACTCATTTCCTCCAATTCTGTTGTTTCTCTTTTTCTTCTTCTAACGATGGTTTCACTATTTCAATTTCTATTCTGAACCCAGCTATGGGTGGGTAGCACAATGTCACCTATCACCATATAAATACACTTGAGTACAGAACATATTTGATTTAGTTTGTGTAATATGTTTAAAATAAAGTTTAAGCACTTTATTTGGTACAATTTTTACATAAGAAGCTGATAAAAAGAGTAACATAAAGTTAATGCAACCAAAGGGCTGCCCTAAGTTTAACAAGCATATCCTATGTGAGCAGTCTTAAGACCGTGCACCTCATAACAACGACTGTAGTTTTGTGTGGAGAAAGACAAAAGCCCAAACTCAACCACAAATGACCTGTTTTTTGTTCTATAGGTGTTCATAGCTAATATCAGAGTTCACTGTGAATTTATGTATACAGTGTTTCTTAAGATAGGTGTAACCAAAAAACAGGTTACTATTCGATATCGGTGACCCACATCAGAGGAAACAAAGGGAATCAGATTTACTTTCACAGGGCATTTCTATAGCATTATTTTTTAATATCAGTTCATGGCTGGACAAATGAGAAAAGAAAAAAACAAGAAAACAAAAAATACTCTTGGATTAACTTCTTTCAACTTGGAAACTTTTGAGCAGTCAAGGTTTAATCCTTATCAAGTTCATTTTAAGCAAGGAAATTAAAAGTAAAAAAAAAAGTGGAATGAAACCAATAGACCATCTACTCTTCTACCTCAAAACCTTCATTTTAAGCTATAGAAAGTGGCATATTATATATTTTAAAAGTGAAACCCCCGCCTAAATTATTGGAAAACTGTTTTATTATTTTCTACTTTAGTATCTGATTATTTGCCATACAAGTTGAAAACATTGCAAAATGATCTTGTTTTAGTCAAATATGTATAGCGGAATTTTCAGCAAATGTTTATAAATGTTAATTAACATTGGTTCTTTGTTCATTTATGTGACACTTTAATGAACTTTATTGTTAGAGTGACTTTAGCGTGTTACTTTCTTCACTGCAACGTGGCTTTTTGTTTATTAATGGTTTTTATCTTCTTCCTTTTACTGTCTTCATACTCAGATCCAGGGTAATACAATCAGCAGGTTTGAAGGACCTATTTTGAAGGTACTAATTTATCTTATATCTTCCACTATTCAGCTATTTTTTTTCATGACATGACTATCATTCTTTAAGTTACACATTATTATTTATTATATATTACTTATCAACATTTTGTAAAGTGCAATTTGACTTTTATTATCTCTAAGATCACATGGTTAGATTTGATTGTTTCAAAAATGGAACCTTTTTGGTTCCATACCAACAGTTGTGATTTGGCAAAAAGTAGGAAATTTGTGTAGTCATGTTATATAATGTGATGAGTTATTGTGTGATGATATGTGTCTGATGTGAAAAGGTGTTATAAGGTGATGCTATGTGTGTGATGTTGGAAGGTGTGATAAGGTGATGCTGTGTGTGTGATGAGGTATTGTGTGATAAGGGGATGCCATATGTGTGATGAGGTATTGTATGATAAGGTGATGCTGTGTGCGCGATGAGGTATTGTGTGATAAGGGGATGCCATATGTGTGATTAGGTATATTATGATAAGGTGATGCTATGTGTGAGAAGAGGTATAATGTGATATGTTTGTGATGAGTTATTGTGTGATAAGGTGATGCTGTGTGTGATGAGGTATTGTGTGATAAGGTGATGCTGTGTGTGTGATGAGGTATTGTGTGATGAGTTATTGTGTGATAAGGTGATGCTGTGTGTTATGAGGTATTGTGTGATAAGGTGATGCTTTGTGTGTGATGAGGTATTGTGTGTGTTGAGGTATGGTGTTATGCAGTGTGTATTGTTGTGCTACTTTAAAAATATTTCCATAAGGTTGTAAGTTCTTATCTATGACTATTTAATCCCCAATTACTTATATCTCTTGACAAAACACAGATAGTTTGTCTTAATCTTTCCCAATTGCAGTTTTAATCTGTAATGCCCTTCTCTTCTCCTTATTACAGATGTTTGGTCTAATGCATCGGTATAAGTCATACTGGATCGTGGTTGATCAGGGTGTTGCTACATATTACAAAACCAGGTAAAAGAACATGCACCATCAAAGTACCTTTTTATGGGAATTGTCCTTAAAATTCTTCTTTTTGAAAGAGATGCATAGCTTGTTACGATCTTATACATCAGAAAGGAGTAATGAAAACCTTCCTCCAAACTCCAGCCCCCCACCACCCCCCTTTTTTAACTAGCTCTGTCAAATTATCTCTCCGTGCCAGCACAACTGCATCTGTAGACTGCTATGTCAAAAAAACATTAAATAACTGTGAGATGTAGGTATTTTACTGTGAAATAGTGCAGTAATTCATCCGTTATCGCACAGCAAATTGACCAGAAATGGTGACGGAATATCTCCACAAAAATCCATAGATTTGTAGCAGTGTTTATTTTCACAAAACCATAATGCTTTTCGGTATTTTATAACTAAGAAATTAAAGAGATGTGAAAACTGCTATGCAAATTATTAACACTAACATAATTTCCTGATTTGCGTTGTCACAAATTTTCGATCAATCTCGTTATCAATCGACTCGAAATAATAGAACAGTTGTCATTTAAAATACACGTAGCAAAAATATATAACCCAGAAAATGGCCCAGAAGAATCAACTTTTATCCTAACCTGTCACCATCAAATTTTCTAATCCATGTTTTTGATAATTCTGTGGGGGAATGAAAGTTCAATAAAGAAGTATTCTAAACTTGCGGTAGGTTGAAGTATATATAAGTTTAGTTCAAGGAAATTTGACTGGTGAAAGGAAATGCTTTTGTGTCTCTATCTTCCAGGGCGGATTCAGTTGCTAAAGCAAAGCGTCGAGGATACAGGTACTTGTCTGGTTCAAAGATTGAGGTAAGTTGATATGCCCTCTTTTCTCCTAGTTTCCTTATTCCCCCGACCCCCCCTCTCCACCGACTCCTTCCCCATGTAGACAGACAGACACACAGACAGACACAGATCCAACTTTATTGCTTCCATCAAAATGGCAAATAATTGCTCGCAGTGAAAAACACATAAATAGTGCACATGAAAGAAACAAATAAAAAAGAAGAAAAGTGTTGATAATAAGAAAACAAAGACAGAAAATAAAAACACAGAAGAGGAATTGATGGCAGAAAATATGCATCAAAGGTTAAGAAGATAAGGTGACTAAGAAACCATACAAAACTTACAGAATGGCAAAACCTGTAATATCATAAGATATCTGTACATTTTTATGTGTCTTTCTCCAGCAAAAAAAAAGAGTTTAAATGTGTTAGACTTGTTCTCTTTTTAGTAATCTTTTATTAGAATTTTTCCCCTTTTTGCCATTCTTTATTTGGTTTTTAAATGTCTTACATTGACTGAATGAAAATGTCTTACATTGACTTTATTTCCACTCAACTCTATCTGTGCATAAATTTACATAAATTATACCTGTATACCGGCCATCCTCGAAAACGTTACATCATAGAAATTGTCAGCATTAGACTTAAGTGTAGGTGGATAGAGGGGGTGGGTGGGACTGGGGGAGGTAACGAGAGTCAAGAACAGTGGTTGAAGAGGGGTGCTTAGAAGGAAGCAGTTTAAGCCTCTGGATCAATGTGAACTGACCCTCTCCCCTCCCTTCCTGTTAGATGTTCTCTTTTTTAGTAATCTTTCTCCAGAATGTTCCCCCTGTTTGCCATTCTTTATTTGGTTTTTAAATGTCTTACATTGAGGGTAAGTTCAGCTAACACTCACAGCAGTCGGCAATACTCTGTAATTGTAATCCCAGGTCACCCTTCAGTGCCGTGAGATTACGTTATCAATCATAGCTGCTGGATTTGCTGGTATCCCGAACGATATTAGCCGGAGTTAACGAAGCTACAATACCTTTCATGATCATTTAGCAGTCGCATAGCTCTGTAGTGGTATGGCATTGCACTGGTAGCCCAGACAGTGTAACAGGAAATTCAATGCCACTTTCATTACACGACAAACCTACTCGTAAAAATGTACGGTTGTAATATCGTAGGGACTTCTGTGAGTGGGTTGGGTTGACGTAGTTGTTATCAAATATTGTATCTTGGAGTCAGTTATGAATCGAATATGGCAGAACATGTGGAGGTATGTAAGATAAAGATTTTCCAATGTTTACCTGTTTTTTTTTTTAGATTTAATGATAAAGAGGGAAATGTTGTTGGCAAGAAATATGTGTCATGTTTTTAAAAGTAGTTTTGTCTTTCAAAAGGCTTTTGAAGGTGGATAATTTTAGAATAAACTCATTACTTGTATAAAATGCTTAAATAGAAAAAGTTGATTTTTGAAACAGCTTGTGTTTTCTGAACTACTGATCATGAAAGAATAATTTTTCTGTTTACATTTAAACATACCCTAGAGAAAGAGTAAACATATTATTGTTATTTAAGTGTTAAATAGCAGAATCTATAGAACTATCGTAATATGACAAGTACATAGCTTGGTAAGGTGAAAGGAGCCCGGAATATTCAGTGTATAAATTACACAAATGTAACAGAGTAGCTGATTGTGACTTAGTTTAAGAAGAATTCATTTCTCGTGTATTGAAATATCACATGATGTATATTGTGTAGATGAAGTTGAGGTGTATAGAGGTAGAAAAAGGGGCCTAGTGGTGTGGAGGGGGGGGGAGGTAGGGGTGAAGAGTTGCTTAAATAGTCAACCAGACATAAAGTCTTTCAAGGCATTTGGAGTTGGGTTGTGAAATGAGAATGGGATGGGGGGGGTATGGATCACTCTAGGGGGAATAATCTTTCTAGGGAAGGTTGGGGGGTGGGGAGTGGGGGTTTACCCTGATCCCTTTTTACAAAATGTCACACACTGGATATGACATCATAGATGTTATTGAGTCTGAACTCTGGGTATGTCACTCCAAAAACATTGGGAAATGCATTTGACAAGAATTCAGATTTAATGTCATATTGAAGCGAAGTTATTTGCAATTATAACCAGATTAGACTGTTTTACGTTGCATCATTGTTTTCTTCCTTTCTTAAGCTTGGGTCTGATTTGGAGGTAAGAGTATGGTTTTGTGTAATTATTTTTGTTGCTGTATCTGTGTTGCACCTCATTCATTTGTGTAGTGGTTCCACTTCCATCACCTCTTCAACATGATAAATGAATATTCATTCATTGTGGTAGCTTTGGATTGCTTTTAAACGCATTGAAGACTCGCCCAAACCGCGTGCCGCCATCTGAAAATGTTAACTTTCCGTTGCTTGCAAGTGAAGTTTTCTGCTTTTCGCTACAAAATGCAGACAGTAATGAAACATGATACCTTGTTATCTTTAGCTGGACCTGAGATGTCCATCGCTGTATCGTTTGTACACTGTGCTGTGGGTATTGACCGCAGCTGTATGTACTGACTTAACTGTACACTAGCGTCTAATTACAGAAGGTAGCAAGCTGTGTGTGTATTTTCTGGGATCGATGGTGGTGTCTAAGACTTCTGTTACACCTCATTCGAAACTAGGTCAGATTACCGGCATTAGATGTTTCTTTGTGCACGAGTCTTCACACCCTTTAAACGTAGCACATATATTCTGTCAAGTGAATATTCATTAGCAGTCTCCTCGGACTGCAGCTCGTGTTTAGTGGTAGGCTAGTGACCAGTGTTTCCATGTTCAGATTCTTCCAGTAGATAGAACTAGAGTCAAAGCAGATGGTGACAGGATAACGTTAAGTTGGCGCTATTCCTGAATGGAAACAAGCTGTATGTGGGATCCAGCGAAATGAATCTACACAATCTGCCAGCCGGTGTAAAATTTTTCTGTCCAAAATACCACCTTTTTGGGGTAAATTTATTCATATTTAAACAGCAAGTAATCATAGTTTCTTGCTAAAAATAATGTCACTTCTTTGTGTGCTTGCTGTACTCATGAATATTCATAAATAGTTTCAACTGTTTGGATTGCCTGTCATATTTTTAAACCAGCTTCTCATAAGCGTGACATCTTACACTTGCAGTTACATCTCTGTGTTGCTTGCTACGGTTGATCATCTCAGTCGATGCCTGTTGTTCTTTGCACCCAGTTCGGACAGTTTTTTAATTTTTTAACAGACTGTGCTTTCATGCCATGCTTCAAAGCATTTGTAGTAAGAAATATCCTGTTCCTATTAGATAACTGTAATAGAAACTGTTCAAATGAGAGTAATAAACATATCAAAATTGTCCTGTTTTGATGGTGTTTTTGTGCAATGATGTGGAATATTCATTTCTAGGTAATCTCTTTGGATTGCCTGTTAATTAATATTAGATAACTGTAATAGAAACCTTTTAAATAAGAGTGCGTTGAAGCGTGACATGAGAGTGCTAAACATATCAAAATTATCCCAGCTGTTTGATGTTTCATGGTTTTTTGTGCATTCATGTTGAATATTCATTTGTAGGTGATCTCTTTGGATTGCCTGTTATTTCCTATCTGATAACTGTAACAAAACTGTTCATTAAGAGTGCTTTGCAGTGCAACATGAAAGTACTAAACATATCAAAGTTGTCCCAGCTGTTTGTTTTTGTGTGAAGCATTCATGTTGAATATTCATTTCTATGAGGTCTCTTTGGATTGCCTATTATTTCCTATAGATAACTGTAACAAAACTGTTCATTAAGAATGCTTTGCAGTGCAACATGAAAGTACTAAACATATCAAAGTTGTCCCAGCTGTTTGCTTTTGTTTGCAGCATTCATGTTGAATATTCATTTACAGGTCATCTCTTAGGATTGCCTATTATTTCATATTAGATAACTGTAACAAAACTGTTCATTAAGAATGCTTTGCAGTGCAACATGAAAGTACTATTAACTTATCAAAATTGTCCCAGCTGTTTGATGTATTTTTGTGTACATTCATGTTGAATATTCATTTGTAGGTGGTCTCTTTGGATTGCCTGTTATATGAAAACTCCTGGATTTGTTCAATTGCTCAACATAGCATCTGTGTACCTGAAATGATTTGACAAATTTGCTAAATTTTAAGCATAATTTTTAAGCAAAAAAAGTTATTCCTCAAATTGATGGTCAGGTATACAAACCAATATTTTTTGAAAGAAAAGAAGAAAGATCAGAGATACTTACAAATTACTGAACTGTTTAAAACATTTTTACTGAGCGAGGGATCATTTACATTAAAGCAAATTTCTTTGTGCTTAGAACTAAGTTACTGCCATAGCCAAGACTGAAACCTTTGACAATATTACTGGCTATGAATATTTGGATAGACTTGAGACCTAAACTGCCAAGAATTAGAGCAGATCTTTGTAAATGTTTTGATCCTTTATTGAATTCCATAACCATATACTTAATGACAAGTCAAAATTTCATTTCCAGTAAATAGAAGAAAGAATGGAAACTTTAAACTTTTCTTCTGTTGTTGAATATTCATTTGTAGGTGATCTCTTTGGATTGCCTGTTATATGCCAACCCCTGGATGTGTCCCTTTTCGCATGTTCTATAATAGTGCAGATATGAAGAATGTCCTGGAGACAAAATGTTGTGGATTGAATCAAATTCATTCGTTGCTCAATAATTGTTCAAAAGTCTGGAGTATGTCAATGCTTGACCAGTTCATTGCTAAATTATTACTTTTGAGTTGACCAGACTCAAAAGGCTGCTATAAAGGTGAATCACCGTTATCCTGGAAATGCTGGAAAAATGCTTTGAAAATGCTCGGACAAGGTTGCACATGTTGAGCTATCAAATCTTCATTAATAAACTCAAATAGCACCTTCCTAATATCCTGTGAGAAAGCTTCGTAATGGACAGAGAGAAAAATTTTGGCATGTTTTAATTTAGCATTCTAACTTATTGAACAACAGTTTTTTCTTATTTTAGTTGTTGGATTTAATCTTCCCTGACATATCCATACAAGTTTTCTATCTGATCAGCAGCTTTAGGTTGAATAATGACTATTCATGATTGGCTATTTCTGATTGGTCATTGAGATTTGAAAATGTGGGGGGGAGTGTCCTAGTTTGCCAAGAGAAAGTACATCGCTTCTTGCTTTTCATTGCAATTGCTCAAAGTTGATAGGGCTTCGGTTGGGGCAGACGGTATGAATTATGATGGTATGGTCTAAAGACAAATTGCTAAGGAAGCAACTTATGTTACACATTCAGCTTGTACACTACATGGTTGTGGGTGATATATTCTGGAGACAGAATGCAAAGGATGCATCTTGGTAATATATTCAGCCTACATCATGCTCGTTTTCGTGCCCAGGTTCTTTCCTGGGAGACTTTTTCTTAAAAAAGTATCAACGGACATCTCAGTAGGTTTGTTATTGTAAGTGTTTAATTAATCCTAAGTAATTCAAGTCTAACAGATAAGCATCCGTTAGTAAACTATGAAATCAATTGATTGGATTTCTGTCGTCATGTGGAGGTTTTTTCTCTGCGTTGTAATGTTTTTCTTGCTAAGAGTTTTAAATTACATCATTACACAGCTTGGTCTCGTCCCTTGAAGGACAAAAAGATGCTGTTTGCAACATTATCATTTCTAATTATCGATAACTTTCTCAAGTCATTCGTAACTAGACTTTTAATGCGTTGATAGAAATCTCGGTTTGAAAAGTTACTCGACTGAATGGAATTTAACCGTTGTTCATCAGTAAATAGTCGAGATTGATAATACTTTCTTCTAGTCTCCATTCATATTGCTGCTATCTTCACTCTTTGTAGAGTCGTGTGTGACCATCTAATCAGACACATTTATGTGTACATTCATGATTTTGTATAGTTTGCAACCAGGGTGGGCTAGCCAGCAGTACGTACGTCTTTTTACGAAGAAAGTTATTTTTGCAGCATCACAGTGACTCTAAGATCTCACAATATTCTTTTCTTAATCTGCTTCTTTTCTTTTTTCATCTTCAGGCCTCATCAAGCAAGATGCTGGCGTTTACGGTCCATTATCCAGATGGATATAGTCAAGTGTGGAAAGTTGACACAGACAACGCTCTGCAGATATCCAGAGACGTAAGAAATTTAAACCACTGTGTCGACTCATTTCGTCAGAGTCCAAAATCCAATGCTTATGCATGAATAAGGGGTTAATCAATGGTCTAGCGTGCGTTACTCACAGGATTAATGCACGATCGGGGGATAATGCAAGCGATGCACGGGGGCGGAGCCCGAGTGCATCCAGCGATAGCATTAACACCCGGAGTGCATTTATCATGTGAGTAACGCACGCTAGACCGTTGATTAACCCTGTTCATTCATACACTACCATTTGTGTGGGGGAAAAATCATAAAACAAAACATTTTTGGTTACATATAACCAAAGAAAGTGATGCCCCGTAATTTTACCGTGCGTAACTCACAGGATTAACCACGGTCAGCTGACCTGAATGGACCAATAGGATTTAGGAATCTTTACTAAGTATGAATGAACACTGTGTAAAGTTCTCACTATAAAAATAAAATAAAACTGTTAGCAAACTGCTTATCCACTAGAGAGCCTGTGTAGGAGAATGTGTAAAAGTAAGTTGGCCTGACGTTTCGATCCTAGCAGGATCTTCAGATTGCCTCTTGTCATTTAGCCTCTGAAGAAGATCCTGCTAGGATGGAAACGTCAGGCAAACATACTTAAAGTTCTCACTGTCAAAACCTGGATTCAAATTGCAACATTGTTTCCTATTATTAAATGTAGCTTGTACCTGTCATGACAGTAGAATCAACTCGTGTTTTTCATTGCTGATTCACACATATCGAGACTTAGGTGTGCACACCGACTGTTGTGGTAACACACGATGTCATTTAAGACTAAATTGATTTCAAAGGGATTGATATATTGAACACAGGATCTCTGCACTGGACATTGCATGAAATGTGATCAACGTTCTGTTATGGTGAGAGGTGAATCGTGCTTTTAAACCAGCTCACAAGTTAAATCCCATTATTTGGTAATGGATTCAAAGTAAAAGCAAACAAATAGTTCTCATATTAAAGATTTGTTGATTTTTCTTTTCTTTTCGTTCTTTACTATACAGAAATGGGTGAAAGTATTTCAAGATCATTCCAGCTTCAGCGGGTCACAGCAGTCAGGATTGCCGCTTCTTGAACTGGCAACAGATGGAGGTAGCGATGAAATCTCTCTCACAAACCTGGAAGAGAAAATTAAAGTAATAATATACATTTTGAGTTGTTATAAAAGGTACTTTTCAAGTGAGTTTGTTATAAGAAGGCGGCTATTGCACAGTTATATAGAAAATACCAGCAGTGTACTCTGTGGGTTCAACCTGGGATGTCATCCTTTGTGCCAAGCCTGGGCTATCATCCTAAGTGCCCAGCCTGGGATTTCATCCTTCGTGCCCAGCCTGGGGTATCATCCTTTGTGCCCAGACTGTGCTATCATCCTTTGTGCCCAGCCTGGGCTTTCATCCTTTGTGCCCAGCCTGGGCTATCATCCTTTGTGCCCAACCTGGGCTATCATCCTTTGTGCCCAGCCTGGGCTATCATCCTTTGTGCCCAACCTGGGCTTTCATCCTTTGTGCCCAGCCTGGGATATCATCCTTTGTGCCCAGCCTGGGATATCTGTTCAGTGCAGCCTTGGCTACCATCTTTTGAACCAACCCTGGTCTACGGTAATTTAATTCCTCATGGGATACCATCCAATGATTGCAGCCTGTGCTACCGTCCTTTGAGTCCTGTGTGGGCTACTGCTGGGACTAACTTCTGAGTTTAATTTTTATTACTGCCCAGATTGGACTACCATCCGTTGAGCCCAGTATACTACCTTCCGTTGAGCCCAGCATACTACCATCCGTTGAGTACAGCATGGACTACCTTCCGTTGAGTCCAGCCTGGACTACCATAATTTTCAAAGCTTAATCTGGGCCACTACCCTTTGGCTATAGCCTATTATATGATGAAATATCTATGAGTTTTTTTTGTCATCTTGCAAGCATCTTCTTGAAGTGATTGCAGGCTACACTATTGTTGTGTATTGCATACAGAGGATGACAATGCCATTTGAAATTGATATTGATGTCTATTGCCATGTGTAAGCCCTTATTACTGAGTCTGGTTGGAATAAATATATCTTTTTTTTCTACCTCCTTCTTACATTATTTAACCAGAATGCCAGAGTACAGCAAGATTTACTAGAGGAGCATGTCAAGAATATTAGGTCAAGTCTTTCAACAATAATCAAGAAACCTGGATCACCAAGACGAGTGATTGACGGAGGAATACATAAAGGTAATAATTATTAAATCATAAAGAAATCCATCGAACCGAAAGATATAACTTTGATGCATCCTCTTATCTTCAGGTTTCATGTGAAGAGCAATATTCAAGCTATTTTTTGTTCTCTATGTAGCTATACATATACATATATATATATATCTCTTTTGAGATCTGGCCAAAGGATTCACAAATGATTTCGAGTTGGTTAGCATCATGTTTGATCTCTAGAGTAAGGCAAAATATGTCACCAAAACCAGAACTAGTATTGTTTGTAACAGGTGGCAAATGCCTACAGTGGAATTATGACCTTTCTTACTGGTTTCAAACATCTGGACATACAATCAGCGTCCATAGCCTAGTGGTTAGGGTGTCCGTGTACAGAGCGGGAGGCCTGGGTTCGAATCCCGGTGGAGGCTGGAAGTTTTTTTACTGTTCTTGATTTTCCAACTCATTACAATTTCATATATGTATATAAATATATATATATATATATATATATATATATATATATATATTTACCATCTAAATGTCACACTTCCCTTTGGGACTGTCGTGATCACTTTAGCTCCTCGTTGTTCCCACGAGGTCTGAAATACAGGAAAGGTCAGGAAATACAAACACCCTTATAACATCCTTAAATTTTGAAAAAATTGTTGTAAATCCTCATTTGAAAAATTGTTCTTATATTCATGACTACCATTTTTCCTCTTCAAGTTAAGGTGACCAGGCTGCCCCTCGATTTCTGGGGACAGATTTCACATACTGTCGCAATAAGTATACAGGTTCTCACAATGCTACACTAGCACTGTGCTGTGTTTAATAATCGACAAGCACCTGCTCCGGTTAAAATCATGCATTGCTTGTCAGTCATATGCTTGTTCTGAAGTGCATCATTCAGTCCTAGAGATGTTTAATCATTTCACCATAATCGCAAGTTCGTAAATTATTAATCTTTTACGATTGCCAAAGTATTTGTCATTTCTACAGACATGTTTACAATTACTTCATTACTGGCCTGGTTCACATAAACGGATGTCTGATAGAGTGTGTCGATTGCAGTGTAGTTTCATTTCAATGTGAAAAATATGTGCCTGCTATCACGCTAGGCTAGAGCCTAGGCTAGAATGTTGAACGTCCTTCTATAGAAAACTCTTGCATACTGATCATCACACCGCTACAAGGTGTAACGACCATTGTTTGCATGTTTGCTTTTATTAGTGCTTGTAGTTGTAGTGGCCTAGTAGATTCATTCAAAAGTTTTTGATTTACTATGGAAGATTTTAGGAAACGTGTTAACAGTGCACCATGGAGAAAGATTTGTTTTGAATGTATTTCTGCAATGTTAAAATAACAGTGATTAGGTCATACATGTAATCGCAAGAAGAGCTATGCAATTAATCGACTACAAAAGAAAGAGTCGACTATCAGCACTAGTGTAGGTACTCTCCCTTCATGTCAACATAGGGGATGGTGAGGGGTGTCAACAGCAATGTATCATGTCCCCAGCTTTCCTGGAAAAAATTATGGTCATTTTTACTCTTTTTCTGTTTTATGTTGTCGAGGTTGGATGTATACTCTCCTGTGGTTTGTTATATCACTTGAAGCCCTTATGCAATTTAGCAGAGTCATTGGGTCTAGCCTTCCATACAGATCATATGTTGGATATTACAGCTAGGCCTAAACCTGATAATGCTCTATGATATAAGAATTACACACATTTTGATGTCCATCTCACCACAAATTATTGATAAGTGTTAGCATAAATGTTGCCAGAGTAACAATGATATTTGGCCTTCTGTTGGTAGACTTTATTTGTGTGTTGCATTCATACGAAACAATTAAAACATTTTCCGGTCCCATTGTTGCTTCTTTAACCATCAATCATCATCCTTCGCCCCCTCCTCTACTCCTGGCACTACCCTGGCCTTACCCCTTCTAACTCATGTACGAGATGCGAGTGTAATACCAGCCACCACTAAACACTTTCCTGGAAACAATCAAAGTGATGGTGCAATGTCCAACATCACAGCTGGAATTTACAAAAGTTGTCTCAACTTCACTAAAACCAAAATCCACAACAGGCTCCTACCATTGGAGTAAAGGGATCTTTCTGATGGGTCTTGAACAGGGAAGCAAGTGTATGAGGCCATTTTAACATGATCACTCAGAATTGAGATTACATTGATAGGTATGAAATGTTAACTGTTTGATATTACAATACTCAGAGATAACAGCAAGACCAAGAAAGGAGAATCAAGTTCTTGGAGGAACATTTGTCATGATGACATCGCAGACCCCCCACCCATTCTACCACTGCTCCTTGATGTTTGTCCCTTCCCCACACCACCCCCCCCCACATCATATTCAATGCTCTGCCAATCTCCCCTGCTTGGGGTACAAACTTTAAGATGACCAAAGTAAGAAATTTTCAAACAAATTAAGCGTTTATTACCGTACAAGATTATTTAGAAAAGGGTTTGCCAAAATGCTAGCAGTGTGTTTTATTCTTGACCTAACCAGGGTCACATGATCTGTTATCAGAATATCCCTTTAACTATGAATATGGAATTATCACCTCCTCATTCTTCTCGATATATCAACTCTTTCAATAAATCTGCTTATTCTGCATAATTCTGCATATTTAATTCGTCTTTCAGGGACAGCGCAATCAATGTCGGACCAAATTCAAAAATTACTCGACCTTTCGGAGACATCATGTTCAACTCTTAGAGATTGTCTTAATGCAATCATGAAACATGATCAGGTAAGTTACCTTCATGTTGGCTACAGAGAGAGTTTGATGTTAGCAGAGAATCTTTTAGTATAAACTAGATATTTTGTTTTTTGTCTTTTAGTATAAACTAAATATTCTGTTTTATGATAAGCGATACAGAGATAGTTTGATGTTTAAATGGCAGAGAATCTTTTAGTAGAAACTAAATATTCTGTTTTATGATAAGCGATACAGAGAGAGTTTGATGTTAGCAGAGAATCTTCGAGTATAAACTAAATATTCTGTTTTATGATAAGCGATACAGAGATAGTTTGATGTTTAAATGGCAGAGAATCTTTTAGTATAAACTAAATATTCTGTTTTATGATAAGCGATACAGAGAGAGTTTGATGTTAGCAGAGAATCTTCGAGTATAAACTAAATATTCTGTTTTTTGATAAACGATACAGTGAGAGTTTGATGTTAGCAGAGAATCTTTTAGTATAAACTAAATATTTTGTTTTTTTGATAAACTTACTGAGAGAGTTTGATGATAGCAGAGAATCTTAGTATAAACTAAATATTCTGTTTTTGATAAACCATACAGAGAGAGTTTGATGTTAGCAGAGTATATTTGAGTATAAACTAAATATTCTGTGTTTCGATAAACGATACAGAGAGAGTTTGATGTTAGCAGAGAATCTTTGAGTATACACTAAATATTCTGTTTTTTGATAAACGATACAGTGAGAGTTTGATGTTAGCAGAGAATCTTTTAGTATAAACTAAATATTTTGTTTTTTTGATAAACTTACTGAGAGAGTTTGATGATAGCAGAGAATCTTAGTATAAACTAAATATTCTGTTTTTGATAAACCATACAGAGAGAGTTTGATGTTAGCAGATAATATTCGAATAGAAACTAAATATACTGTTTTTTTATAAACGATACAGAGAGAGTTTTATGTTGGCAGAGAATATTCGAGTAGAAACTAAATATTCTGTTTTATGATAAGCGATACAGAGATAGTTTGATGTTTAAATGGCAGAGAATCTTTTAGTAGAAACTAAATATTCTGTTTTATGATAAGCGATACAGAGAGAGTTTGATGTTAGCAGAGAATCTTCGAGTATAAACTTAATATTCTGTTTTATGATAAGCGATACAGAGAATTTCATGTTAGCAGAGAATCTTTGAGAATAAACTAAGTATTCTGTTTTTTAATCAACGATACCGAGAGAGTTTGATGTTAGCAGAGAATCTTCAAGTATAAACTAAACAACTGTTTTATGATAAACGATACAGAGAGAATAATAAGGGAGTAATTTGTCTCGTATTGCATAGTGAACATGGGGGAATTAGCTATTACACAAATGGAAAAAAATGTGTATTAGTTTGTGCACACTGAAGGCTTCTATTTTCAGTACTTTATGAGAAACAAAAACCATAAACCTGAAAAATGCTATAGAAATTGTGAACAAATACCAGAGGAGTAATCTCCAAAATTAACCAACTCCTTTCTTGATATATATTAGTTTCGGCCAACAGATACTAGAAGCGAAAAAAAAAATCCCAGAAATTTAAATACCACAAGAGAGAATGCCAACATCCAAAACTTCTGTCACTTTTAATGATATGCAAAATGATATGTCTCTTTGGTTGTAACATTGAAATATTCTATTTCATTTAAATGATATTTTAGTGTCTTGCCGCACATAATATGGAAGTTTTAATAAGTATAGGTTGGGGCTAGCAGGGGGAGGGAGGGGAGATGGGGGGGTTTGCTTCATAGGCTCAAAACAAAATTGTGATGAACGAAGAACTTTCAGTATTAACTCTTCAGTCGGTGACTAATAGTTATGAGAAGATAATTAAACATGTCAACATTACATAACGACTAGCATGACCTTTGCTCTATAAGCCAAAGTGTCCTTAAACTAACGTTCTTTGCACATCACAATTTTGTTGTAACCCCCGAAGAGTTAGTTTCGTTTGTATTCATGCGATTGCTCTGGAAACGATTTTTCCTGTTTTAACTGTGTTGCTACTTACTCTATTTTTCATTTCCTGCTTCTTATTCATTGAAAAAGGGCAGAACTTATAACTTGTAAACCTATCTACCCAAATGCCCCTATCAAACTAAATACCAACAATATTCATGAAAATTTTTTTTGAAATGCCTTCTGAAAGTATAGGTAAACTTTATCTTTGGCAGACTTGCTTATCCTAAATTGAGACTAAGATTTAAGGTGTAATTTTTTACTGAAAACTATAGTTTATGAAAGGCTTACTTCTCACAGTTTGCTTCCATACGTACGGTCATCTGTGCTTATATAATATGTCGATATATTGTTTAAACAGTGACCATGTTGAGTGTGTTTACTTATCTTCCAGGGGCTGTTTGCATTTGATAAACAGCTGTTGACAAACCTACTTGCGTTACTCAAAATTAGATAAAAAGTTGATCAATATGGCCTCCAAGATTTATTCACCAACTGAAGGTTAATTAACTCTTGATGTAACTAATGTTTCATATTTCCTTTCAGTTCTTAATATTTTTGCATCTCAGAAACTTGATTTGCATAATATTATCATTATATTATTAGTCGCATGCCTATTAGCAAATGGGACAGTTTCAATATTGTCAAGTTTTATCTACACTCAGTAGTAGGGTTATCATTATATCTTTCTTTAAGGTACTAATTAGGAACACTTAATTACCTCAATTTTTAATATTTTCTTAGAATGTGAGTGCAAACTGTTATAACTTCAGTGTACTATTTCTTAATCTTCTTACTTTGAAATAGTTTGTCTCACCAGACAGAGACACGTAATGTGTCTCACCAGACAGAGACACGTAATGTGTCTCACCAGACAGAGACACGTAATGTGTCTCACCAGACAGACATGTAATGTGTCTCACCAGACAGAGACAAATCATGTGTCACACCTGAGAGACACATTTTACATAAATAATTATTGTTTTCAATCTATTGAGCCTATTCAGATGCTTACTTACATATTCCAATGGTTTTCTTTTAGATAACAGGCTGTTGAATTGAGAAACAACAAGCCTTATGTCGACTGGATTGTAAAACAAAGAGTAAATTGTTTTTTTGTGGTAGTTATTTAAATTTACACTTCCTAAAAATAGGTATCTGGGTGAACCCCCCTTATCAGGATCGAATTGGTGGTTAAAACCACAAGTGTGTTTGCTTGAATTGCATTTAAGATCTGATCTGTGCCAGGCACAGATGAATTAGGTGGAATGGTGATAATGGTATTACAGTCGTTGTAGTTTAATTTGTCTATCCAATAAGTGACTCATTTGAACTAATTTACCTGGGGTTGTTATATACCATGAAACTGACCTTTATCATTCTCAGGGAGATCCGTGTTAGGATAACAACAAGTCTCAACTAGAACAGTTTTTAAGGGGTCTCTGTGTTTTAAGTTTTTAAGAGGTCTTCATGTTTTAAGAGCATTTCTAGTTGCATAGAAGTGTTTAGAGAGCTTTGATACATTGAAAAGTATGACTACATGTTACAACTATCGTAGTAGTCAACAAATGTTAAGTTTAGTTTCAGGGGGGGACATCAAGAATCAGGAGGGGCATGACAACCTCATCGATGTCCTTTCAAAAGCATCTCGAGACAGAACCCTCAAATCGTGTCGCAAATCTTAAAAGTAATCATTCAAAGCATACTTAAAACCGTTGACACTTTTAGAAAGGACAACTGAACCAGGCAAATTATTCCAATCTAAGGAAAAAATTTTTTCAAACATCTCATCTACTACAAATTTTCTTCAACTTAAGATAATGACCTTTTAGTGTTCCTATCCTTTGAAAGACTGAAATGTAAAAAAAGGAAGGAATAAAAAGTAGCTAAATATACATGAATTACATCCCCCCCCCACAACCTTCTAACTTCCAGGGGTGGTGCGACTGAGAATCAGAAATGGAGCTATTACAGAAATGCAGAAATGTGTAACAGTTATTTTCAGTACTTTATGAGAAATAAGAAACATAAACCTGAAAAATGATGCTACAGAAAATTGGAACAAATACAAGAGGAGAAATCTTCAAGATGAACCAACTCATTTTGATAAATAAAAGTTTGGATTGGTCGGCCTTGTCACCCTACCGTTAACCCAGTACTATCGTCCCCTTCCTCCTTCCTATATCTAACATCTTATTCTGCTAGTTTTAATTATCCATTGCATTTGTTCGAAGTACAATGGCTTTTCTCTTATTTGTTACCTTGCCAAAAAGTTTTAGTCTTTTACACGTACATAGCATTCTGTTATCCTTGGTAACGACTTTGTGAAGTTCAACAGGGCCCTGAGTCATGGTGCGTGTTGTTTGGTTGACATATATTACACTCACCAGGTCTCGCAGTGATCCTCATGTTTCCCTTACCCCCACCCCCCTCCCCCAACGGAGGTGATGGATATGAAGGAGCTTCCTCAATTCCCTCTCATTTTACAGTAATCTACTTCACCACATAGCTGATATGAAGTTGTATGTCTTGGTAGAAGCCTTCTACAGGGGTCATGGTGTATGCCAATTGTGTGACCCCAAGGGTCACACCTCATGTTACTCTCTTTCCACCCCCACCACAGCAGAGATGAATTAATATCATGGTATATGTCAAGCCTGATACAAATCAAACCATTTTACTCAAGAGTCGATGCAATCCCCACTGTGTTGACTATGTTGTCATGTCGAGCAGCATCACGGTTAGCGGTTCTTTTCTATATTCATATTTTCACCACGCAAAATACTCACCAGACTACTAAGTAGTGTCAGCTTGACACACTCGCAAGGCAGGTGTAATAGCTAGAGAGAGAATGTTACTCTTTCCAAGAAGCAACCAGGGTTTAAGCCTTCTTGAATATAAGAATTGGGTCTGTACTCTGTAGTAGGTTTGTGATTATCCCGTGTGCTGATATACCAGTCACCGATGCATGCATAGTGCAGATATGGAACATTACCATACTTCCTGGATTCAGTTTTGTGTTAATTGTAATATGCATTGTTATGTTATGCAACCTGCTGCTTTAGCTAATACATCTTTATTACATAATAATGATTAACTCTCTAGTTTAAATTGTGATATCATTGCTGTTTGGAGGTAGGCTGTACAATGTAATGGTAAAAATATTTTTGCTATTCACATCTAATTTGCTATTAAATAATCGTAACTTACACTTTAATATTTAATAAAAAATGTTGGGAGGGAGCTTGGGGGGGGGGGGTATTTTTAAAAGTTGAATACAAACCTATTTGGGAGGTGAAGAAGAAAACTTTACTGTAAATGAAAAATTGTATACAACTGGATAGAACACAATATTTCCACAAATTAATTTTCAATAGCCCCCTCCTTTTTGTTTTAGTCAATCCAGTATAGGCTCTCCCTTGTTTATCATTTGTTTCATCATTCTCTCTTCACTTGTATCTCTTACTCTTACCTTTTACCAATGAAAGCCTTTGTGAGGACTGTCCTTTGTGGGGTTTTCATGTATATCTGTTACTGTTGAAGGTTAATGTCCTTTGGTAAGTGACAAGGTTGTTGTTCGAAAGGTAAGTATGTAAGGTTCTGATGTCACAGGGAGATAAATTTAATGATCACTTGAAAACGGGAAGACTTCTAGTTTCATTGCAATTTTTTTTTTTTTGGGGGGGGGGAAAGTTTGGTGGTATACACTGGTCAAGTCACAAGGCCAGGGGGTGGGGGGATGGGGGATAGGTAGGTGCTCCACGTATATACGTGGGAGTATTGGTGATGACCCCTATGTTATATGGGTATAGAGTGGTGGTATGGCCCATAGCATATAGGAATGGCATATGAATGTCTCCACTGGTATGTTGGCACAGAGAAGGGTTTGTTTAGTTCAAGTGATGTATCGGCCAATTCATTTGGAGGTCAGTAATACACCCCCCCCCCACCTTCTGCCTACCCTTCCCTCCCACCCAATTCATCCAAGTAATACCTTTGTCAAAGAGATATCATTACTGTACACAATTGCGCATTAGATTTCAGTCAATGATTCGTTGCTTTAGAGTGTGGTATTTGTGACCAAAAGTGTTGGATGAAAAAAGTCATAATATTATGAGAAGAGGAACAGTTATTATTCTTGAAATGGATGAAGGAGGGAGATGAACCAAGAAATTTTATTTCAGAAGTGGTACTACTAATTATGACTAGTTGCACCTGCAGCAAAAGGTCGGCCAATCTATGAATGCATTACCTGATTAAATTATGATGTCGTATGACACATTTTTTCCAAGGTATTTGAGATGTTCAGATAGCCTATGTAAGAAGTTTTCCTGCAAGCTTTAAATTCTGTCAAGTATAGATGATGTTTCTTATCCCTGTAAAGCATCACAAGAACTGAAGCCAACCCGGTCATTGGGTGCATGAACTTCCCCTTTAATTCCTCCCAAGCCCCTTCATTCCCCCCCCCCCCCTCCCAACTCTGAAACCTGCCAGCCACCAGACTATGTTCTTTTTTATTTAAGCCCTCCCTAGGTGCCAGTCGCTGGGTTATGTAACTCCCTTCATTTGGAGTCCTCCTAAGCTCTAAATTAGCAGTCACTGGGTTATGTTCCCTTGCCTTTAAATCGTCCCTAATTGTCATAAACCCTGCCAGATACTGTTTTTTATTTTTTGTTCCCCTTAAGTCCTCCCCAAACTCTGAACCCAGCCAAGCACCTGATTACATTCTTTCCCTTTAATTCCTCCCTAGATCTGAACCTTGCCAGATACTGGGGTATTTTCTTCCCCTTTTAAGTCCTCTACAAACTCCGAACCATGCCAGATTATATTCTTTCCTTGAAGTCCTCCCTAACTCTGAACTCTGGCAGATACTGGGATATTTTATTCCCCTTTTACAACCTCTCAACACTCTGAACCCTGCCAAGCACCGAATACATTCTTTCCCTTGAAGTCCTCCCTAGACCCTGCCAGATACTGGGGTATCTTCTTCCCCTTTAAGTCCTCTACAAACTCAGAACCCTGCTAGATTACATTCTTTCCTTGAAGTCCTCCCTAGCTCTGAACCCTGCCAGAAACTGGGGTATTTTCTCGCCTTTTACGTCCTCCCAAACGCTGAACCATGCCAGTCACCTGATTACGTTCACTTAGAGTCATCCCTAGCCAGTCACTGGGTCAAGTGAAGTATGTGTTTTGATGATGTGACAAACATTTTTGATTGATATTCTGATGTCATCTCAGTTAATGATATATCCCCGAAGTTAATTAAATACTGATATCCATGGTAATCGCCATCATTGTATAAGTGCTAAATAATATAGAAAATTGCAGAAGGGAGAGTTTAATTGGAATTGGAACCAAATATTGATAACACCCTCAGAAATTATGCAAATGATTATGATTGATTGCACTTCTAACACAGGTTAATTATTACTTTGAAAATAAAATGAAGTTTAAGAGTTTAATTATTCTTAATAAGTCCCACAGAAATGAGTTAGGTATTGTTCTGCAGACACACAATTTTCCTGTGAGAAAACTTGCCTCCAAGGACGAAACACACATCTGTATCATTCTGGTATTGGAACTTACGTGACCTATGTACCTTAGACTACTGAGCCTTTTGATTAGACAGACAAAGAATCGATTGTTATCAAGTTGATTACAAGTGGTTGGCCCTTGAAATCACGCCACCGGTACGTAATTAATTGATATCAATTTCTAATATCTTAGCAGTTAATTATGCATACATATTGAGATGCTGAAAGTGCCCTAATTAATTCCAACTGCCTGGTCAAACAAAATTAACAGGTTGTTGGAGCAGCTGATCAGGTCGTTCGCCAATCTATGCTAGAATATGGTTGAAGGAGCAGAAATGGTTAAAAATTTGCAGTAAAACAGCAGCCAACTTCAAAGCGAGGGATCGCCTAGCCCTTATGTTAGTTGTGATACCGTACTCCTTAGTAAAGTTTGTTTACTGTGTAAACACATCGCGCGAGTTTCCTTTGCGAGGTCAAAGGTGAAACGTACTGTAGTATACCGACCAGACAGCTCACCGGGAAACTACGTTTGCGATGTTTATGTACACACCTACAGTATAGTACCATTCTGCTTCGTGGATTCAATCGTAAGTTTGAAAGGTGTGCCGAAAAATACTGAAACACTTTAGAAGCTTTCCATAAGTGATAGCTTTATTTCGACTAACTTTTAAAAAGAAAGAGACTCTTGATCGCCTTTTATTAATTGTAAGTATTCTGTTTTATTCTTTATCAAGAGATGATGAGTTTTTAGACCCGAACTAGTCGCGATTGAATACGTGTACTATACGCCTTACGTGTGTTGCTAGGAAAGCCAGTTTGCAGACGACTTTATGCATTTGAACTATGTACAGTATGTAGCGGACTGCTGTGATAGGGTAGTACTATCGTGTAGTGTTGTAACGTAAATATTCGATTTTGTGCCGAGTAACTAGAAAAATTAAGTACAATTAAGGTTTTCGTGAGTGACAAATCATGCATCAATACTTCGGACCTTTCCTTCCATCTTTGATACAATTCAACTTTTCATTATTTGGACACTAGCCTAACTTACGCAACAGTGACCTAGTAAGTATTAATCAATAACTTGTAAGTTGAGGCCTAAGTTACGCCGAGGCCTATACTATAGTCTTGTAAAGTTTTAAAATGTTAGTGGCTATGCGCTAATTTAGGTCTAATACAAAGCAACACAACATAGCCAAACATGGCTGACTCAGTTCCACAGGTCCCCCATGTTGGAAAGTATCAATTCGTTTGTGAATCAGGAAAAATGTAGGCCTACATTCATTGGTGGCCAAGGCTGCCGTTGCCACACACACAAAGTAAAGAAAAGATGTTGCACTGGTCTTGGTAACATGTAGGGAAATTTAATGAAAATCTTGGTTCTTAGTAGGCCAAACCTAATGTTTAAATTAGGCTAAAAGGGAAAAACAACTGATAATAAGCTATACTAAACCTACAGCTTGTTAAAACTTAAGTTAAACTTAAGGGATATATTTAGTCATGATCACTAATTAGCAAAATAGTTCCATTGTCTTAAATATTTGTTAACTAGAAAGCTGTATTTTTTGTGTTTTAGGCTAACCTGGCTGGAATTAAACATGAATTTTAGGAACGTTAGTGAAGGATCTAAACTTAAGGCCTATTTGCATTATGATAAATACATGTATATTTCATCCTGATTTGTTGAGATTTTTAAATAAAAGGTCACAATTTTTTTTTAAATGTTTATGGAATCCACCCAGTTACTATGTACTTCATACTGCTTGATGTGAATATTAGCCTTGTGATATTACTGCCTACTTAAGGTAGGTTTACTTAGCCGTAGGATAACTTGAAAAATCTTATCTGGCCTTACTCATCCTCTTTAGAAGAGTCTTCATTGAAATCCTAACTAGGCTATGGCACTTGTCTCTTTTTTTAAGGTGCATTAAACAAAGAACTGTTGACTGACATAATTAGCACACAATATTTATATACAAGATGTATTGAAGCTTTCTTTGAAGTGAAATTGTGCAGGCATTTGACCAAGAACAGGACTTCTACTGAATTGGCCCAGTAATCTTACTAGAGAAAAAAAAAGTTTGGGCTCCAGGAGTGCTAGTTCCCCAAAAAGATTGTGTCCTGTAAAAAAAGTTTGCATCCCTTATCAAACACCAGTTGTGTTTATTGTGTGACCTACTATCCTAGTGTACTTGTAAAAATGCGATAGTATCACTGCTTATACTGTGTGAATGTTCAGTACAATATATAGAGCAGATAGCCCAGTGCCCTAGCTTCCCTGTTTAACAGGGGTGGCCCATTCCCCTCTTTGTGTCACCTCTGCCCTTTTAACTATTTTCACCACCCTCTTTCATCCGCCCTTGTACTTCCTACTTGCCAACTCTGTAGTAGCTCTATGCTTTGACCTTGCAGCATTCCAACTCCTTAAAAATCCCTTTGAAAAATCCAAACAGTTCACTACTGCATATTGCATGTACGTAGGCCTTTTCGAACTTGGGAATTTCAACTACACATGAGCAAATCCTCAAAACCTGACCCATGTTTGCAAACAACCAGCTCCACGAAAAATTAGAGTAGGCCAATTTAAATAAACTTTTGAAGCAATGTCGTTTAAAAAAAAAATCAAACTTCAAATGCTACTTTTGACAATGCATGAAGTACAGTAGTGTACACACCAAAGTTGCACCAAACACATTGACTGAAGTACGTGGTCAATGGGACCTCAAAATGAAAGAATGAAACTACTGCCGTATCAATGCAAATTTTACATGTTTAGTAACTCTCAATATGGAGAGCAAACATGCTTTGAGATGGAAAATCCTTTTCAGTATCAGAGATGTGAGCTTCCCACAAAATTCATAGATTGTCTCAACTCAAAAAAAGATTCATATATCACATGATAGTCTCAAACAATTCAAGCACATCTTCACCACTTAAGCACATGTTGTTGAAACCCACCTACAGTATTGTATGTGACAACAAGGCCTAACATGATATTTTTGTACCTATACCACAAACTTTGCTATATCTACATATGGGAAAGTATAGTACAAGGTACATTACAAGTAGCTGCATACTTTGTGTTCATTGAGCTCTACAGATCTACAAGAATGTCTGCAGACAATAGGTAAGGGGCTATTAGCCAATCAAATCCTCAAAATTTGGACAAGCATCATTGACTATTTTTAGCATGAAAATCTTGCAAATGGAAATTTTGTTAACCCTGTACCTTGCGGTTTATTGTTATGATTTTAATGTTTTTAAAAAAATTCAATCATAGAAGGGTGGGAAGAATTTTTTTTTTTTTTCAAAAGAAGTTGTGGTTTTTTTGAAAAGAAGAAAGAAAGATATGTATTTACTTGGGGTTGTTCTCTAACAAACAAGGTTGCATCGTCCGCCGGGACACAAGCAATGTGAAGATTTTGCGTCCTTGGCTAAAACATAGCGTCCCGAACGCAGAATCCTGCTTTCGTAACAATGCTGTTGGCCATACCCAAACTTTCCCTCACCCTTTCACCTATCGAATTGTGTTGTACTGTAGGTAATCAGAACCAGGCATGTAGTAGAACCCTTGGGTTGAGTTTAATTAAGCTATATCCACTTTCACAACCTCATCATAAAGTATTTCATTTCCAAAGCCTAGTAACCTGTGCAGGTATGTTTGTCCTATAAGGAAAAAGTATTAGAAACTGTAACTTCTAAACAACAGAAATAGAAAAGTCTGACTATTCTGTGCCATTATTAATCAAGTAGCAACTTAATACAGTTAAAGAAAAGACTGCTGACAAAGCTCTTTAATGCAACCCAGGATATTTCAGATGTTTATTGCTTATATCCCCACTGTAAATGGCAATGGCATGAGATTAATTCATATCTACCGGTTTGATGTTTGGTTTCAGGACATTTTGAAATCACTGATCTTTATACAGGACACTACAATATTTTATTGAATATTCAGGAACATTGCAATGTTTTATTGAATATTCAGGGGGCCTTTTTGTTAACTTCTTTTTTAATCGGAGATAAAAGTGTAGTTGACATAAAATCTTGTCAAAGTATGCAGCAGATGGCAGCATTGAGCATCTATAATAATAATAATAATTAGTAATAATTAACAGTTCTTATATAGCGCAACTTACAATAAAGTCTCGCCGCGCTGTACTTAACCCTATTAAGTTAATCATTTATTAAGTTAATAAAGATAAGTTGGTCAGTTACATTATCAATGAAAAGTTAAAATAACTTATTGACTTGATCTTCATACTTTATTTCATTTCATTTGATTTCATACCAAATCCCCATAGTGATGTCATTTGCAATTTTCATTAGTCAAACAATGAATTGAAAGTGTAAAAGATTTTGACACTTGCCTAAAGTACAGTATTCTCTCCTTTGTTTTGTGATGAAAATTACAGTCAGTACTATGAAAAGGAAATAGTGTACTGTAGGAAATGTTTCATTGTAAGTATTTTTGGCTTCAAATAATCCATAGAACATAACCATAATTTATTTCTACAATCGGTAAGGCTGCATGGTTAACTGGTCTTGTAATAAAAAGATGAGCATTTTATTTTTCCTTCATTCAAAACTGTGCAGACTTTACACTCAAAATAATTCTGGCTATTCGTATGCACATTGAAAAGAAAACAAGTTTTATTGCATTTCAAATTCTGAATTTCCACAGTATCTCTGGTAACATGTGCCATTAGATGCATAAAAGTGAACCTACATCTATTGTATTGTATTAACCTGATGTATGTAGACCTGCCTACAATACTCTGATAGGATGTGTGCCTTGGATTTGTGTTATAGTAAGGGCATATGTTGGCATTTCTCGGATGATTTCTCTATAAATGTGTAGGCTACAGGGCAAATTAGTAAGGTTTTTACTGGTTGTCCCCTCTGACAAACTGGCCTTAAAGTACCGTTGGTTGTCCAAACAGTGATGATGGTTGTCCCCCAAAAATCGCTGCAAAATAGTAAAGACCATTATGTACACTGTAAGCAGGGCTCGAAAAACACGGGGGCGGAGTGCGATTTCGCCCCCGAAAGTTCCAAAGAGCCTGCAAAATTGTATTGACGAGGGCGGGAAAAAAAATGAAAAACTGAAGAAAATCGCCCCTGTAAATTCCCACCAAAAGTCAGATGAGCAACATCCCAAAATTATTCTCATGAAATAGTCTCCCTAGCCACTTTTTGGTCCAAAATATCAGCATCAGAGCGATTTTCATTGTTTCATTACCGTATTTTCAAGTCACGCAAGTATTTTAATTCAAGCAACAAAATATCACGATCGTTACTACGTACATACACAGCAGTGCAATGAAGACAAACTTTCGTGGATTAAATACCGTACACAGCTTACCGATGATAAACACCACGGCACTGAACTCCGGTAACGTTCAGTGGGAAACACGTGTTTCCAGAGTGGCCGAATGGCGATAACGAGCTGCTGCCAAATATTCAGCCAGACATCACAATTCAAAGTTGTCAATCGTTCGTTGATGGCCCTGTAAACAAACTTAGGCCTAGGCCTACTTACACTGTACACACGTGTATTATGGAGTATAATCTTTCGCCGTGATTACAGAGGAAGGGGGTAAAATCGTGGGATTCTTTCAGCCATCGTTTCCGACTGGAGAGGACTGGCGAGGGTGAAACAAAAATCGGAATGAAAATACTTGTAAATAAATGTGTAGGCTAGGCCTAACCCAATTAAAGTTGCTTTGCTCTGAATAAAATGTTGCATTACCGGTAGCTTGACACATGATTCTTAGCATGGGCAAATTCAGAGTCTTACGTTTGGCCTGTGACCAAAATTTGTTCATTTTGATTTTTGTAAGACTAATAGCCTAAGCTACGACATTGGTGCCATTATTCGCTAGCCTAACAAAATGTAGCATAGGCAAATTCACAGCCTAGCCTATACACATTTTTCAAATTAATGAAACTTACCCAATGTATTAATTATATATTTTTAAATTTTTTGTTGGTGTTGTAATTTGCTAGCCTAGCACATTGTAGCATAGGCAAAATCACAACCTAGCCTATACGCATTTTTCAAATTATCGAAAGTGTTTTTATTATATAATTTTTTATCTTTTTGGTGTTGTAATTTGCTAGCCTAACACACTGTAGCATAGGCAAATTCAGAGCCTAGTCTCAACTTTTTTCAAGATAGGCTATTGAAATGTTTCCAAATAGCCCATTTGATGTTCTTCTGAAAATAATGCATATTGTACTCCAACAGATACATGGAAGAGCCAGTCAAAGATAAAAGAACCTATCATGAAGCAGTCATGAAGTGACATCTTATTAACTTGAGCATGTCATATACTATTAGTATTGTTTTTTTCTTATGCTTAAAACAAGCATGGATACACTATGCATGCATATTTATGACATAATATATCATAATACCCTCGACAGACAATCATGTCATTAGCAATAGTTAGAGAGTGATTAGTAACCAATATAAAATGGCACCCGAAATTCATAAAGTAGCACTCGAAATATAATTTACGGGGGCTTTTTGTTTGTAGGGAATAGCACCCGAAATTGAAAAAGTAATTCGACCCCTGACTGTAAGAGAGATGTGTGTAGGTTTGGTTCACAATAGAACACCAACTTTTAGGGTGATACCAATTAATCGTTTAACTGTTTGGAGATATTTAGTTACACTGCCATTTGAATTTGACTTAAACCACTTGACTTCCATCAAACATCCTACAAAACTGATTTTGTCGTTTCGGATTTGATATTGGTCATCTCGTACGACCATTAAAAGTTTACCCTTGGCTAGTCCATATGCAGTTATTTACAGTAGTCGTTGTAATTTTTAAACAGTAAATTTACATGTTCAATTCTGACACTATTGACATATTCTGAAAGCTGTGTTGACTTTGATACTGTACAGTATTTAATGCTCATTAAACTCCTTGATGTTACAGCTCAGTGACCTCAGGATATTAAACTGTACAATCTCAGCAACTATATGTAAAATACACCTTAATTTGTTCTGCTTCAGTCAGCTTATAAACAATGGAATTCCAAATACTTTAGTCTTGAGTACCAAGTACACACTATCCTTTCTGCATAATATGACAAATTGTATACTTGGAAGCTTATTGAATAGATTGTTATTATTAATTCAAAACCCTCAGCAACAATGTAAACGTTCAAAAATTGTGTGAATTCTCACGTTTGAATTCGCAGAATTTATGAGTGTATGGACCTCTTTTCTTGCACTGATTGTAAAGAGGGTGTGATTGCAGGGGAAAGTTTATCCAGCATCGCATCACAAAATGCTATACAAAATAGCCAATTTGCTAGACTTGTACGCATGTGTAAAGATGTATGTATAAATGTACAGTACAGCAGTTTTTGAACATAGAAATCATGTAGTATTTTATAAGAGACAGAAGTTCATAGCCTTGAAATCTACTGTGCAAGAACAAAACATATTCAATAAATTAGCCTATGCAATGGATACTGAAGTTGAATTTCACCGGGTAATTTGAAATAGGAACTTCAAATCACATGACAGTGATAGTTGGCCTGCATTTCCTGGATTTCTTTCTGAATTTGTCCCCTTCGTTACAACTGTATAGATCTCAAGTATTAAAGGCAACCTTACATGCATATTCAGTTGCAATACGTTTACTAGTGTCGGAAGACACGGAACCATTTCCTTTTGTTTAAAGGATTGACGGCACAAAATAAATTGTGGAATGTTGTAGGCCGTTGAAAGCTACTGCTATCATTCCAGATAGGACTTCTATAACACTTGCCAATATTTTGTTTGCAAATTGACCCTTTAAATGGTTTATCATGAAAAGTGATTAGGCTATATATTGTATAATCCTAAGACCATTAGGTCAATTCCACAGATGCAACACAAAAATTAAATGGGCAAACGAAATTGTTATCACAGTATGGCTTAGATAACGTGTTTACGAGGGCGTTACAGATTTGTCAAGGACAAATGGTGTTGAAAGTCATCCTAGAGGGGGGGGGTTGGTGGGGTTGTGTTTACCAGCACTCCAAATTTTCAATTTTCTTGCATTATAACTTATCAGGACTAAAATTCTGCCGAAGTCATCCTTTGTCAAAAGCAATTGCCACTTTTCATCTAGTAGGACTTCCTAGATAAATGATTATATTATGCATGGTAAAGCTTTCATCTTCACAAGCAGGAAACTTTATAGGTTTTGTAGAAATTGAAACTAAGGAATAACCAGTTTTGTTATTTGCCATCTATGTTACACATTTGATGATGTCAATATTTTTTTTATTATATCTCTGTACTTAATCATGATGTATTGGCTGTCAAATAATATGAAAGTGAGAGCAAAGAACTACTTGAGAGAAAAAAATTGCAGTATAATTTTATCTATTTGTTTAGTGCTTTCAAACTGTATTATGAACCACTTTGTTTCTTCTGCGGGTGAAATCCCTAAACATGCGTCGAATATTGATCAAAATCACAACTTTTTAACATTCCCTGACAAAAGTCCTCTTGCCATAGCTGAAATTTGATAGCAGTATTGATGGAACCCCTCAAATTCCCTGTATCTCATTGTGCCTGGTTTAGCAGCCTGCCAGTGGGCAGATCTGCTGTACATAACTGTGGAGTGCGTACCTGGGTAAAGTGGAAGAATATACATGTGCTATCATGCAGTGATTTCAGTCCAGGAGCTGCTCATTATTGATAAAATAGCAAGCAACTACAAGTTTCAACTACATTCAGCTCTTTATGGCCATTTGAGAGGTTGTTGTAAACAGACTTTTATGCTGAGGTTTTGCTTAAAGTAACCTAGCTTTATTTCATTAATAAACTGACATGTACCGTATCTCACCTGAGCCCATCATGCTTGTCCACGGTGTCCACCCCCTCATTAGTTTATTGTTCTGTGTGTATGGTAATGTCTTTTTTTTGCCAACAAGTTTATGTGCAAATAATTTAACTTAACTGTATAAATTATTTAATTGGTTAATAATTTTAATAGCTTAGGACCCAGTGCTTTAATATGTACAGTATTTATAAGTTTGATGATCCATTTGGTGTGAAAGCGTTGCAGAACTTGGCTAAGTATACTGTACATAGCTGAATGATAGATGTTAAGAAAGTTGCCCATTCAATTTAAAAGTAATTTTAATTTGATAAATTTTAATTAAAAAAAAAAATTAAACTTAAATGAAATTCAAACTTATTTTTTATTTAAATAAAAAAATTAAAAATTAAAGTAAGAATTTAAAAAGAAAGTGTTGTGATTTTACTGTAATGATAAAATAGTGTCATGACCCATAGAGGATTAGAGGTTTGAGAATTCAACTCCCAAAAGATGTAGTGTCATTGAATCCTAGAAGATATAACACTCTCATTGTATGATAGGTGCAATATTTCTTTTATTTGCAATACTCATTTCGGAAGTAGGTACCTTTTTTCCGCCTCTCCTCTCCTTCCCATCGCCCCTTGATCTACTCAAAGTCTTAATCCTACTGATTTGTAAGGGATCTAGACACTTCCATTCTTTTCTGTTCGGTTATATTTGTGCTTGAAACCCATGTCACATGTACTAATAATCAGCTGTCTGGTAATTACAAAGCCTATCCTTTATCCTTTACAAAGTCATCATTTAATAAATCCCTACAGTACCAGTTCATCTGTGATTAAATGTTAAACAATATCTTTCAAGTTAAATTGTCTGTCTATGAACCATATTACAGAAGAAAAAAAAAAGTAATTAGCATTAGCAATAATCAGCTGCCCCAATGCTTTACATCCCTACCCTAACCCTTTCTGAACCCCCACCCCTTCCTCTATCAGTTTATGACATTCTGTTCATCATTTAACTGATCTGGAGTTAAGTAATGCAAGTGAATTTGTTCAATACCACATGTTCTACATGTCTATATTATATACTGTACTGTAAACATAATAATAAACTGTCTGGTATAGTACTTTCACTCCAGTAATTGATTTACACAGTTTGTAAACTACATGTATGCATTCAACTACTGCTGGTGGTACAGTACTCCCTCACTAACACTACGGTGATATTACTGAAATGCAAGTCACTGAAACTTGGTTCTGTAATTAAATCACTCTGCTTGAGATACATTACCAGTAGAAAGAAGGTGGCCCAATATCATCAGCTTTCACAAGAAAGTAAAAAAACCTATGCAATAGTACAGTTATGTTGGTAAAAGGTCATCAAACTTTCCAGGCTAATTCAGCTTGGGAGAGAGAGAGTTTCATGTGTGTGAGTGAGTGAGTGTTTTGAAGGTTTTGAGGTAGTGTGTTCTTATGCAAAACTTGTGTGAATTTTCACATCTCGGTTGGATTGTAAGCAGTGTTAGTGATGGCCACTTTTTGTCAGCGTTCAAAAGGAAGATTTAAGAGTTATTGTATACATGGCTGGCTTTGATACCACTGTGTGTGAGACATGGTTGGTATAGACTACAGTCTATAAAAAAAAATCATAAAAAAAAAATTGAGGATATTTGTAAAAACAATTGCACCCTTGGATTGTGAACAGTAGTGTTTTCCTTAGGATTGTCTTTAGGATTGTACTTTGTCAAAACTTTTATACCCAATGATTGCTTTTTGTTTAACAACAAAAAATTGCATTCTAGGATTGTATTTTATTGCACGAATTTGTGTCAGGATTGTTTGGAAAACAGCGGTTTCTTTGGGTTGTAGTTTGGTCAGATCCTTTGGATCATATCTTGTACTATAGTGTTGTATTTTTTTTTTTAAAAGAGTGGATGGTTGGAAAAGTGCATGCATTGAGTAGAGACAGGTAAGCTTAAATACTCAACCCCAAATCAGTTTGGGACTGTTTAAACTTATCAAACTAGTCAACAGAATATGTTTGAGAATTGTTTTCTTAAATAATGTATTCATTCATAGTACTAACATTTATAATTAGTACTGCATGTTCCACGTAGAATCCACACTGTATATTTGTACGGCAAGGTTTTACAGTCATTAGATAATGTAGATCTTAACGATATTGCGACTTTACAAAGTATATACACTTTACACACTACATTTAGTGTGCAATTGTTCGTAGGACAGGTAGCATATATACATGTGTAGTCCATGTTTGTTAGCCCAGATGGTATGCTTGGATCATCACAAATGCTTCACAAGTTTGAGGTACCATACAGTCATTTGGGTCCTTGCCAAAAAGTACACCCTTACCATAATAGAAAGTGATGTGACCTGCTTGGAATTTGTAGTCACATGCTTGGTTCACTATACAATTAAATTTGGGCTACAGAAAGGTTTGTCAACATTGAACAGTTTTGAAAGAAAGGTAGCAGGAAATGACTAATAAAAGCCTTAGAAGAAAACAATCCCATAAAAAGTCCATCAGGCCAGGTTCAGTTTAAAACTGATAGCATGCATGAGCAACAATCAACATGAACTTTGTTTAAAACAAGGTCAATTTCATGAAAAGGAACTCTTTTACTGAAGTAAAACTCTAGCTAAAATTAAGTAGCGACTGGTATTTTCTGTAGGCAATGATCATATGAAGAAAGTGCTATAAATCAAATATTGAATCTAACAGATAGGATGGAAAAGCTTTATACATATAAAAGGAATGAAGGTTTAAACTTGACAAACTTAAGCCAATGTTTATGCCGTGGATCTGAATAAGAATAGTTGGACATTGGTAAAGCGACACCATCATGGCTTGAGAACCTGAAAATGTTTGATTGTATGTGTTAATAAGTATACTACCTGCCTAATATTTACAATATTTACAAAAGTCTCCAATATTAACTGTGTAACTCTAAAGCTATCCATTCTAATGCAGATAAAGTTTGTAAATAAAGTCTCATAATAAATGTTTCCATTATCTAAACTGAAAATTTTGTCAAGGAATGGTCAGAATATGTAAATTTTAATGACTAAGCAAGCTATTTTCATTGATTTCCAATAATCATCTGTTTTAAGGCTGTTGCTAGAGATCTGAAGGGTCTTTTCTTAATCCAGCTTGCTTCCTCATGACACAGTTTGTATTAAACTAAAGGCTCCACCCACTGCTTGTACAGTATTTAACCTCACTCAGTTGTACAGAATTCATAAACTAGACAGGATACCACAAGATGTTATTTCCTTTTATTTATTTAGTTAGTTAGTTAGTTAGTTAGTTAGTTAGTTAGTTAGTTAGTTAGTTAGTTAGTTAGTTAGTTAGTTAGTTAGTTAGTTAGTTAGTTAATTGGTTAGTTTTAAATACCTCAAATGCTCATAAGGTATAAATATTTCTTAGTCTGGACCAATTCAATAATTTGATTCAATGCCATTAAATATGATGAAGTGAACACAAGGTGTCAAATCAACCAGTCCTTTACTATGAGAAAACCTGTATAAGTAGAAAGTGGTAGACACTGTAAAGAAAGGCAGTTATACTGTATGATTTATATGGGTTGACTGACATGTGTTTGTGTGCTTGAGTGACATACCATAGGAAGGAAGGAATGTTAATTCTGTAGTTCTATTTCTACAGTTTACAAAACCAAATATGCAAACTGTGTAGATCATATAAGCTTTGGATTTAGTTGAATACACAAAACCACTACACCCAGTCGCCTGAACCATTTAAAATACAGTCGCACACTTCACTTTCCTGGATGCCATGGTAGAGTATTAATTAATAGGAAAGAAGATGTTAGTAAAGCCACCTACCACTTCATCCCACCGTTTGATACAGTATGTTAGAATAAAATATTAAAAAAATGTGAAGGGGTTACTTTTTAGTTGCAGGTTTGTTGCTGGTGTGATAAATACAATGTAATGGTTTGTTTTGACCTTGATATGAAGAGCTCCTTTAGAAAATCTAATTGGAGACTCAGAAACATCTAGATTAATGTTTTATTTAATATTTAAAATTGGAAATATTTTTGGAGGCAATAGAGATTGAGACATAAATGGTAAGGATCATGTGGGGCCCCTCCCCCCAACGACTCCCCATTATCCTCATCTGTAGTAATCAACTTACACCTTTCCAATTTTGAAAAGAAAATTGGTTTGCACGTATCCTTGGTAAAATGTGCGGAATGATACTGATGGTACAGTAATTGCTTTGGTTGCAAAAAAGAGAGCATCTCAACGAACATTGTTAATGTGCTGGTGGACATTGTAAGCCATCAGTGAACCATTGAAGTTAAATGTTTGAGATTCAGGATCACCAAGAGTTGGCCCCTGTGAACGTACTGGTATGTGACTAACCAATATACATAAGAACCCATTGGAATGTGCCTTTGCATACATTAACATATTAAAAGTAATGTCAAGAGACCGTCGCTGATTTTTAGAGCAGCATCCAGGGAAGCCGTTGGGGCGTATTAAGTGTTTAGTGTATGTGGGTAGCTGTAGACTTTCATGGGCTGCTCTTCCCTGGTATTCTGATAAAACAGCTAGTGAGAAATGGGTGGTTTTACGATATAAAGGCAACCCTGATGATTTTTATGGTTTAGTGTGGCAGTTCTTGAAAGTGTTGCGAAAAGAAAACAAGAAGCTATTAAGCAAATAGGTTTTTGCTAAAGAATCTCAAGGACATATAGTGCTATGTGTTTATGAATTAAGGCTGTGACAAATATGCCATAGTGATGCGTAGATTCTACTTTAGCTAGGGTTGCCATTTGTCCAAATTTGCAGACAATTTTCCTGGATTTAACCTAATTCAGTGTTTAGCTTTTGACCACCAAAAATATGAAGAATTTGCCCAACAACCTTTTAGAGATATTTTCATGAGCACTAGAAATACAGTAGTCAATGTTACTCAAGCCTCTTGTATTTTGATTGGCTAATAATCCCATACCCATTGTCTACAAACATTCTTGCATATTCAGTGGTCAATGAACACAGTTTTAACATTAATTTTCCCTGTGTAGAGATAGAGATGTTTGTACCGTAGGCTATCACATGTGTGCACACAAATAGACAATAGGCACCTTGGGCCTTGTTGTGCACGCAAATAGGCAACTTAGGCCTTGTTGTCTAAAATTTCGACAGAAGGCACTCACAGTACTAAGTCACGGTTGCATTGTTTCTCATATAATACTTGAACCATTGGTTTGATCACAGTTGTTATGAGTTTGGACAATTTATAAATCTTATGGGAAGCTAACATCTCTGATAGCCAACTGAAAAGGATTTTTCATCTCGCAATATGTGTGTTCCCTCTGAAATTGAGTGTTGCTCAGTAAAGTACAGTAATTTGTGTAAAAGTATGTTTCAGTTGTAATTTTTTGTGATGAAAAACAGCCATTGAAGCTTGAGTTTTAAAGGAAGGATTGTAGGGATGCAAGTTTTTCTGAGTGGACACATACATCTATCTTATGAACATGCACATGTATCTGGGCAATTGTATCTTAGGGGTTCGATAATGATCCTGTTGCCCTCAGTTTGTGCAGTGCTTTTAGGCATTTTTTTTTGTGTTTTTTACTTCATTTTAACTTCTTAAATATATTTCTATTAGTAAACATCAAAGAAAACTCACTAACAGTCAGCTCTTGTTTTTACGACATATGTTTCCAATTGGGGACTTTCCTTGCCTTGTTTTGTTAGTGGATGTTAGTACGGATATGACATAAGTGATATACAGTGCTGCTTGTTGGCTTGGGCCATGTGGGAATCATAAAGTGAGCACTAAGCTGCATGGTGCAAGATTAACAACAAACAAGAAAACCAAATAAATTACCATATAATGATAGCTATATGTGGAAAATGTGGAAAATAATGTAATGTTTCCCCATTTTGTATGTGTTTGTGTGTGTTTATGTACAGTAGAAAAGCCTGGTGGACATCATACTGTACTAAGTGTTTGGATCCATGTTAGTGACATCAAAATCTCTCTTCTCTTTCTTATACATCTAGGTCAGAGTTAATTTGAGGTCAATAATGGCCAAATTCAGAAAACCTTGTTAATATTATACATACATACTAAAATTGTAAAGCTTGGATGTACTCTGCACATGATAGCCTACGAACTCCCATTTCAGTCTTATATGAAGAGAAGTGGGGGATATGTACAGTATATACATACCTGTGAAAACCAGAAGAGACTATTAACACTACCACTATATACATAGCACATATACCCTTTCTAGCATCTGAGTATTTTAAATCAAAATAACCAATCCCCAAGCTGATATGCCTCCTGACGTTGCCTACAGCTTATTTGTATTCAAAGAACTTGTGCAAGACTGTTAGGGTTAGAAGCTTCATAGAATGTACAGTAGTTATAATAACACTACCCCTGGGAACAGATATTTGTCATCGTTGTTCACACATCATCCTTCAGTATTGTGGGTCAGAGAGAAAATCTATTCCTTTTGGTGGCCTCCCCCACTGACAGTATACAACAAATTGTTGTTAGCTAATAAAATATTTTATCAGCTGGAGGAGGGTCATTTGGACAGCTAGAATGCTGCCATGCAGTTGGTTTATTATTGAACTTAAAGAGCCGCTAGTCATCTTATCAGATTTTATCTTTTCTTGTCTCTTTCTCATGAGTACTGTGAAATTATGTACATGTACTGTACCCTCTAGTAATTTCCTCTGTAACGTTGTTTTGTTAAGGATCCCAAATTTCAAATCTTTGTATGTTTAGCTTAATGTTTTTTCTACCCTCAGTAACAATTATTTTAAACTTGTATTTCTGTCTATATTGTTTTACTTCTCTTTAGTTGAGAGCAACTCAGCTTCAACAGGAGAAGGAAAGATCAGAAGCTTTTGAGAAGGCCCTCACCAACCTTGCCCACGAACATCACTCCTTAGAAGAGCACCTCACGTCGGCCGCTCTACCATTGAGTCCAGAATTTTCAAGCCTCACAGAGAGTATCTCTTCGGACGGCCAATACGGGAGGAGCAGGGCGTCCAGCTACCGTTCGGCGATCAGTCGAGATGAGTACTTCAGTCTAGCAGGGTCAGAAACGTCAGAACTCTCCAGCGACCGGAGCTACGGCAGTCTCGAGAGCGTCACGTTTGATGAAGAAGGGCCGAACGACACTCGAGAGGCGATGTCTACCGTAAGCGGGGTAGAAACGAGCACAGTTAACGCTCAGAACAATTATGCAAACATGAAATCCGATCGCCTGGAAGTCACTCATAACGAGGAAGACGATGTCACAGAGGAAATCGAGAAGGCGGTGGAGAACGTTCATCTGAATGGAAACAATACCAAACCTGGCAATGGCATAGGCCCAGAATTTGTTCTTAAAGGCTGTTCAAGGTAAAGCATTAACAGTTTACTTAACTTTTCTTTTTCAGACTTTCATATATCTCAAGTGTTGTTCACTTTCATTGTGTGAATGTTTTGTTGTGGTTAATCAACGGAACTAACCTGATTGTTGAGATAATCGAGGTACAGCACTTGTTTAAATGTGATCCAGTTTTTGGACATGGCAGATCTTTGTGATATTAACTGGAGTATCTTTTAACTCTCTCTTCCGAACAGGAAGAAACTGCCGTATTCTTCCAACGAGCGAGGACCGGTTTCATTGTGGACGATTCTCAAACACAGCATCGGGAAAGATCTATCTAGAATTACGATGCCAGTAGATGTAAATGAACCTCTTAGTTTCTTACAGAGATGTAGTGAATACACGGAACAGGCAGAGTTACTCACTCTTGCCGGGCAAGCCGATGATCCTGTGGATCGTATGAAAGTAAGTCATGTTTTCTTTTTTATTTTATTTTATTTTATTTGATATGATTTTATTTATTTTTTATTTTTTTTAATATTTTTTTCTTATTACTTACTTTTATACATTTTCTTACACAGGCTCTTTAGCAGTTTGCTAACGGTTCTTGTTTTATGTTATTTTATTGAAGGATTTCATTTTATGGATCATACATGGATAGAATAGGTAGGAAAGAAGGCAGCATCTGGAGCAACAGTAGATACTACACAATTTGTGTAAAAATCATCCACAACTAACAATATGTTAGGTCTGATGGATCACCAAAAGGTCCCTTTGAGGTATATCTGATAGGGGCACAAATGTTTGAATAATTCACAGATCTAGATAAAAGCTAAAAAAATCTTTTATTGCCCTTTTAAAAGGGAAGTACTTACATTTTGAGATCTATGTACACCGTAGAAGATCATCAATTCTGTGTTAATAAAGAGAAACAAGTGCTAATAATATACACCTGTTGCTATTAAGTCATGATAATAACGAAAGCATCCATCCTCTTTTAAGTTGGCATGCTACTGACGATGATGAATAAATTAGTTGGGATAGGAGTGGGGGAAGGGAAGGGATGGGGGAAGGAGTGAGCTAAGGGGTAAGGGATGGGACGAGGGGTGAAAGAATCAGGCTTGGGGCGATTACATCTGAATGTAATCGATTACGATTACTTGAGAATGTATGATTGCGATTACGATTACAGCCTAAAGTTGGAGTAATCGATTACGATTACATTGTAATGTAATCGTGATTACAATCATGATTACATTGTGGTTACTTGCACAATCCTCTGCATATCTGTTCAATATAACTCTCTGCCGGGAAATACAGTAGGGCAATGAAATAGGGCAAAGGAAGGGCATTTACAGTATATACGGACAAAATTGTGGAAGTATATCTACAATTCCTACCAGGCATTACACATTTATGCCTTAACACGTTTAAGATGTGTAACCCATAAGTCCAGTAAAAAATACAATTTAAACAGACAAAGAGTAAACAGACAAATACTAAAGTAAAACAAGTGAAGATTTTCATGCAACACTATATTTTGTAAACTAATAATTTCTGCATAGCAGCAAAACTAAAAACTCTTTTACATTATAACACCAAAATAAAACTAAACAGCTTTGAAATGGTGCATTCCACAGTACATGGGACATGGAAGGCCAAAGTAAAAGTAAATTATTTTCATCAACAAGAGCCCAAGGGCACTGTGGTTCCTTGCGTAGGGGTATATGACAATACACATAATATTTTTTTATGTGGCGAGCGAAAGGTCACCCTGAACAGGATGCAAGAACTGTAGATCCTCTTACCTGCTAGCTGATTCCGACTAATCCCTTGGGATTAACGGATTAGCACGTTTCCTCTTCCCCCCCCCAGTATAGACCGAGTTATCTTTTGTTTATTCCCCCTCAAATAGTCCAAGTCATTTGTATTTTGTAAACTAATAATTTCTGCATAGCAGCAAAACTAAAAACTCTTTTACATTATAACACCAAAATAAAACTAAACAGCTTTGAAATGGTGCATTCCACAGTACATGGGACATGGAAGGCCAAAGTAAAAGTAAATTATTTTCATCAACAAGAGCCCAAGGGCACTGTGGTTCCTTGCGTGCTAGCTGATTCCGACTAATCCCTTGGGATTAACGGATTAGCACGTTTCCTCTTCCCCCCCCCCCGTATAGACCGAGTTATCTTTTGTTTATTCCCCCTCAAATAGTCCAAGTAATTGTGGTCCTACAAAGTACCAACACTATAGCCAACACTTTTGTGATCACAAATTGTAATCAGATTTTTGATCAGAAGGCACTTTTGAGATCTGAATATGGCGTCGAAAATGTAAGAAATATAAGGTCACCTACAAGCGGGTCAACAGATATGATAACATTGGTGACCTCAAATCACATGACCGTTAAGTTTGAAAATGTTCCACCACCCCATTCACAACTTGTCCCAAAATATCAACCATGTCACACCTTGGGAGTTAATTGCATTATATGTCTAAAAATTAACTTTGAACTTGTATACATAACTTCACACACAAAGGTCACCGAGGGGTCAACCAATTGACATTTTTGATCGGTGAGACCTAACTAGAGCATCAAAAGTGTAAAAATTCAAACATTTTTTCTTTGCCCATTTTCTCCCCCAAAAATACTAGTTTTTTAACATTAATTGACCTTTGGTGACCTCGGATCACATGACCGTTAAGTTTGAAATTATTCCCCTATACCATTTGCAACTTGTCCCAAAATATCAACAGTGTCACACCTTGGCAATGGGAGTTATTGCACTAAATGTCTGAATATTAACTTTGACCTCGTATAACTTCACACACAAAGGTCACCTGGGGTCAACCCATTGACATATTTGATTGGTGAGACGTGAATATACCATCAAAACTATAAAAATTCAAACATTTTTTCTGTGCCCATGTTCTCCCCCCAAAATGTTTTTTTTTAACATTAATTGACCTTTGGTGACCTCGGATCACATGACCGTTAAGTTTGAAAATATACCCCTATGCCATTTGCAACTTGTCCCAAAATATCAACCGTGTCACTGCTAGGCACTGGGAGGCATTGCATTAAATGTCTGAAAATTAACTTTGACCTTGTATAACTTCGCACACGAAGGTCACACAGGGGTCAACCTATTGACATTTATGATCGGAAGGTACCTTTGACATCTGAAAATAGCATCGAAACTGTAAAAATCCCAAAAACGCTTAAAGGTCACCAGAGGTCAAATTGAGGTCAAGGGTCACCCAGATGCGGGTCGACATTTGGATTATATTGAAGCAACTCCCAACCCTAACGGACAATTCGTTCTCAAGTTGTCGCAAAAATACTAGTTTTTTAACATTAATTGACCTTTGATGACCTCAGATCACATGACCGTTAAGTTTCAAAATGTTCCCCTAATCAGTTCACAACTTGTCCCAAAATATCAACCTTGTAGCACATAGGCACTGGGAGTTATTGCAGTTTTAATGTTTTGGGTTTTTGGACCATAACTGACCTTTGGTGACCTTTGTGGGCACCAAAAACAATAGGGCACACCTTCTCCATATGGCGGGTCTATGGTCCAAGTTTGGCCTCAATCCAACTTTCCCTTATTGAGATAGAGCGTACCCAAGCAAGTGTCACAGATGCACACACAGACACACACACACAAACACGCACACACAAACACGCACACACACACACACAAACCTGACTACATAGGTTCCTTTTGCTAAAGCAAGGAACCAAAAAGTGGTCAACTCTGGTAAAGCAAATTCTGATCCACCAAAATACTTAATTTGCAGTGATTTTTTCAGCAACAAGGTTAATTACATTAATTAAAGAGGTGTAAATGGTGCAAAGTTGGATGGGTTATTGGACAATGGAATGTAGGATAATATTTTAATAACTTTTTTCACCACAACATGAGATGAGTACAATTAACGTTTTACCAATGAACATTGAAATGTTTATTGTGCTAGAGAATTCTAGAAGCAGGAACACTTCTTTGGTCACACTAAAAGCCAATAGTAAGAATTAGTTTTAATCATTTCTACTTATTTTGCCCTTCTCATTCAAATTTAACTGTAATCATAAATGTAATACGATTACGATTACTTTGCCCTTGTAATCGATTACGATTACTTGGTAATTTTCACAAAAGTAATCGATTACGATTACTTCAAAAAATGTAATCGATTGTAATCGATTACGATTACTGATTACGATTACCCCAAGCCTGGAAAGAATGCATTATGATGAATTAATTGCTTTCTTCACTTTCAAACTTGCTGTATGTAATCAATGTACTTTTGAAATTGGCGAGCCCTTCCTTCCCCTTTCCTGTCACATGATATATACATACTGACTCTCAAACACAGTTTATTTGTTGGTTTGTCATCTACACTATGGCTCACACATAATGCACAATACTTTGCCACACTGCTGTAGATATATTTGCATGGTTAATTACTGTGGTTGGTTGATTGTACATTGTTTACATTAGCTTGTCTTCAACACCTGTTTGACTTCACATAGTGTTGTATGTACATGACACAAGAGAGGTCATGATGAAATCCTTTGGCTGCAAATTTTTTTGTTTCAATTGTGGGCCGATCAATCCAGTCGGTAGTGTGGAATTATCGATGTACTACGTACTCATGCATACTCATACGTAGATGCAAATGATCGAGTTGCTATGTAAAGTAGTACAAAGATTTACATAGTCGTTTTTGTTCACAGGAACCATAGTATTTTATAGGGAAAAATTCAAAGCCTTCAAAATTGGTTCACAAAGATTGAACACTAAGTTATTACCTGCTACTACTAACCACAATTCATGCGAGAGTCAAATTGAAAGTCATCTTCACATTGTTAGGCTCTCTGTTCATCAAAAGTAGTGAATCTATACATTCTAGCCTGAAGGCAACATATTTTAAGGCAAGAAACTGGTTCCACAATAATAATACTAATCGGTTGCTGGATTTACTTCATTGCAATATACTTGAGAACGTTTGGAGATGACTCTGGTGGCATGGAATTCATGAAATGTTTTCACAACTTTTTTTTCTATGTGTGAATATTAAATGTTGGTGCAAGGGACACAAAGTCACAGCCAAACACAAAACAGAACTTTATGGGGTACTGTGTGTGAATATTAGATGGTTGGTGTAAGGGACAGGAAGTTACAACCAAACACAAACTAGAGCTTTATGGGGTACTGTGTGTGAATATTAGATAGTTGGTGCAAGGGACACAAAGTTACAACCAAACACAAACTAGAGCTTTATGGGGTAAGTGTGTGAATATTAGATGGTTAGTGCAAGGGACACAGAGTCACAACCAAACACAAACTAGAGCTTTATGGGGTACTGTGTGTATTGTAACCTGACATAAATACAGCTTTTGGGTTACTATTTGTGAATATTACATGGATTGGTCAGAATAACACAATGTTACAACTCAACATAACTACAGCTTTATGGGATACTATGTGTGAATATTACATGCTTGGTCAGAGTAACACAAAGTTATAACTCAACATAAAGTATAGTAATTATGAGGTAGTTTGTGTGAATTTACATAGTTTGGTCAGAATAACACAAAGTTACAACTCAACATAACTACAGCTTTATGGGATACTATGTGTGAATATGACATGGCTTATCAATGCAAATGTTGTTGAATATTACATGGCTTTATACCTTGAATGCAAATGTTGTTCATTGAGTGCAAATGAGTGCATTGAGTGCATTGAATGCATTGAGTGCAAATGTTGATCATTCTATAGTACCTGACTGAATTGAGTGCATTGAGTGCATTGAATGCATTGAGTGCAAATGTTGATCATTCTATAGTACCTGACTGAATTGAGTGCATTGACTGAATTGAGTGCATTGAATGCATTGAGTGCAAATGTTGATCATTCTATAGTACCTGACTGAATTGAGTGCATTGAGTGCATTGAATGCAAATGTTGTTGATCATTCTATAGTACCTGACTGAATCTGAAGGACACAATGAGTTCTATCGCAGGAATATTGCTTACATCTTAGGATAGTACTACAAAGGGTTTAATACTTTGTCATTTGTTTATTAGGACAGTGCTGAGGTTGGCTTTTAATGACACTCTTTATGCCTTCCGGATTACTTTCTGTGTAGCACCTATACTGTTGTGTTAAAACCTAATCTCTTAAATGTGAACAGTACATGGACTTTGGATATCAGCAGGAGTAGAGATAATAACATAAGATTACCCAAACAAATTGTACAATACAACATCATTTAGCATTAATCAGCAATAAGGAATTGTATGGGTTCTTGCAAAAAGTTTACTATGAATAAAGTTCCCAGGGCACAAAGAAAACTATCCCTTTTGTAAATGAAAGGGTACAGGCAGTTGAAACCGAAGAAGTTATTAAAAACTGAAGGTGTAGATGAAATTGTAGGGGAGAGGTCAAAACTTGTCATGGATCACAATAAGCTAGGTACTTATACCATACAGTACAGTATATTGATCAGTTGTGAATCATACCTAGGCTACTCTATTAGTTAGTTACCTTATATATTGTTCCTTAACATTGTCTTAAAGGTGTTTAGCTTTAAGAAACATTCCTCTGTATCCCTACAGTATGTAGCAGTATAGATTACTTACTCTTTAGTATGCAGCAGTATATTTTTGTTACAATGTTAGTGTTATTAATCTCTAAGTAGGGGGGAACAGTATCCAATATCTGTTAAAAGAATGATTTCTTTATCCCTACAGTATGATGCAGTATCGATTTATTATTAATATTTTTTTTTAGTATGCAGCAGTATATTTTTGTTACAATGTTATTAATCCCTACAGTCGGGGGGAACAGTATGCAATATGTCCTCATACAATGTTTTCTTCCCAATAGTATGTAGCAGTATAGATTTATTACCGTTTTAATGTTATCGTTGTTATTTCCTACAGTAAGGGAACAGTATCCGATGTGTCCTCATACAATGTTTTCTTCTTCCCAATAGTATGTAGCAGTATAGATTTATTACCGTTTTAATGTTATCGTTGTTATTTCCTACAGTAAGGGAACAGTATCCGATGTGTCCTCATACAATGTTTTCTTCTTCCCAATAGTATGTAGCAGTATAGATTTATTACCGTTTTAATGTTATCGTTGTTATTTCCTACAGTAAGGGAACAGTATCCGATGTGTCCTCATACAATGTTTTCTTCTTCCCAATAGTATGTAACAGTAAATAATTATTACCGTTTTACTGTTATTGTTATTATTCCCTACAGTCGGGGGGAACAGTATGCAATATGTCCTCATACAATGTTTTCTTCTTCCCAATAGTATGTAGCAGTATAGATTTATTACCGTTTTAATGTTATCGTTGTTATTTCCTACAGTAAGGGAACAGTATCCAATATGTCCTCATACAATGTTTTCTTATCCCTACCTACAGTATGTAGCAGCATTTGTTGTTGGTTCACCTGCCTCTAATATGGACAGGACAAATAAACCTTTCAACCCTCTGTTAGGTGAAACCTACCAACTAGAGAGGTAAGGTCACGTAACACTACGTAACATTTAATAAGTCAGTGAGGCAGCAGATGTTATGTGAAATATGCTCCAGCAACCTCGTTTGCCAAACATTCCAAAAGATGTTGTTGTTCACACTTGACATATTGTGTAACATTAAGACATCAATTAATGTAAACTAACCATATGGGCTTGTTGTGGATGTTAACCATTTGCAAGGCAAAGTTCATTGAAAACACAGCTTGTGGCACCCTTAAGGCTTGACTATATAGCTGTTACCATACCCACCCCCCCACCCCTCCATACCCCATTCCCCATCTTTTCTGCCCCTTTCGCTATCTCTACTGCCCTTCACTTCCTCTTCTAGGTGGTACACTTCACTGCTACAAAATGCAATTTCCCTTTTTACATTCAACTCAATAATTTGCAATATATTGGAAAGAAAAACTAAAACCCGCTTAACTTAATCAAATTCTCGCAAATGATTACAGAAAACTTTGGAAGTATTAGTTTTGTTTCTCTAGTGAAACTGAAAGGAAAGGGAAACCGGACTCCTGGAAATGACAAAGACTTAAATTGAAACTAACAAAAAATGTATTACCTCCTTTGAAACGATGTTGGTTGTTATTTAACTGTACAATGTTTGTTCAAAACTACTCAACGACAATGGGAACGAAAATAGAAACCCAAATTTGTGGAAATCAGTTTGGCAAGGAGTTCTTTCTTTCAGTTCATTTGCATGTGATTAAAACCAGTATGAATAAACAACTATTAATGTAATGGAGTTCAAAGATATTTCTCAAATATCGAAAAGAATACCGAATGTGATAAAACAATTTAGATATATTAAATTGTAATTAACATTTTTAACAGATTAACACATTAAAATCAATAAGCAATGACTGAAATGTTATATTAAAGGTTCTAAAATGATCAGAGTGGATGAATATTGCACAGCACGATAAATGAAGGAATCCCTGTACGTACAGTCAAATTCTGAATTTCGGCAAGATATACGGATTTCTGAGGTTTCCGCTGGATTTAATATAAAAAAAGTGGGACAATGAGTGGTTTTTGTCATTCCTAAGTTTGTACGTCATTCTGACGAATACCCTCCTAGCAGCTGCATTCAGCTACAGTGCACCTAAAGTTAATGGAGACATGGTCCATGAGAAAATGTTTTGGATGGCTGCTAATCTCAAGTGGTGTAAACTACAACACATATATGCAGCAAAGTGATTTCCCCACCGGGCACACAAAATGATAATCTTGTGTTGTTATGAAGGTGAAATTCTTTCACGAGTTTTGTGTAGTTTTTGCTGGGTTGCGTCATGTATTTCTGTCCCATGATATTGAGTGTTATATGACACGTCCTAAAACTGGCATTGACACCATAAATTCCTAAAACGCCTAAAATCCCAAAACGCCATAAATTTCTCAGCAAGAGATAAAAATGCACGGGAGTATAAATCTTGTCCAGTTCTTACCTAGTCAGAAGCTAATGGTCTTTGTGGGTTTTTATTAACCATTAAAAAGCAAACTTACCAACACAAAATATCCCTTGGGTGAATGACTATTTCTGGTGATATATCTTTTCATAGCCTGAAAATTTGTTTTAATACGTAATTTTGTACAGCCTCCAAATAAGTAATTGTTAGAAAACTCAGAGAAAGGCATACAGATTTGGTTATCATGTATAAAAGACATTTCTCTTGAAAAGTATGGCATAGAATGAACACAGCAAATCCAAAGACCTATTCTCCAGATCAGAACAAGATATGATTGCATAAATAACTTGGTTTCATATCGATAAATGAGACCAGAATCAACCTTTCTTTCCCCTAGTTGGGTTTGTTTTATTGTCCCTAAACATGTTCCATTCTTGGTGTCTATAAGGACTACGTTGCAGGGATGAGCCAGGGTTAAAATAAAAATCGCGTAAATTTGCAAAATTTGCGGTATAGGCTCCAGTTTGCGTATGCTACAGTGTGTTAGGATAATAGCTTTTGTCCCCGAGATAGAAAAGAAATCATGGATATTCCGCGAATTCGCGGAAAAAGCTCATGCCTGACGTTGAAACTCAACATAACCACACAGCTCTGTGCTGACACACTGTAGGGTATTGTAAGACACCAGGCAAGATCGTAATGATATGGTTAAATGATACATCATCAAATTGAATATGTATGGAATGACTTTCCATTTATTTTTCTCAGGACGGATCTTGACGTAAAGATGGTTCTAGAGCAGGTCAGCCACCATCCACCAATCAGTGCCTTCCACATGTCGTCTCCTCATTTTGTCTATCACGGTTCCGTCTACCCTAAACTAAAATTCTGGGGGAAGAACGTGGAGCTACAAACCAAAGGCGTGCTAACAGTAGAGTTGCCAAAGTGAGTCAAGAATTTCAAACCTTCTGCAATTTCTCCAACTGCCTATACACTTTTATGACAAGGATGCTAACCATTCAAAGTGTGTACAATTGGTTTAACCTCCTGTTTTTGACCTGTTTGTTGTAAATTAAACAAATTAATTAAACACAAAACATGACTTCTAGTGAAATAGAGAAAGGGACAAATTCTAACTAAACTAGGTCTCTTGGGAATGCAAAAAAACAAATGTAACGATTCTTCAAATCGATTCGTCTGAAAGGAGCAAAGGGTAATACGTTTGGAAGAGGAAATTTAACTTGCCCCCTTAGCTAAAGTTTATGTTTTGATAATATTTACCAATTTCCTGTCAGACTTGATAAGTAAAGTAGTTATAAAAAACCTTTACTGAATATATTAGCATACTTTGATTGAATTCCAAAACACCTGTTACAATCAAAACACGTTTAATAGTTTTGTGTCACTAAATTTTGTCACACAAAATGAAAGAGAAAGCCAATGGAGAAGTGAATACAATATTTTACTTTAGAGCTTAAAATACTGAAAGGGCCTTGACCTTTCTTTTGCAAGGACTGGTGAGTATCGAAAGGTGTAAATTGCATCCCTTACTGCACAGTGTTTTCCTTATCTAAAAACCCCACAGTACTCTAATATAATAAACTTTCAAAAATGCTCTGTGCTTCATGAAGAATTGTGATTTTCATAAAAAAAAGAATCCTTCCTCTAGCATCCTAAACACCAATCAGTATCCATTGTTTTTTTTTAAATGACAGACATTCTGCTAGAGACCAACGATTTCTGCCAGAAGAAACTTGTGATAATTAACAACAGAAATTTGCAAGCTTTTGTTCAAATTTTAGGTCAACACGCACACCGGGCCAGGCTGTTGTCTGTGCTTGCTCACTTAGAATCCTCATACGCTTTATTGATTTTTACTGAATTTCAAACATGGAGTGCATAAATTTTCTCTCGTAAGATTCACGGCCGGGCACTTTCCCCTCGTTTTCCAACAAGAGTATGTATATCAGAAAATTTTACCCCCCCCCCCCAAAAGAAAATCATAAATATTGGTTGCTTTCAACTTTGTGACTGGTTAAGGACCAGTGTGGGATGTAAAATTTGATGATATGAATTATTCATGAGATTTAATCAACTGTATAATGAACACCTGGCAGGACTTGTTGATCACTTAACTGCAATGAGATAATAAATAAAAGTATGAACAGGATAGGCAGCTGCTTTTTTTTATAAGTGTCACCAGGCTCCGTTGGCAAGTTATATATTTTTTGTTAAGATGCAAAAATCCACCATATGGATTTGCTTTGAGTGGATTTTAGTAAGCAGCTCTGATACCTTTGCCCTTAGACAATTTTCATGATCATGATGAGAGAGAGATGTACTGCTGTTGCTTTCTAGGGTCTACATAATAATAATTAAAGGTCAAAGGTTATCTTCAGATTGTCACTTTAATTTTTTATTATTTTCCAGTCATTTCCAATTTTAAAAGCATATGAAGATTTAAAGTATTTACTGGAGAAAATTGTCCTAAATGATATAATTTAATTGTTTTGATTCAGTGAAGACTCTTTTGTATGAAAAAAAGGCTTTTTGTCTTCAAAGCTTTTGTTTGGTCTTCAGAAGGAATATATATTTTTGGCTAATATTAATTGGTAGTGTTGATGAATGGGTATCACATTTTTATTTGTTTCCTTTTTGGTCAGATATAACGAAGCCTACACGTGGCATAGTGTGGACACGGCTATTCATAACATCATTGTTGGCAAACTTTGGGTTGAGTTCTTCGGACACACGGAAATAGTCAACCACAGGACGGGACACAAGTGCTCTCTTAACTTCAGACCGGCAGGTTGGTTCGGTCGAGATCTCCACAAGGTCGATGGCTACATTATAGACAAAAAGTAAGTCATGAATTAATAAATCAATAACTGTGTCATTGTCTTTTGCATAATCAGATCCATGACATTCAATATTTCGTCCAATATGTGAAACACACTTTGTATATATTTGAGAGTGCCGCCAATCTATATTTTACTGAACGGGGGTTCTTCAGTGTCTTTTTAGAATATTTCAGGACCGTCATTGGGTGGGGGGGGGCATGGTGGAGTTAATTACATTGCTCCCAGCCATTTAGCAGTGTGTTATATCTTAGCGTATCAATGTTTTTGTACTATGTTCTGTGTGCAGTGTTGGGTGGTGTGATAAGTGGTAGACCCCATAGTGAACTTGTATGGTTATACCATTGATGACAACTGTTAAGTCTGTTTCATTGAAACACGTTGGATTGTTTGCCTTAAGCTCTTCAATGCCCAAAAGTTGATGGGAAAAAAAGTTTGGAATATATTTGCATTTTAACTCTGTTTTAACTTGCTGGGTTCTGATTCCCTGGGTTTCTCTGTGATCCTTGAGGGTCCTTGTCTTTGAGGAATGTAGGCCAATCTAAGAACACATACTCATCCTTCTTGGCAGTACCTACCTTTGAAAGAAGGAGAAATTGTCAACCAAGTTTTGAGTTATGCTTCTTCTTCCAGTCCTTTCCAAATTTGTTTGTTATCTATGATGGAATGCTGAAGACCTGTGAGTTTTCTTTTTTTCTACAGGGGTAAAAAGTTACGGAAGGTGTTTGGAAAGTGGCCCGAGTACTTCTACTGTATGCCTGTCGACGCAGGCACGGAGAGTCAGAATGCGGAGACGCAGGGATGGGGCAACTTCTTCATCAGTACTAGTACATCATCACCTGTCGATAAGGTATTGATAACGTTTTTAGATATTATCAGATATGGTATGACCAAGAACGAGGAGTCCTTCCTGGATAAATCTTGTCTAGTGTAACTGGTCTTGTAACTCACCACATGGTGATACCTGTAATGTCAATAACAGACTTATAAATGTACACTATATTATTGAGCAAGGAACGTTACACATTTGCAATCAGACATGTGCATGGTGTAGCAGTGCTGGAGTCTCCCTGCACAGTTGAATATATAGCGCCCTCAAGTCAGAAAATAAGGTGCCAAATCTCCTCCATGACAGGATTATCCTTGCATCATTCTAACTACTCTGCAATCAAATTTAAAGTGTTTATAAAACTGGAGCTGTGAAGATTTGAAAGGCCTAGATATTCCCTGTCAATATATATGATTAATTTGTTGTAGACCTTTTTGAGTTAGAGGTCATACTTTGGCTCTGATGTACCTCATGTCTAGGAGTAGATACTGTAATAGCTAATCACTGATATGTAACTCATTCAATCGGAAGACTGACATTGTATTTGTGTTTGACGCACCACTGCCATTACAGACACACTATTGACAAGGATTGATAATGTACTGACAGTGATTCAGGCATTGGTATGTTAATCTTTGATCTGGGAGATGAAGTCGTGTGTGTCTGCTGCGTCATCTAGCTGTGTTGGTACAAGAAACATTAGACTTTAACTAACTATGATAAAAGCCTTCTGTCAGAGTTTAGTGTTTAGGGATTTATTAGATACGTTTGTTCATTAAAATAACAATGTTCCGGTTGTAGAATGGAGCTGGAAAAAACAACGTCTCAGTTTCATGAACGCAGAGGTGTTTTACCACAAAAGTCACCAAGTAGTGGACACGGGGGTGATGTTCTGTATTAACTATTGTTATGACACATGATCGTAAATAGCTTATGAATATAGAATGAAGTATATACTGCCTACTTTATCATTTGTTTCTGAAGGCCTCTTACAAATACTGGATGGCCAACCAAGGTCTCTCTTAGCCGACAAATTCCAGCATGTTATCGTGAGATATGTTTCTTACGATGTTCATACATTCTGTACCAAAATGGAAACGAGAGACAAACAAGTGTGATGTCATAGATGTACAGCTAATCTAACCTTCAAAACATAAAGTGAAACATAAAGAGTAAAACATAAAGATAAGTGAAACCAAAAAAGATAAAAGAAATATTTGCTGGTAGTTATTCCATGTGTGACATCTGTGAGCTTCTCAAGTCCAAGTTTGGCACGAAATATAATCTTCAAATGAAGGTATCTTGAAATTGGCATGATGGGGTAGGTAGGTAGGTAGGTAGGAAATGAATGACTGTTACATCGGTCGCAATAAATATCTTTTCTTTTAACAGAGGTTGCCCCTAACCTGTAGGAAACTGCCTGGCCTTCTGAATCTCACACGATGCTATTCGAGTTTCCTCAGTGTGCGGTATGTTTAAGGTTAACAAATCAACTGCTGCCAAAGTTTGTTATAAATCCTTCCCACCTAATAACTTCACACCTTTTGAATTTTTTCAGATGCCAAGAAATTTGTCTGAATTTGTCCCAGAAGGCAAGATGGACCAAGCAGAATTGGTTTGGAAGAACAAACAGAGACCAGAGTACGCCAAAGATGTAAGTCACCTCTAGAAAGTCATCAGGAATTTATTTATTTAATTATTTGGTCTCTGGTCATGGTTCTCGATAGAATGTGGCCGGTCTGTCATCATCAGGGTTTTGCTATATAACTATGAGAAATTCTAAGAGGTTAAATTTTGGGAGTTTATGATGTGTTTGTGTATGTTTCCTTTGCAGTACTACAACTTCACCAATTTTACAATGCAACTGAATGAAATTGGTGAAGGTATCAAAGAGCAACTACCCGTCACTGACAGTCGTCTCAGGCCAGACATAAGGCATCTGGAGAACGGAGAAATTGGTGAGTAACTAACCCACAAGCTAAACTTCAAACCTAAAACTCTTCCTTGAGCAATCATATTTGGTCAGAAATTTACGTCTGTTTATTACCTTTATACTGGCTCTTGCAGTTGGCCTGCAGTTGAGGGTAATATTATTTTTATTTTATTATTTTTTTATATTTTTTTATAAGCTTAAAGACTCAATGTCCTTGTTTTCATGTAGGGGTACATTTACTTTACTCTCATGATTTCAAATATTTCAAAAAGATTTTTTAAATTTTTTTTATTGTTAGCCATTTTCTTTGTCAGTAATTTTGTCCTATTTCAGTTATCTTAACTTATAGATGCAAACCGACATTTTGAGTTAGTTTGTGTCCTGTGTGTTGTAAATATTAATACTGTATTCAATAGGGAGGATGTAACAGGGAATCAAACCTGTCCACATCCAACGGTTATGAAAGAAGAATAAAATGGAAGGCAACAGTGTAGAGAGATTTACTTAACAAAATAATGTAAAAAAGACATCGATAAAGAATGTACAATAATTAGTCGAGTTAAGTCAAAGGTCCCTAATATTTGACAGTTTGTTCTGACTGAATTCCTGTTTAAAATCTGTGCAACAATTAGTCCTAAAAAAGGGGGGGGGGGGAGGTTGTGAAAACAAACATTTAAGAAGCAGCATTTTTGTTTTGATTTTGGTCAAATATTCTGTACTATTCAATACCATCAACTGACAGTGACAGTTCATCAACTTGACCAGTGTAAGTGAAGTCCAAAATATGACAGATATCTGTAGAACATTGGAATATTTCATTTTTCCTTCAAACTCAAACACTCAGTATTTTGGCAGCAAATGTTTCATTTATCACACAGAATCATTAAAGTAGTAACTAAATAATGTTCACATGGTGGGTAATCCATTAGCAAGATTGGGCATGCCTAAAGCTGGAGGGAGTTAAACAATCAAAAATACTTGGCAAAATATTCCATCCCAAATTGAAGGCATTGAAACCAATATATTAAAGGTTGTAAAACGGATGTGTGGGTAGACAGATGAAGTAAGAAGCAGAGATATTCAGAAAGATGTTGTCATCTCCAGATAATGCATCCTCTGAGAAACACAGGCTGGAGGAGAAACAGCGAGCCAGTCGGAAGAACAGGAACAAGACCCAGGCAGGATGGACTCCCGCTTGGTTCAAGGAAGGACGCAACCCACATTGTGGTGAGATGGACTGGTTATTCACAGAAGACTACTGGAATAGAGATTTTGCTAAATGTCCAGATATATTTTGAAGACAATCTTTCCGTAACGGTCGGTCGTCTTCTAACGAAACCTTGGAACAGGTATCTTCCTCGTCGCATCTCAGTAGGGTTATCTGCTTCCTTGCATTGATGCTGGGTCTACTTATTGTGACCTGGCAGAGCATAGAGGTATCTTAGATTAGAAGCCCAGAGTTGTCAGACGCTCATTTTAAAGAAGCGCTAGCTCAATGACACACCTACAGTAGACCATAGAATGATAATCTATATCATTCAACCATTGATGGCTGCTCAAGTGGTTGCAGTGTTATTTAAGTTGGTGATAAGCTTTACAAAGTAGAATATTTCTACTAGGTAATATTTATATTCCAATGTACAAAACAGAATTTCTTTTGAAAATGATTTATTAACCGCAGTGGAACATATTTCTGTCTGAATTAGGAGAATTGCTAACAGTAAAACTAACAATCATCAGAGAATGTTTGTCACCCTACAAGGAATCATACCTCTTTGTGATATTGAACTGATAATGAGAGGATTGGTGGTCCTTTCTTTAAAGAAATTAACTCATGAATAACCACTTATTTACAGCTTGGAGTATTTCACTGGCAAACAAGTTTTCTTGCAAGTATCTCTAGCAGCCAGGGCTCACAGGGTTCATACCCACTGGTTGAGACAATCGATTGCATTTTGATAGTACCTCCAATGATAGACTGAGTTTACCCATTGTTTAGAAGTGCAAGTCAGTGATAGACTGGGTGTACCCATTGTTTAGAACTGTATTGTCAGTGATAGACTGGATGTACCCATTGTTTAGAAGTGCATGTCAGTGATAGACTGGGTGTACCCATTGTTTAGAAATGCATGTCAGTGATAAACTGGGGTTACCCATTGCTTAGAACTGTATTGTCTGGGATAGACTGGGGTTACCCATTGTTTTGAACTGTATTGTCAGTGATAGACTGGATGTACCCATTGTTTAGAACTGTATTGTCAGTGATAGACTGGATGTACCCATTGTTTAGAAGTGCATGTCAGTGATAGACTGGGTGTCCCCATTGTTTAAAAATGCATGTCAGTGATAAACTGGGGTTACCCATTGCTTAGAACTGTATTGTTTGGGATAGACTGGGTGTACCCATTGTTTAGAAATGCATGTCAGTGATAGACTGGGTGTACCCATTGTTTAGAAATGCATGTCAGTGATAGACTGGGGTAACCCATTGGTTAGAGTGACTTAAGTGACTTGGAATGTTTCAGTTGATGACAGGTTTGTTGTGTTCATGTTTGAATTACTAGAAGGTGAATACACAAGTATCCATCACGTGAAAAGTTTGTTATTTTAGAGAAATCTATGCAAGTTGCTCTCCTCAACCTTAAATATTTTCTCTGTAGTCATCTAAGTTTTGAATTCTGTTCATTTTCATTTGATCATGATTCTGCAAGCAACTTTGGAAGCAGGAATTTTACAAATCATTCTTAATGTCATGTTTCTTATTTTGGATACCCTAAACCTCAGGTTTACCCTCCATCATTGGTTTTTCTCTTGCATTAATGTGATTCAGTCCCTGCCCTCCCCCCTCCCGTTTTTGTGGAGTTATTAACCATGATTCATTCTATATATATATTAATTGTCGAGCTCGGAAAATTTGAGAGAAAAATTATACTTTGGTTAGAATTGATGATGAGCTCTTGTAACAAATACACCTTATGTGTATTAAAGTCTTTCTTTGCTATTGGGATGGTGGGGGGGGGGGTGGGTGGATCTCATATTGATTCCTGGAGATGAGTCCCTGATGGTCAGTATATCTGATCTAGCTTTACTAAAAACTTTTGTATCTGTATGATCCTTGACTTCGGTCTTGGTGACTGGTGATTATTCTTTTTTGATTTGTTTATTTCTGTTTTATCAGCTGCGTATAATTTCTAACAGTATAGTATTGTGCTTTCTCTCAATTCTTGAAATAAATAGCTTTTGTGTATTTTGTTAAATTTTTTGCCAATTTGGATCAACTTTGCTTACGAGTAGAGAATGTTAGAGATATATATATACAAAAAAATTGGCCTTATTTGATCTTCGAAAGTATCTATGTAACTTTTGGGGAATTTATTCACCCCCACCCCCCCCCTCCTTAACACCATTAAGGATACATAAGTTGTGATACTGATGTGTAACTCTGGTCTTATTACAATGATTGAAATTATGGATATCATGTGCTACATTACAATGTATGAAAAATCAAAAACATTGGTTAAAACAAAACTAGCTATTGTCAACTATACCCCCATATCAATAGAGTTCACTTGACTATGGGAGGAATTAACTCGATGTAACCTTTGACCTTAATATCCTGTGACACTGAGGTCAGTCTAAAGGCCCGGTCACACTACAGCGATATTTTATCGGAATACGGTCTGATTTTTCTGATTTTAGGCCGAAGAGTGAGGTTTGTGGTAGTGAATGTAATGAGTGCAGTGGAATATTCGCATACCTACTCAAAATCTGAGGGGTTCTGGAACGGACTACATTCTGAAGTGACGTCACATCGAAAAACGATAAAAATGGGAAGAGAAATCGGATAGCTATCCGATAAAAGGAAACGGAGTCAATATCAAAAGTTAGGAGAGGGCTATTCCACATCGGAATGGCTCAACAGAAAGCAAATCAGGTCCTTTATCACTGTGACTAGAAGACCCGAACGAAAAACTGGCTGTTTCGATTCCTCCGGGGAAATCGGATAGTATCAGATAAAAAATCGGTATAGTATTCCGATAAAAAATCGGTATAGTGTGATCGACCCTTAAGAAGCCATGCCAAATATCTGGCATAGGTTTTACAAGGCTGTTACTAGGTTTGTGCAAGTTCTACACTGATGCTTCATCAGATTGGTGTAGTACAGTTTTGATTTTTTTGGTAATTATGTCAATTCAAAAAGAAAATTCAATTGTATCCCAGAGTTGTTTGAAATTTTCCTACAGAGAACTTACCAGGAACTTATTGAGTAACAGAACACCTTTGTGTGAGAAACAGGTCCAAACTTGTAATACTTATTTTTGAATATCTATACAAAATAGATGTTTTTGTTGTTGCAGAATTTGAATATATCCAAGTAACTTATAACTCTCCTTTAATAATTATAAGGATGGAGTCATTTTCATACAAGTTTTAGATTTTCAGATTTTTGAAATCATGATCTTGTACAGATGCATCACTGTTTAGTGTTAGTCGATATAAATTCAATAATTCTATCAAAATATTGTATTTCTATTTATATGCAGGCAAGGTTTTTGATAGCCAGCAGATTCAGTGACTGCCACGGTAACAACTGAATAATGTAATCATTTTAATGAGTATATTTTTATTAAAAACCATTGTAATCTTCTTCCCTAGATTTATTTTAAAAACTGAATTGAAGGAATTTGTACATCACTTTTTGGTGTGTGTGTCCCCATCTGTGGTAATTGGTGAATAAAGGACTTCCAGAGAAAATGGTTTTTTGGTCATTTATTTTAAGTTTACAACAAAGACTTCCAGAGAGACAAAATCTTTATTCATGCGCAGTTGTTTATGCATTCAAGTTATATTGCTGCAGAGAGAGACTTTACAAACATCATAGGAATATGCTTCAAGTTCCAACAAGGGTCAGAAACTTGATTTAAGAAAGAAGAATTCCTTTCAGCTGGTTAAACTCACAAAAGGTTTCCACATCTGTGAGCAAACAGACCAAGAATGTGTCAAACACGATATCATTTGCAAATGTAACGTTGGCAAAGCATTCAGTTTCGTCCTAAACTACTCTACAATTTTGATATTAACATTACTTTGACTGCGCTCCCTCCCTCCTAGCCAAAGTAGTAATGAATCACTTCAGTATGGCAGAGTCAAGTCTTTACCAGTAATGTTCCTAATGCGAGTTGAGTCACTAAACTTGAATCATTGCCTGAACCTCTGTGGCAGGAAAAAACTTAACATATTTTGTAAGTTGGCTTCATTTAAAGGATGTGAAGACTCGCGCAAAAAGAAACGTCTAATGCCGGTTCTCTGACCTAGTTTCGAATGAGGTGTAACAGAAGTGTTAGACACCACCATCGATCCCAGAAAATACACACAGCTTGCTACTGTCGGTAATTAGACATTGGTGTACAGTCAGTACTTACAGCTGCGGTCAATACCCACAGCACAGTGTAAAAACGATACAGTGATGGACATCTCAGGTCCAGCGAAAGATAACAAGGTATCACGTTTCATTACTGTCTGCATTTTGTAGCGACACGAAAAAAACGTCACTTGCAAGCAACAGAAAGTTAACTTATTCAGATGGCCGCACATTGTTTGGGGCGAGTCTTCAATGCCTTTAACTTTGGAAATTTAGTGACTCTAGTCATCACCTCTGTTACATGACATTGCTCCTATTTCCGGCAGCAGTTTGATATATTTTTCAGATGTTAGTAAATAAGGTTTGATATATCGGAACCAGAAATGTACTGGATGCAGACGTTACAGACACTGTCATGCAATCTCTTCTGTCTGTAACACCATGGAGCTCCATGGTAACACATACAATACTGATTCCTGATCAGATTACACATCAGCTGTTTATTTTATCCAATGATTAAACTAACCACTACAAGGACATGATGGTTATCTCTTATTACCAACTTGAGAGGTAGAATTACAACAAAATTTGATACCATTCGGGTGGATCTGAAACTTGATATCAGGCAGTTTTCAGTTGTCACATCATATATGAACATGTTGGATGTATGTAATGTGTGGAGGAAATGAAACCACAGGGGCATAACACCTAAACCCAGAGCATTGAGGATCTTCATCTTCCATGGTATGGAAAGTTGCGCAGACAATCTTCCATAGTTTGCAAGAGGACTGAGTTTGGACAAGCTAGCGTTTTTTTTTTCAAGTTATAACGATGTTGTTATCTGTAACAAACAGAATAATCATACATGGAACTGTTTTTCCTTCAAGGTGATAAAACCATGATAGACTGGCCAAACCCATTGGATGTCTACGGTAGTTTTAGGGTGCCCCCCCCCTCCCATTTAACATCCAACTTACAATTTGTTTTAATTCTACCTCTCATGATTTTGATATTTGTTTACTCTAAGTATGCTAATAAATCATAGCAAGATTGGTGCAGGAATCAACCTTTGACCTGTTTGACACAAAATACATACAAACTGCCATTCAACTGCTATTCGAAAGGTGGAGAACTGAAGGCGTCTAAATATATGATTAATTATTCATCGATTATTACTAAAGATGATTAATGGCTTATGCGGAAACGAAAAAGGCTGTCATAACATTATTAATTTATTCTGAAAAAAAAAAAACCCAACCCTTTTCTTAACCAATCGGGTTTACCATCCAACTAACATGAAATTACAGCATAGTAGGTAACATATAAATAACAATTTATCAGGTAACAGATTTAACAAAAAAATGAAAATTGTTTACTAGCTACTAGCAAAGAGATAGCTGTCTGCAATTTCAACTGAGTTCTTCAAACTAAGTTCTCGGCCTCACCTGGTAGCAATTGGTAACTGTGATTAGACATGCCTTGGTTCGTCAATTTTCGTCGAAATTATCGAGAAATGCTCCAAAATGAATCGCAGATATTTTTAACTTCCCTTATAACATCAAGTCTTCTGATAAAAGTTCAATTTTTGAACCAAAGTTATTGCTTGTTCCTTTTACATTGTTTTCTCTCAAGTACGGCTCAAATTGTCGACAATTACATCTTTGAGCCAGCAACAGAAGTTAAAGGTCGTGATCCAGCCCTCCTCCCATGACATCACCGATGCACAAAGAAGAACAATTCAAAACCCATCATCACTCACTGGGAGCATTCTCCAACATGCATTTCTTTTCCTCCATCCTCCCAGTTTTTCTCACATATTTGGCTTGTTCATATAGTCGCCAGACTGCAAGTTTTATAGTTAATGCGATTAATAATAAGTTCGGATCGCGCTGATCCTTGCAGATGCACCCTGGATGAAATCAGCCAGTTGGGACTACTTTGTCACAACTTGGCTTGTTCATTTAGTCGCCAGACTGCAAGTTATATAAATGTTTGCGATATATAATAAGGATTGCCCTGATCCTTGCAGATGCACCGTGGATGAAATCGGCCAGTTGTGACAATTTTAGAAATGTTAGTACCTCTCCACCAAACTCCAAACCCTCCTGTCCAATAGAAATATATTTCAGTACCGCTTAGACTGCCACCACAATTGGCACTACGGCGTAACACTACCGAGTAATTGTGCTTGCTTGTTCCAACCATGTGATGACATGAAGGATCCAATCCTCTCCGACACTTTGTTTTTATCATCGTACCAGATCGGTGGCAGTGAGGCAAACGTACTGATGTTAATTTATTCTGCTGGACTCGTCTAACATAGCAATATTCAACAGAGTGTCATTGATGCATCTGTTTTCATTGTACAGTGTGATTCGAAGTGGATCATCTCTGTAATGCAAAAAGAGATGAAATGGATGTCAACTAAATATATATCTATATATATATATATATATATCCTACCTTCAACCATGTATATATATATGTATATATATGTATGTGTATGTATATATATATATGTATATATATATATGTATATATATATGTATATATATATATGTATATATATATATATATATATATATATATATATATATATATATATATATATATATATATATATATAGGAATAACGGAAAAACTGTTAAACAACTATGCTGCATTTAGAGAAAGGCTGGATCTCAAGTGAGATACAATAATTGAATTAGGTAAGTGATTGGAAGTAAAACAGCCAATGTTTGGTTTTTGCAGAGCTTTTGAGCAAAACTAGCTCTTCTTCAGTGCATGATCACCGAAAGTGACAAGGAGTAGCAGGAATTGAAACTATTTATGATATATATATATATATATATAGTACAAGAAACTCCATCCTGATTTTTTCTCAAATTGACTGAATTTCCATTCTGGACAAAAAATTGTCTCTTTTTTTTATTCTTATGAAATGAAGCTGGAGGAACATTTTACTCCAAGAGTCATAATGCCCCCCCCCCCACATCACCACAACTAGTTTCTCTTTCTCTTGTCTAAAACCATTCATTTACATATTTCTCATAGCATTGTGTTTAATATAATTCATTGAAAATTAGCCTTTAATTAGAATATTGAAACACCTTCCTCAAAAAACAAAAAACATAACAAATAAAGGAGTAGGACAATGATCAAATGCAGGTGGAAGGATAGTAAAGGAGGTAATTTAAACAAACATGCACATTCAATCCATGATTATAAAGGAGATTGGACACTAAAGGTTAAAAGCTAAGTAAACTCAAACATGCATTCATGTATCTTGTTAAAATTATATACATGCAAATATATTTTGTCACTGCAAATTTTTCCTTTCTGTTTCCATAAATTGTATACTTTCTGTCTTGGTCCCCCCTCCCCCTCCTTTTTAAAAGTTTTGGACTGATATGGATAGTGTCACGCTGCTATCTATTGCGCAAAGCAATTTTAACAGATACATGGACTGACTCCAAATTCAGGGAAAAAATATACCAGTTTGTATCGAAACCAAAATATCTTGCTGCAACTGCGACTTATACCGTAAAATGTTCAACACAGTGGCCGAGGGTTGGGGGGGGGGGACAAATTAAAGACACACAAGCAGGTAATGGAGAGAAAAACTAGAGAATGCTCAAAACGAAAAGAGATAAACTGCTACGCAAATGCTTTTTTTAAAACTGAAAGTGAAACGAACACAAAGCCACCAAAGGAAGCACAATTCACAAAATAAAATTCCTTGCAAACATTAAACATAGACCTGTTCAAAGAAATAAGATAAGTTTATATTTGACCCTAACACTAAAGATGTTTCTTTAGAGAGCCCAACAGCAAGCAGATAAAGGAGAGATTCACACCAAGCAATGGAAGGGGTGGTCGGTGCACAGGTCGGAGGTCGTCACCGGGACGACGACCTCTCTGGCAACCGCAGTGACGCTACTGACCTGTTCTTAACTTCCGCGTAACATTCTTCGCCAAGTGCCAACCAAAGAAAAGGTCTCATTATTTTTTCTGTAATTTCAATATGCTCTAGCTTATCAAGGTAACACGCAAAACTCTGGGAAACAAAAATATAAAGGTAAATGGAATAAAATAAAAAAAAGAAGTATAAAAGTGTCAGTTTATGATAATTAGTTTTTAAGTTGATGAGAAAATTAGTCGTTAGTACAGAGACACATGATGTCCAGATGTTGATTGACTGGAAACAATCTCCCGAGAGGATGCAAATTGAAATGTTTATGCTTATTTGTTGCCCTGAACTCAACACACCTTCCATACCCACCCCCCCCCCCCGCATTGTAAAACCTATGGTGGGAGGTATTTACTTGCACAACTGCAATTTTTACCACGTGGTTTCTGTAAAACAGTGCTTTCTCATTTCCTCACAAATTAAAGGTTCCTGGAACCTTTAAAACTGTAACACTGCCCTCTATGGGTTGTTTATATGTCAAAGAACATCTGGACAAAAATGTCTTCTTTTTTTTTTGTAGTTTCGTTCAAGTGAACGAAAACACAACACGTGAAAACATTCAACGAGTCAAAGGAATAAGAAAATCACAGACATAAAAACGAATCACGGTGAGTGATGAAGGGTCGGCATGTTTTGGATCTTACCTCCGCACTACCACAGCGGTCAATATTCGATTTAGTGAGAGTCGGCAGAATGACAAGATAATCCGATCTGAATTTGGCAAAATGGGGCTATTGGCTAATGAGCACAAAACTGCCTGAGGATTTACAAATGTAAAGATACACACAGAAACAAAAGAGACAGCTGAATAGACAGAAAAAGTGACAGCAAAAAACAAATATGGTTTTACCATGTCTCTGACCTAAAGAAAACTCTGGTGAATTAACTTCCCTGCAGGTCTTGTGATTATAAATTAGTTTCGTGTGACTAGAGCAGTGAAGGTTGTATGGCAGGGCTAGGGTGTTTTGAATGGTCCAAAATCAGATTTGTAGATTGACGACTCAGATTGACGAATCAGATTGAATTGTAACTAAATACAAGCCCCCCCCCATCACCCCTTCCCGCCTCCAAGTAGGTTAAGTGATAATTTTCTATCACCCTTCAACACTTTGGAGGTACTGAAATAAAGGGCTAAGATCCACCTCATGGGGGATTTTTACTGGCCCAAAAGCTTGGTGTTCTATTTACCATTGGCCATTGTTGCTTATTTTGCAACATTTCTTCAGAAAAACAGAATCTGCTGTTTTGGACAACCAAAATGCAAGACCCGGTTGCCAAAAGGACAACCAGACAACAACAAAAAATCCTTAATAAAATTTGCCCTGTATGGTAATTGCAGTGTTCTATTATCTGAAAGGAAGCATACTACCACTATTAACAACACCAAGGAGGATGTTCTCTATAAAGGGCATCCGTTGTCTGTTTGCCTCATTTACATATCGTTAAAGAAATCATACTCTGTGCAACTAAATCAGTCTTATACAGTTGTTATAGGAGGAAAGAGAATATATTGAATGAATTCGAAGAAAGGTTAAAAACAGGAAATTCCTACCAAATAAAGTGAACATAGTATTAAAAATTAGATATTTCTAGATACCTTTACCATCAATAGTAACATTCTTACACATATGGCTTCTAGAGGTGAAAGAAGACTTTGAAACCTTCCCCCCCCCTCCCCCACTGTCCATCTCACCACCCCTCCCCTTCTCCTGCCCCATCCCTTGAAAAAATGTATATTGTGTTACTGTCACAGTTGCTGTGTACTAGATTAAACAAGTGCCAGAAATGAGTAGAATTAAATATTCTTTTTAGCCTTTTCTTTTTGGGGTGGAGGGGGGGGGGGATGGAAGGGTACTTTTTTAAACAGCATCATATGGAAAGTTGTGCCACTTTTTGCCTCAATTGTTACACTCTTTGAAGGCCTCAATACTGACATCAAAATTTTTCAGTTTGAACAGTTTCATTTTGAATAGAACAGTTCAATAACAATGTTGACAAAATTTTAATTCCCTGTCTAATTATGGTTACTGTTACATTCACAGAGAATGCCAATCAAGTAGTGACCTTTTTGCCTTTATTGGTTATTATCATTTACATTCATCCATGTGTGACATGTACTTGTTCTCCAGATAAACTCACCTGTTCTGGTAATATGCAGTATCTGTTAAGTAACACTCAGTTCAATAACAACAACACTTAATTCCCTGTCTAATTATGGTAACTGTTACATTCACAGAGAATACCCATCAAGTGGTGACCTTTTTGCCTTTATTGGTTATTATCATTAACATTCATCCATGTGTGACATGTGCTTGTACTCCAGATAATCTCTTCTGTTCTGGTAATATGCAGTATCTGTTAAGTAACACTCAGTTCAATAACAACTACAACATTTAATTCCCTGTCTAATTATGGTAACTGTTACATTTACAGAGAATGCCAATCAAGTTGTGACCTTTTGCCTTTATTAGTTATTATCATTTACATTCATCCATGTGTTACATATGCTTGTACTCAAGATAAACTCACCTGTTCTGGTAATATGCAGTATCTGTTAGGTAGGTGTCTAATGTCTTTCAGTGCTATCTCCTCCTTGTCCCCATGATCCACTAACATACACAAGGCCTAAAAAAAAAACAGACAAGGAAGTGAGTAAAAACCATCAAAATCACTGAAGATGGGAGAGGAACAGAACCCAATACCACTCGCAGGTAAACATGCGTTACAAAGTAAGCTGTGGTGGGGATGTTGAGGGAGAGGGATGAAGGGCTAACAAGTTTAAGGGATCAAAACAGGTAGGAGGGCACTGCTACACAATGGGCAAAAGGATATAACATTCGTACAGAGACTACAACCACTGGGAAAGAAAAGTGGTTGAAAGTGAACGAGAAAGTAATTAACTGATGTAATCATTAATTGATGTAATTAATCAATGTAATGAGCTCAAGTCATTTACAAAGCTAGAGGGGAACTCACCAAACCATCATAGACATCTTCCACCAATGCTCTCAGCCAATCAGATCCTGACTTCGCAGCGTAGTAATGACCGACCAACGGGTCGCCCTCTAGTACCAACTGATCCTCCTTGGAGTAAAACTCTACCATTTTACTTTCTAGCTCGGCAAGCTTTTCCTGATTAAAATAAAAAGAAAAAAGAACAAAGATCATAGTAAACAACCAGTTTACATAAGAGAGAATCAGAAAGCTGTCCAAAATAAATTGAATTATCTTCCAAGGTTAGATAAATACACAACTTGTAAAATGATCCATGATGTCCATTTATATAAGGCAGAAATGTCATGACTGATTAGGACACCTGGACTTACTTTGAGGAAAAGTAAAATAATATAACGGAGCAAACACTGCCCAAAAAATGACTCACGGAATAATCGTAACCGACGATATAACAGTAAAAGTGGGAGGTGTCGTAGATGAGAGAGACGTGGACTTCTAATTCATCATCTTCTGGCATTGTTAGAGCAGGCAAACTAAAATAAATACAAAATGGTAAAAAAGAGAAAAGTTAAACAAACTCCACAAAAGTAACAGCTACAAAGGAAAATCCCAGCCCACCACCATTAACCTCTCCACCTCTCCCCTCCCCTCCCACCACACACATACATACGCACAACAAGTACAACTAACATAACTTAACTCAGTATTGTTTAGATGATTCCAGAATGAAGAAGGGTACAGAAGATTTGGCTTTAAGAATGTTAGGTGCACTATGAAATGAATTCTAAACCAACGGTACGGATGTTATTTTACTCTTTTTTTTTTCATCTTTTTTTCTCTTCATACACTTCAACTTATAATCTCCTTTTATTAAGGGGGGGGGGGGGTGGAGTTGGGGGAAGGCATATTGCTTCTAAGCCACAGGGAACATGCATTACTCATGGGGACCTTGAGTTGTTCCCCCCCCTCTCCCCCACACACAAACCTGGTTCTATTTTAATTGAGCAAAGATGATCTGAATGATCCATTTCCTCACCTGGTGGGAGCCGTCATAGTCGTAACATTTCTGTCCATCGTGACCTGCCGCTGGGAAGACTTGTCTGTAGGAGCAGTGATGGATAACTTCTTGTAGATGATGACATAATCGTCAAGAATACGATCCTTGTGGATGAGCTCCATCTCCGCCATCTTGTCTACCAGGTCGAGTGCCACATCCTCCTTATATTTCTTTCTGTACTCGTCTGGTATTGCCGCCATGTGTAGGCCATGTGAAGAAGCGTCGTCTAAAAGCTTTACGTGCCGAAGAAATTATGAGAAGAGGACATTTTTTTCGATGTTAAACTAACGTGACGTCTCGTCCAACCATTTCGGAGTCAAACCTAATCAATTCACCTCAGAATAGTGGCAAAGGATAGGCAGCCAAAGAGGTCATTAATGGACAGAAAAATGAGTATTTACAAGTACATTAAATTGACGTAAATCAGTCTTTGTTGGGATTTACTTGTAGAAACTTTGCGAGGACTTTACAAAGAGTGGTTCCTATTCTGAGTGAGGGTCCTGACCCAACAGTGGGTGGGTTGGAAAAAGGTTTTGATGGGTCTCTGGCAATTTTCTCTTTAAAACGGTGTAATATGGGTAGAATCAGTTTTAGAATATGCATAGCAGTTTTGGGTCTTTCATATTTACAGTAATATCACAGCAATACTTAGTTCTCAAAGTCAAAAGGTGAACAATTTATTGTGTTATCACAGTTCTGTCTCTGTAGTGATACAGTTCTTTAGTTATTTAATAGTAATAATAATAAGCAGTTATTTTTACAATGCTTAAGCGACTACAATTGTGGGAAAAACCTGCAAGGGCTAATGGATTACAACTTACACTTCGGCTGGCTTCCAATTCAACATTTTAACTCAAATTTTGGAATCTTTTCAATTTTAGAAAGTCATTTCAGATGGGAAAATCGTAGACTGCTCTAGGATGAAAAACCCACCTTACTAAGACCTGAAATTGAAAAGCCAAGTCAACAACACTAACCTGCAAAATTCTGTCCATCTTTGTATCTTCAGAAACAGAGGACTTGACCTTTTCCGATTTGACCTTGGAGGTTTTACCTGGGGACAAAAAATAAATTAACATTTATGGGATATGTTCACTTTACAAAAAGTGAGTGATGGCCTGGTCTATGGACTTGTCGTTAAACAAACATCCTGACTACTCTTCTGCCGCAAGCTCTGAAAATTGTAGGTCATTTTTCTGATGCCTGTAAAAAATTATGCGACCCGCCGACTTGTTTTCACGGCCCACTCGTGGGTCTCACCTCATAGAATGTTGGCCATTGTTCTATTGGATATAATAATAACAATAGGGCAGTTATTTTTACGATGCTTAAAGCAACGTTGAAACGTTGACTTGAAATTTGGAATTTTTTCAACTTAGAAAGTCATTTCAGATGGTAAAACTTCAGCTTGCTCTTGGATGAAAAACCCATCTTACTATGAGCCCGGCCAGATATCGAACCCCGAACGCTAATCATCATTGCTCCAAATGCCAAGGAAAGATCTATTCAATAATTCATAAATAAATAAATACAGCAGTTATCTGCTATTCAAGAGGGGGGAAAAAAACAGCACCTTTGGGAGGTGGTGGTGGTAGTGGTTCTTCCTCAGATTTCTTACGAAACCGCGGTGGAACTTCTTTCGAGTCGTTTGTGAAACCACGCCCTCTTCCCCTTGGAGGTTGTTTGAAGTTGTTGGGTTTGTTAACATTTGGCTTGTTGACGTTCTGCTTGGGGACGTTCTGTTTGGCGACGTTCTGTTTGGCGACGTTCTGCTTAGCGATGTTGTTGTTGTTGGGTCTAGTGAAATACGGTTTGGTTTTGTGATGACCAGAAGAAGGATTTCTTGAATACGGTTGAGACTGAGTACCATTGCCAAATCTTTTTGACCGTGGCGGTCCGTTGCCACCGCCACCTCTCTTGGACCTCTCCGGTATTCTGGCAGGTCTTTTCTGGAGTGGAAAGAAACTTTGGATGTCACTGTGAGGGCTTGTCACCGTGTAACTGTGTGACTTGTCACTTTGTGAACTATGCATTTACCAAAATAAAGAAATGACTGACTGCCACTGTAGCAGTAGCAGTTATACCTATATGCACCCTGGCTAAGGTATTACTGGTGTATTAGTCAATAAACTAGGAGCTGGTGTTTAAATACGTGGTTTGCATGCTTTATCGGTTTAATCCAGGATATTAGAAGGAATATACTTCAGAAACCAGATGATACATACATGTATTATATACATACTTTCTACTACTTGAAAAAGAATCTGTGCTTCTAGCCAAGTTTTAATTGTCCATTGCCTTTGGAAACGGGAGGCACAAGGTCACTTCAGGAGCCAAAGTAACTAATGGTATTAATATATGACTGTCATTTTGTATATAATTCAAATTGTGACTAATATACCAAGATATCATATTAAACTTAAAGGCAAAGTTGTAATTGAGTCCAGCATATCCGAGCCCTTAATCCTTGTCATCTCTGCCATTAAAATTTTCCTTCTTTTTTGGTTTTTTGTTCTAAATCTTTGCCTGAATTATGGATAGGGTCCTTTAACATCAGCAGAGTCCATGGCCAAATAGACTCTAGTTCTAAAGGTGGCTGGTGGTTCGTATGTAGTTATATATAATGTTACATGTGTGCAGTGGGAAGCTGTTAGAGCTCTTTATTCAACAATATTAGTGTAACATGTGTGCTAAAATCCCACCCCCACTCCTTCCTCTGCCCTCTCCCCCCCCCCTTGTCATCAAGCCACATGTATTATAACCATAATTGTCAACAGTACTCACTTTCTTGTTCTTTTGTAACTTCACCATCTTCGCAATGTGTTTTGTTGCTTCATTTGGAACGCCGAAATAAATGGTACTTCCTGAGGCATCCCGGCTAATTGTAAACATGTAATAAAATTGAAACGCTTTGATGGAAAATCTCATTTGGGACATCCCCATATAACTTACTTGATTAAAAAATTAGACTAATAGGTACAAGTAAAAATGGTAATTTTGAGCTTGTCATTTTTTAAAAATTTTTTTAAAGTCAGTCTGTATACTTTAAAATGTGTGATATGTATTGCTGGTAAGAATATGAACTTCATATGACTAAACTCACTACCATTCTGATGAAAAAACAACCCAGAAGTCTCTTCCAGTCTGTTTCCATAGAGGTTTGATCAAGATGGCACTAGTCAGAGAGAACGCTCTAGATAGTGATACGTTTTTATTTCAAAGTGGATAAATAGCCGTCAGACGGTTCCCGATTCCAGTTTACTATTTAGCCGTCACTTCCGTCTGACATGCGCAGTTATCAATCTTGCCGACTTGTGATTTTTTTTTTTCAGTTTATTTATTTATTTTTTTTCATTTTGGGTTTTTTTTTTGTTTAGAAATGACAGCTAAATAGTAAACTGGAATCGGGAACCGTCTGACAGCTATATATCCACTGCCTATTTATTTTCGAGACTAGTTCTGCTAATTAAATGACACTCTAAGAGGTAAGTATCAATCTCTCACCCCCTTGGTTCTGCAGCATCTGGTATTGCGTTGAGATACTTTTCCAAAGAGTTGTAACCAAATTTAGAGAAGGGAATTATCCCTCCTGACCACACATCATAAACATCTGAAGAAAGAAAAAGAGTGCCCAAAGGTGAGAACACGTTTTCAGTTTCATGATACTTTCCAGGGAATGATTTATCCCGTATGATATCACACAATACTGTGCAAAGTTGATATAGACAAGTGCCAAAGATGAATAGCAGTTTTTGTACACATGAACAACAGTATTGTGTAGGTAAACAACTCTGGTCTCTTAGATTCTGAAAGAATGACTTGAAATATACATGAGCTATTATACACACGTCATTATACATACTATTTTACATGGGCTTGTATACACACTTAATGCAAAGAAAATGTACCTCTCCATCTTGGTGGAAAGCGCCTTTTGATGTGGTGGAATTTTAAGGCCGTGGCTATTCTTACGACTAGTCGTAACAATTATTTATAAACTATTCTTACGACAAAGGCGAATTCAAGCACAGTTAAGTAAATAAAGCAACTGCGCATGTAGTAGGGGTAACCCTAACTTTAACCCTAAACCCCAATCCTAACACTAACCCTAACCGGAAATTATGGTTACTCCTGGTCGTAAAAAATAGTACTCCTGTCATAAAAATTGCAACTGCGCATGCGTAATCGAAAAATTATTCTTACGAACAGTCGTAAGAATAGCCACTTTGGAATTTTATCTACCATTTATTTCTTTATGTATCAAATGAATTAATACAAACTGAAAAGGAAGCATTTATTTTGCACCATTTTGTTAAGGTATGATTAACTGAGAATTGTCAAATAATTTTGGGGGTATTCCCCTCCCCCCCCCCTAAATTTCATGGTGAATCTTTTATTACTTTTAATAGTCATAGGCTTCCTTAAGTTTGGGCAGGTTAGCCACTGTTCACCTCTACCACTGTACCAGCTCTCCACTAGTACTAATTCATATTTTATTTCATACTTCTGTGATTCTTTTTTATAAAAATGTAACATTTAACATTCAATGAAAGTTATTACTCTTCGTGACTCCTTATTAGACATAATAAAACATTTAAAAGTATCCATCGAAATATTTCAGGTCAATTTTTTTGTCGCGATATCTGAATAGGCAGTCCTATGCTAGTTTTCGCAAAACCGCTACATGACAATAGTTCGTACTCAAAACTTACTTTCACCAACGGCAAAAAAGCAAGCTTACTGTAACAAAATAGAATGAAAATTACGCCAACGTAAGAATTTTTGGAGTTTTGAATATTTGGAGCTGTGAATTGTTGAAGTTGTTGATTTCATATTTCATTTCGCGAAAATTGCACCACTACGCTGTAGCACTTGCCTGTCCTACAATCCCTACAAACTACCCAGTAAGAATGGCCTCAACCTACAGTACCGTTTACCTTGTAAATCTTTTGCGTTCATCCCATTCTTCTCGGCCAACAAATGAGAGCGGATCATCGCCTTTACTCTTTCTTCATACTCTGCTAAATTTCCTTCCTGGATCGCCATGATGATAAACGGTGCAAGTGCCAAAGTTTACCCTATATTTACAACACTATGAAGTTACAGGCTAAGCAAGTTAGTGTACGCCACAGAGTAACGTTTCACATAATACGCCGTTGACTTGAAGTAATATAATACACACGAACATGTGACTCAATGGTCTGGTGAACAATACATAGATTGTGTCAACCTGGACCCAGGTTAAATATAGCGCTGCGTGGTCCCTGCAAATGGTATACGTCTCAATAATCCGCGTACACTCACTTTTATATTGGTTCGTGTATAGCGTTTAGAGAAAATATTGATCCTACCAAAGGAAGGTAATCTTGCTATAATCATTGGTTAATCAATCGATCACAAGTTGCTGGTGTGCCAAAGAGCAAAAATAGAAAAATAGGGCCATTGTCGGATGTCCACGTCGCCACTTGTCAGTGTCATCACCATGCAATAATTAGTTTAGTATAGTAGGAGAAAAAAGGATCAGGAGGAACACACAAGTTCCCATCAAGGACCCTATAGTAGAGAGAAAAATCTGAAGATACACACACTCAAACCCGATTACAATGCTTAAAGTGCTTGTCCAAAGCATTCTTAAACCCATTCACACGACTTGCGAGTACAACTTTCTCAGGCAAACAGCTACACGTCATTCACAACCCTATTAGCAAAAATGTTATGCCGAAATGTAACATCTGGAGTTTAAGAGCAAAAATAGAAAAATACTCGCAAGTTTAAGGGCAAAAATACTCGCAAGTTTAAGAGCAAAAAGTACTCTGTTTCCATTCTTGAGCGTTTTCTGTTCTATAGTTATGCAGCAGTAATTAACTATCTGAAAAAGATTGACATAATAAATAATGGAGGGCACTGCAACGGTTGATGCTTTGGAGCGTGTATTACTATTAGGCGTTTACTGCCGTTTAGTTATGTAAAGAACCAAACTTTACTGTAAGACAAGGTATAGGAAGGATACCAGCATGAATGGCATCCCTAACGATGTCAAGAAGTCCTCCATAATATGAAAGTATTCTCATGTCATATCTTAGTCGATTACTCTTCACTGCAGATGGACTGACGGAATTGAAGTTATTCCTTGGTGTACCTTTCTATTAACTTGATAGAAAGGTACACCAAGAAATTAACCGTACTATACAAGCATTAGAAATTGACATCTTCTTTATAGTGTTGGTATTGGATGTTGGACGACAGTCAAGTGATTTTGAACTTCAAGGAGCTGTGCATCCATTCCCATATATCCTTGCACGTGACTATTCTCGGTTCTTGGGACTCAAAAGGAAAACACCAACACAGTGTTATAGGCTATATGGTTGTTCACAACAATTAAAGGGTGTGAAGACTCGCGCAAAGAGAAACGTCTAATGCCGGTAATCTGACCTAGCTTCGAATGAGGTGTAACAGAAGTGTTAGACACCACCATCGATTCCAGAAAATACACACACAGCTTGCTACCGTCGGTAATTAGACACTAGTGTACAGTCAGTACATACAGTTGCGGTCAATACCCACATCACAGTGTATAAACGATACAGCGATGGACATCTCAGGTCCAGCTAAAGATAACATGGTATCACGTTTCATTACTGTCTGCATTTTGTAGCGACACGAACAAAACGTCACTTGCAAGCAACAGAAAGTTAATTATTTCAGACGGCCGCACGCGGTTTGGGGCGAGTCTTCAATGCCTTTAATATTCAACGTTGGGAGCAGTTGAAAAGCCAACAGATCATGTAATTTTTGTATATTTCAAGATTGTGAGAAAAAATCTATACCATTTAGCAACTGCTCTTTCTTAATGTGATGCTAACAATAGAGACCGCATTGTTAATTCTTTTATTGAGCAACTTTTGAGCAAATTTAACGTAGACTGAACCCCAACCATTCAGACTGCTCGCTGAGAGTAAATAGCAAATTTATAAAATTGATTTAAATCACCTTTCAATTCTCCTTATTTTCTCTACTTTGATTTGTGCTCTTAAACATACCAGCAGAAAAAAGTAATGATTATATCTGAAAATATGTGCCAACCAATCGTTGCATTAGATCGTTTTAGGCACTCCCCCCCCCCCCCCCATCGACCCCACGACAATGGTTAAATTTTCGAGAATTTTGTACGGTTTTTACTGCTACTGTGGTATGATGGTACATACCCAGGCTTTAATCAAAAGTGAAATTTCATAAGCTATTCTGGAAAGTCCGAAGGTCAAAATGGTTTACATGTTTATATATTTCCATATTTACGTCAATATGAAAATCATGACATTAAAATTTCCCATTTGATATTCCATTTAGGGGGAGGCGTTACGAGCCTACCCCCTTCTACAGTTTGTTGGTACTGAAAAATTGCATCAAACATTATATGGATCAGTACAAGCCGGGCATGTATAATATTTTATCCGATATATTCTTCTTGCACCGCTATTTCGATACAGTATTATATTCGGTATCCACCGAACCGATGCTTGCCTCGAGTCCTCGGCTGAAAGTGACGGCAGGCTGGCATGTTTCCAGTGCCACGTGCACGATGGAGATCTGTTATCGATATGAGCATAATCATGAAGGGAGACATCTAGAATAGGGGTGCATGGGGTGGGGCTTAAAGGATCATTGACTAGCAGTATTCTCAGTTCACGGCTATATGCCATTGATGTGTGTAGGATTGTATACACAATATGGCTCAATGGTTGTTAGAGTCGTTAATGCGCGGTATGCGTCAGTATAACCAAAGGCGTATATGTTCTTGAGTATAACAGGCCTTTCAATATGCCCTCTTTTTTCTAAAATATTTTTTGTGCAACTTCGATGACACAATACCATATGAAAATGGCATATATCAAATACGGTAGTGTGAATTTAAAACATCGAATTCAGTCATACATTCCACGATCGTAAATTATACATTGCGCCATCATTTTCGATGTCAGAGAATGTTTTGTGAATGACATTAACAAACTTCGGTCATACTACAAGTGCGTTCTATTTCTAAGCTAACCTTTGAACTCTAGAAACATACCTGGCATACCACTTTGCTAATTGACCAATAAGCATGTCCGTTATATTGCACCTACATTTGTTGACAACTTCTTCACGGCTTGCCTGCGGCTCTCAAGCCAAGAGGGAGAGAAGAGGGACAGCATTTCAACGAGGATAGTAAGGTTAGACATTACTACTCTCGCGAGACAAGGTGGCAGATTTTTATATTACTTTCCAACAGTTCGGAAAAAGCATCAACGTATTCCAGAAGTGGGTAACTGGAGAGATTATTGGCGTTAGTACGTTGAGTTAGACGTAGGCAACTTGAGGAGGAGGCTTGGCCAAGGTCATTGAAACTTGAACGGTGCCTTAATTCTTGACCATGGCAGAGGTGAGTGTTCACGTGCTACAGCTAACCTAGGCTTAACGGTAATCATGTCATTAGTAAACCAACGGATAGGCTATTAGTATTACTACTAGTAGAAACTTGTTAGCTTTTCTTAATAGTAGTAGTACTACTTCTACGATAGGAGTAGGACGATATAAATTTGTAGTCAATCATGGGAAGGGTCACTGGTGTTGCAATAAATGTGCACTTAGTTAGGATGTTGGTCTACATGTTAACATAGTGTGAGTTACACTATGCCATGCAGGCTAATATAGTAATAGGTAGTATTAGTACTTTTTCCCTTTTGAAACCTCCAATTAATAAACACAAACTAACTGATTGCTAACTCTTCACTCCTTTTTGGTATAATTATGTAATGTATTAAATAACCACGCAATCATGATGAGTTTTTTTTTGCCAAAATTGTGGCCTATTGGTAGAGATTGAGCGAATTAATTCTTTATCCTTAAAACTTTGTCCTGTGTTTTCAAACACAAACAGTCAGTTAAAAATATTACTCTGATAGATGCTAGGGAAGTTGTAACAGGCTATTTGTGATACAATGTATCCTTTACTATATATAGTGAACATTTGTCTCATGACTCAGTAAAGCGCCTGGTGTAGTCATGAATTAAACCAGCCAGCCAAAGTCATGACTCCAAGAGTATTTGCAAAATGTGCCCTTTGAACAGTTCCATCTGCTCCACAGACATTAAAGAATGGTGCTAGGCAGAGTCATTGTGCAAAATACTGTACATACCCAATGTATAGCCTTTGAATGTACAATTGAGAATGTAGAAGGCAATGCTTGTGCCCATGCATGCGTATGAGTAATGATTTGATGGAATTGTTTTCAGGCAACACCAATGTTTTGTTTGATTTTTTTTCATTCGCTCTATCTCTGCAAACTGGCCAGAATTTTGGCCAAACAGTAGATGGTCATTGTTTTGTGATTATTCACTATATTGATACAATAGCTTCGAAAAGAAGATTCTTTAGACCATCCAGATTGAATGCATTAAGTGCCTTAATAAGACATTAATGTGTTTAAATATGATCCCAGAGATTTCGTCATTGGTTTGCAAGAAATATGTTGGGCACAACTTCTTTTTTTTTGTGACCAATATGAATTTAGTATGAATGGCTATTGACTACTGGGAGAAATCTAAGCTCTGCTATGGGCTGTATTATTAAATATTATTGCTGAAACTGGAAATCTTTAGGAATCGGTTGACTAACAATCCATCTGTTTACTTCTCTTGATAGAAGTCCATTCCTTAGAAATGGAAAAAAAAAATGGAATTTAAAATACCCTCCACATGTTTTGTTTTACTTTTAAAGAATTGAAAAACAACTGTAAGTAATGAATGAAAATGATTCCACCAGTCTTGTTCTTTGTTGGTAATCCTCTGGCCTACTATTAAATGACGATATATATACTCCCATGTCTTATAGTGTGGGAAGACAACTGTATGTAATAAATACTTAACAATTTAATGTACATACAAACTGGATTGGCTGTAGACGAGGAAGTAACTTTTTATTTCAAAGCTCAATTCGCTAGCTATGCATGCATGAAGCAAATTAGCAATAAATAAATACATCCTGTAATTTGCAATCTTGTAAATTACTGGATATAGATATCCTTATGGTGATCAGTGACTGTATCTTCTAACGTTACTTTTTGAATATTTAAACTATTTCTCAAATCTCAGTTGGCTCCGTGACTGTATGACGTTAATTAGCAAAATTAAATGCATCCTAAAATATGAAGTATTAAGTTACAATCCAACTTAACCGTCTCTAGTCACTGTCTGAGGAGTAAACTTGGTCATTAAAGTACGAGTTGCCGTTCATCTGGTAAATTAATAGCACATCGTTTAATGCTATGTATGTGTATTTGTGAGACGTTCCACACACAGCTTACAACCATCCCCCCTTCCCCACACACACACATACATCCATGTGTTAGTAATAGGGTGTTCCGTTTGTGTGTTTATGCATACAGTCATGAGTTAAAAGTTTAGTTCAGAGAAAATTTCATTTTTGATTCCACATAAAAAAGGAATATATTCTAAGCATCCTGTTGAAATTTGCAAACAATTCCTAATGTTTACAGGTGTACAGAGAGATATTGATAATTGAGAATTGTAACAGAGTGTATAGTGAACTTGAACCATCAGGTGTGATGTCACACTGAGTGGAAAATGTTTTTGTTTTTTCACTCTTTAGCTATCACCAATGTTGCATTTGCTAGAGCTCCAAGTTTGCCCAAAGAGGATAGGAAGTTGACAATATATATATATTATACAAATAATGAAGGGTTATGAGTGCAATAGTGCAAATATTTCATGAGTTGAAAGATGGAATGTTCCATTCAACGAAGCGCAGCCGAGTTGAATGGAACAAATTACATCTTTCAAGAATGAAATATTTGCACTATTGCACGAATGGAAACCATTCATTATTTGTATATTTGTATTAATAAGCCCTTTCATGAAATCTTTTTAAATTCAATGGTTGGAAATTGCAAATAAACTTGCCTAGATGATGTGGCATAAGTGTCCTAAGATGTACCAAATCTCTTCTAGATGATTGATGTAGTAAAAATTTGAGTATCTGTCCCATGACTTCTCTGATTTTCTCTGAAACATTGATAAGATGTGATGTTTGGGTGCATGGAACCAATTTTGACAAGTTCTTACTTATCAGGACTCTCATTAAATTAATGATTTTTTTTTGCTCAAGGGGAGTGCATAATATTCAAAGGCTCCAAGTCATGTCAAGGGAATATCATTTGTATAAATTTCCTTGCAAAATGCTACATACAAAATGGGCAAATTGCTATGAAAGTTTAAAATTCTATAGATCTCGCAGTTTTGTACACAGTGAAACAAAAGTATTTTATAAGAGACAAAATGTACTAGAGACTACAAAACTGCTACACAAGAAAATCTGAACACTGAATTTATTCCCTGATGGTGCCATTCAAAATCCTGCTGGAGATATTGTACCCAAAGGATATCTGGCTTCCCCGTTATAATTGGAATTTTTTGCACTTTAACCTGTAATTTTCCTGGTTAAATGGGTTTGACTGTAAAACTACTTGTAATTTACATAAATTTTTGTTATACAAATGATATGTTTTCTCCTCTCCAAACCCAGCTCATTTCAACTCCACTCTAAACTGGATACTCCAGACTGATTTTAAGGAATCTTTCAGACCAGTTGTTGAAATTTGGTCTTTGTAAAAAAAAGAAAGAACGCCCTATGCTGTAGTGCTACTTGCCTAAACAGTATACATTTGTTATTTACTTTCATTACATATGGTAGCTCAGGGAAGAACATAGAATCAATGCTACAGTAAAAAATGTTTCCCGAAAGGTAGTGAGGGCGTTTTAAAGAACTTAGCAAGCATAAACTCCGCTGGCCAAACAACTTTCAAGTCTTAGGCTTTTGAGTACCGGTACAGCGTTTCTGTATGTTGCCGTGTTGGAGGATTCTAACCGTAATAGTTATTACCGACTTTGTGATCTGCGTTATGGTCATTGCCATTTATGGTTTGAAATCCTCACAATTTTGCAAGGTCAGTAAGAGTGACTGCATACAGTAGCTTTCCGTTTTGGGAAACCAAACAGGTGCTCTAGAAGAACAGCATGTACCCAGAGAGCACTAGCCGAAGGGTGACAAACCGTGCTAGATCCAGAGATTTGTAAATACTGAGTAAGTGAAGGCTGCAAAAATTGGACACTGTTGTCCCAAACGATGTTACTATTTCGTGTGTACAGGCTACTGTACTTATATCCTCATCATCGGTTTCACAGTGGCGTACACAGGATTTCAAATGGATCTTCTTCAGAGGCGAAATGACAAGTTTTGATGCAATATTCTTGTCATTCAGCCTCTGAAGAAGATGAGCTGCTAGTATTGAAATGTCAAGCCAACTTATTTTTACACATTTCTTACACAGGCTCAGTTTGCTAAGGCTCAGTTTGCTAATGTAGTATTGTTTTATTTTGGTATGTAATTAGTAGAAAATGGTCCATGGTTGTCTGCAGACTACAGTAACAGTGCAGTTCATGGATATTGAATCAAACCTTGTCGTAAATTCTGTTTATAATTTATCTGCGTAGCGTAAGTTTCTTTTCATCATAATCACAATATTAAAGTTTCTGATCTTCTCAAAGTAAAAGTAAAATTTAATACTTTACCAGACTATAATGCAGATTGTAGATACAGTATAGTACTGTAGGCTACTACGGATTTCAAGAATTGCTGTCAAACTGTGATGAACAATTAACACCATTCAACATTCAACCCCCATGCAACCCAGGGCCCCTTCCCTCCCCCTGCCCCCTTCCCTCTCCCCCGTGTATTGTGTATTAAATGGTGTATTTAATTGTAAGTATCAAGAGAGCTAGAACTGTTAATTCTGTTCAGACTGATGCTCATTTTGTATTTGGCTTAATATTGCATTGATTAATCTTTCACCAAAAAAATGCAGAATTTATACAAATTGACGAATGGGTAAAATGACGCCTCTTTAAAAATGTCAAGATTAATTTGTGTAGGATTCTGGGTGTTAAAGTCAACAACTCTCTCTCTCTCTCTCTATCTGTATGGTTGAATAGTTTGGTGGTAGATTTACTTAATCTCAGGAGCTAAAGTGAACAGATGTTCACACTCAACAAAATGATGTCACAGCTAGAGCAGATGGAGTCATAAACTGTCAGAAACAAATACTAAATTTATTACACCATGCAACTCTCTCTCTCGAATGCAGTGGCATACATGCTTCACATTGTGGCATATGCAGTGGCATGCGCAGTGGCAGTGGCATATGCAGTGGCATATGCAGTGGCATATACAGTACGCAGTTGCATACATGCTTCACATACATGCTTCACATGCTTTACATTGCTTCACAAGTATAGATACATGTATATAGATACATGTATCTATACTTGTAAAGCAATCATGAGGGGCAGTTTGAATCCATCTAAAATGGGTAGGCGGTGGGACCCCTGTGCCTTGATATGTGCAAATCAAATTTATGTAAATAAAACACAGGTTTTTAATCATACAGAAACTTTACTGTAGGCATAAATTTGAGGGTTTTACAGCTCTCTGAAAGCTATTGATGTAAATTTCTATGAACCTAACGAACTCATGGAAATTTGCGAGTCAAATTTATGAGGAAACCACCTGTAGGTACAGTAATTATCATACAGTAACTGTAAGCATAAATTTTCTAGGGTGTATATTAGAAGGAACAATATTATGCAAATTTCTGTGAACAAATTAAAGGATTCATTTCAGTACCTCCCCATATATGGTTTACAAACAAGAGCATTTCCCATGGATCAATTTTCAATGATTAGGGCTAGCGAGAAAGGAAAAGGTTGACTTCCTGCATCATTCTGTACATGTGTATATCTGTGTATCATGTAATGTCAGTCACAAACTTGGACAGGTAGCAAGGCTTCGTTGAATGGGTTCAGTTAAAAAAAATAAATAAATAAATAAATAAAAAAATATGTGTATGTATAAAAACGAAACATATTGGTTAACTTCATGTCAGATAACTTTTGATGTTTTTCATCCTTAAACTGCAAATGAAGTTCTATGAAGCTCTTGCAGAATATTATTTCTGTCTTTTATTACTTAAGGTCATCAGTATAGCCAAAAGATATGCTAGAAAGGTAAATAATGGTCACTCTTGTCTGAACTTCTGGAGGCGTCCTCATACACCCTACAAGCACTCTACTTACACCAAAATTAGAAAGACACCCTTTAGGCCTCTGCCTGGAAGTAATTTCTCACTGTCTGAACCGCAAGGATCTAGAAATATCTGGAAACTGTTACCAACTTCAATATGCGTACTGTAATCCTCAATGATATTGCTGGCCTCTACTAGTGCTTACAGAGTTACGGGGCTAAATAGCTCCCAACCGTTTGACATCTAGTTCCTTGCTCAAACTCACTCTTTTAAAGTGTAGCTATGGAAGAAATAATTTCCCCAGTTGACTTCTCTCGGTTGTCCGTGCGTGCGTGTGTGCGTTTTGCTGTGTGCAGTCCAGGCTGTGGAGATGACATTTATATCCGAATGACCTACATGAAACAAATGCTAGCCAAACAGGGAAACATTTGCTCTGCAAGAATAATTTGCGCGGGCGGTGTTTTTTTGAATATATCTCCAGTGTGGGCTTCAGCATATGACGAATAAAGAGTGTTTTGAAGAGATAACATCTGAGAGGCAACTGAATAGAAAGGGAGAGAGTGATCTGGTTATCGGATCTCCAACAGTCCCCGAGAAGATCATCTTCCGAAGAATCACCAGTATAACAAGATTCTAGCGGATCTGAAATTTGATTAGATCTCCAGTTTAGTGCTTCAGGCGTGAACCAAAGAATCGTCTAATTAGCCTAGCAAGGACGATGGTATCTTCATACTGCCTGCACGCCACCGCAGTATGTTCTCGTAGCAAGATCTCCCATCGGAAGTATTACTTTCCAGATGGAAGGAGACTCTGTTCAGATTGTTTCTATAAGAGACTGTGGTTTTAAATAGAGCCGATCCGTCATGATACCCCTCGAAATCCACCTTGACCACATAAAGTACAACATTTTCATTTTCTGCTGTTTTTATCCATCCATGTATTTTGGCCCCAGCTAGTTCTTCTATTATTAGTTATTTGCACTACCTTTAAATAATTGTCAATGGGATTTAACTTATTACTGATATGGTCTGAAATGACATGCTTTAAGGTCTTGTAATATTAATTAAATAAAGCAGATGTTGTTTTGATTACTTTTTGAGGCTTGCTGAGAACAAGGTTCCTTTATTGTTTGTGTTTCAGATTGTCAAGTCTGACATTGCCAGTGTGTATTGGAGAATAAATTTTGGCATTCGCTTAATTCTTTAAAATCCGAGTTCGATCATCTTGGCATTCGAGAAAATTTGCACTTTGAATTCATATAGTGCCTTTGTATTCACAGAGTGCCTTTGTATTCACAGAGTGCCTTTGCATTCATATAGTGCCTTTGTATTCACTGAGTGCCTTTGTATTCACAGAGTGCCTTTGTATTCACTGAGTGCCTTTGCATTCACAGAGTGCCTCTGTATTCATATAGTGCCTTTGCATTCACATAGTGCCTTTGCATTCACATAATACAGTGCCTTTGTATTCACTGAGTGCCTTTGTATTCACTGAGTGCCTTTGTATTCACAGAGTGCCTCTGTATTCATATAGTGCCTTTGCATTCACATAGTGCCTCTGTATTCATATAGTGCCTTTGTATTAACAGAGTGCTTTTGTATTCACTGAGTGCCTTTGTATTCACTGAGTGCCTTTGTATTCACTGAGTGCCTTTGTATTCACAGAGTGCCTTTGTATTCACAGAGTGCCTTTGTATTCACAGAGTGCCTTTGTATTCACAGAGTGCCTTTGTTTGTACTTCTTCAGGTTTGACATTCATTTACATTTCATGTGTGTGATGATTGCTGATTTACAATGTGGATGCTTGTAACCTGTCTCTGCTGATGCTATGCACTTTATCAATCTATCGAGCGCCCTCTGTATGGTGGATTTTTCCCATTGTCTCTGGATCTATCTGTATATCAAGCTATTAGTTTAAGAGATATTTCCGTGTATTTCCATAAATCTTTGGACTTTTGGTTAATATTTAAAAATATTTTCTGCTTGATTTTTGTTCTCATCTGTCTGAAAGCAACATTTGTGCAGCATTCACCAGCTTGCTGAGTAAAATTTGTCTTTCTATTTTACTTGTTTGTCTACACCTTAAAAAGTGATGGGAAGGTGGTGGTGTGTGGGTGGTTAAAGGGGGGGGGGGGGGAGGAGGAGGTCAGGGGTAGGTTCAGTGAGACTAGGAATAAAGAAGCCAATCTTTTTCAGAAAATGTATCCTGTTTTGTACATGGCCAACTGTACAATCACTTCGAATGAGTTCACATTAAGTTAATATATGATATATGGCTATGATGCCTTCTTCATGTACAGTATATATGTTTATTGTTTAGTTAATTTGTGATCTCATGTAAATGATTTTTATAATTTCCAACAAGTCTGAATATTTGCATTTGGAAACACTCACAAAGTGCGAATCTGTAGAGAGTAGTCATAGCGCATTTGTTAGGCAAATGTTTTGCCCGATCGGTTTAGCAATTAAAACAACATATTTTTCATGAGTGGGAGTGAAGGGAAGGGACTTAATACTTGTTTAAGTACATTATTGTTAACTGTATATATTATATTATTTCAAGCTTTAGAGAAAAGGGGGGTGGGGGTCTCCTTAATCACCTGGCTAAAAACCTCCCTTACATGTTAATCCCTCAGTGCATGGCCACCAAGAATTCTTATTTTGAGTTTAGAGATATATTTATTTTTTATTCAAGTTAATCCCTACCCTACCATGCACCCACCAACATGAAAATCCTACCTGTGAGCTTTTCAACACTCATACACACAAAATATACTGATAAATTAGTGTGTGTAGTTATTATATTGGAGATGAAGAGTTAAAAAAATGCTAACATGCAGTGTGAGGAAAATGATTTGGGTGCATTTTAGCCATCAATATTGTAAAATTAATATAGCTCTTAAAATGCTCAAAAGTTCTTTTATATAATCGCAAATTTTACGTTACCTCATTGATTTGTTGCTAGATGTTATGTTCTCCCTGCTTTTTAAACTTGCCTGGTCTGATAGACATTATGGGAACATTGGGATAAGGATACTTGTCTTACAGGATGCCTAGAATCCCCCATCCCCCTCCCATTCCCCTCCGCCTCAGGAACCAAGAGGTTCATGTCCTTGCTTCCCATATGCTTGTCCATACCACCTTTTCTTCTTCCTCCCATCAGTCCCCCCCCCCCCTCTCTTGCTCTTCCTAGTTTCAAAGTTATTTCATTTCCAGTTAAATAAGCTTAGTCCATATACTGTATACCTGTTCCCATAGATTCACCCCTTTGTACTGTGGGAGGTCTGTTTACACATATGCAGTACTTCACAGTCTGATGATAATTTTACTTGAATAGATTGATCAGGTTATCAACTGAATTTTGTTTTGCTTTAAGGTCACAAAAAGTTTTTTCCTCACTTCACTCATGTTGAGCTGAGAAGAAAAGTTATTAAAAGCTTTTGACAGAACACACCAACAATTGATAACTTAGATATTTGAGGTTTTGATAAAGCCCTGAAGTACTTTCACCTTCGACTTTAATAATATTTTCAAGTACGAAATTGGCTTTTTTTTTTTTTGTCAGAGTCACTTTTCCTATCTGGTAAATTTAATGTATACAACTGAATGTTTTTATTGGCTATTTGGCCTGAAAGTTTACAAAGGTTATAACATTTTAAATGAGGCTTATAAAGTAAGATGGGAGGGGTAGGGGAGGGTAGAGGGCTTTAAGTGGAGGGGGATTAAAGTGGAGGGGGATCAAAGTGGAGGAAAATAAGGAGAAGGATGCTGAACATCTATATTGAGATCTAATATGTCAAGGAGTTGGAGAAATGGGATGGGATACATGCCTCACAGCAGGATCAAACTAATGGTGAATTTGGCTCTTGATAAGAGAGCCTTGGAAAGGGGGAGGGGGGGGGTAATTGGGAGGGTGGTATGCCCAGTCCCTCTATTACCTTTTACAACTTGTGTTAAGTGTGATGGATTTGAAGAAATTGGTTCTTGTTTTTAGTCTTAAAGTTGAACTTAGTAGATAATTAGCCTTAAGAGTTAATATAGTACCAACTTTAATATTGACAACCTGATTCTTATATGCAAATTAGGTTCATTTGCATGGATGTTGTACTGTTGAGATTTGTTTGGAAAGATGAATGAAGAGATGGACATTTTTAACTTTTTGAAACTTTATGACACGATTACATAATACGCTAACAAGTGAATTATTCTTTGATCATACTCTAATTTGCATGGTATAACATTCTTAGGGTTTGTCTACACTTTATAGTAATATAGATCCCTGCAAACATGTTACTATATAGATTCCTGCAAACATGTTACTTGACTAAACTCTATATAGATTCCTGCAAACATGTTACTATAGTATAGTAATATAGATCCCCTCAAACATGATACTTGTCTGTACACTCATATAGTAATATAGATCCCTGCAAACATGTTAGTATTCTACACTCTATAGTATTTGGTACTATAGTACTTCATACTGTAGCATAGTTCCCTGCAAAATTGCTACTTTTCTACACTCATATAGTAATATAGATTCCTGCAAACATGTTACTAGTCTACACTCTATATATGTAGATCCCTGCAAACATGTTACTATATAGATTCCTGCAAACATGTTACTAGATTCCTACAAACATGTTACTATAGTAGTATAAATAAAGATCCCCTCAAACATGTTACTTGTCTACACTCTATAGTATTTGATAAGTACTATAATACTTCATACTGTAGCGTAGTTCCCAGCAAACTTGCTACTTTGCATATCTAGATATTACTGCAGACTTATTCCTTGGCACTCTGGGCTATCAACACTGTAAGATCTGCAGTCTGTAAAATGTCGAAGATGAATGTTTCGCTTTCCTTCGTAAATTGTTCCAGTGGGTGGCAAAGTGATCCATACACATTGCTGGTTCATTCTTGGTTATTTCTTCTTCGGCAAAAACCTATCTTACATGCAGTGATATTACGTCCCACGTAATAGCCAACCGCAGAAATTAAGTACCCTCAATAACCACTTAAATTATATGCAAAACTACTTAGATGTTTTAAGAAATGCATTAATTTTTGTCGTGTATTTTCAGTTTCTCTTCCTGTATGGGCTTATCTCGTCACATCCACCTCAGATGGTTTCATTTTAATCTCAAGAAATTAGTCCTTCACCATTTCTTGTCGTAGATCTGCTAAAATTGCCTAGAAGGAATAATGCTAATAATGGTGTTTCCCTGTTTATCTGTCGTCACTAACAGTTTTATATTTACCTTTTAATTATATTTGACAGAGATTTGTAACATTTGTAGTTATAGTAAGTGCTTTAAAGGTATGTTGTATTGCAACCCCAAGTATGCCAGATATTCAAATATGGTCACATTGTGTCAAAATTCTTAAAACTGTTTTTATTATTAACACCTTGGCAGAAATGTACCTCACTGGGACATTCATGCATCTTGTGTGTTCACTTAGAATGTCTGGGAACAATTTGGAGAACACAAGACCCCCAGGAAAGTACTTTTTGAAAAACTTCTAGCAATTATAGTGTGCTATACCTTGAGGCCTATACATACTACAGCCCTTTAATGGTACAGAGGCTTGAGTCATTGAATGGCTACCAGTTAATTTCCATTTAATAATAAACCACTTATAAATGTATACATGTATGTATTGGATCCTGTGTGTGTAATAATTTTACGCATACATACATGTTATGTTGGTATAGTATGCCAGCCTTTTTTCCACAATGCAAACAGATGCTGTAAGAGAGATTTAAAACTTGAAGGGTATGTGGACATACAAACTCTGTGTAAAATTCTGGATTTAAAGCAATTAAAAGAATCTAGAAACATGATGATGATGACGATGGTGGTGATGGTGATGGTGGTGGTTGTGGTTGTGGCCGTGGTGATGGTGAGATCTTTGCTTGAATCAGAAGTATCTATGACATGAGTTATCCATCACTCAAACATTATGAAAGATTGCAAGAGCTCTTCATAAGCGCAACTAATATTTTACCTATTTTTTTGAAGGTATGAATAGAAAGAAACTAATTTTATATCATTTGAAGAGGAAGTTAATCTCCATTTAATGTTAAACCACTTATAAATACATACCTGTATGTATGTATTGGATCCTGTGTGTATAATAATTTAGATTGCATGTTGTAAATGATCTGATCATAACAGGATATTCCTGCAGATGCAAAATAATAATTAACAATCAGTATGTTGGCAAAAAATTAGTAAAATTGAATAGTTTTACTCAAATCTGTTTTTTTATACTTTATAGTTAGGTTTGATTGCCGTCTCTATCAGCTATTCAAATCTCGAGTTTATCGTTAGGGTTTTTGTCAATTTTTGTGTCTTTATATTTATCTGTCTTTCATCAAAATGGTGTATTTCCATTGCAAACAGAGTCAATTTTGTTTTATAGTACTTTATTGGAAAAATACTGCATTCGTTGCTTGAACGCTTAGCGATGAAAGTTTTGACACAGGCCTAGAGATTACAAAATTAGAGATTGCCATCAAAGCTCTTGTTTCATGAATATCTGATGTGGAATGATGTGGTTTGATGTTATTCCAAAAAAAAATGCATATAGTCTAAAGGAAGAATTAGTGACAGCGTTTTTGCATAATGACTTGATAAAGAGGGGAAAAAAAGTGTCAACATTGTACCAGTTGTCAAAGTTTTTCGATGAGAGTATATTTTTTAAACGTTATAATGCAAGTTATTACACAACCATCTAATCCATATGTGGGAATAACTTTTGCGGATTTCATTTAATCTTATCGATGTGACATTAATTAACCCACTCCCATAGTCCATATTATCTACTTCAAGAGAGAAAATTCTGAGGTACATAGCTTGGCAAATCAATAGCCCCGGTAGGTAGATCTACTCATGGCGCTGACATGAAACACTCGATACAGAGAGGCATCAATGCTCTCAATTTCAATGCCTTGAGGTGGTTGAAAAATTTGGAGCAAAGTTTAATTGCTTGGCATGAATTTGTAGCTATAGTCTGTTAATCGGTATGGGTGTGTGCGTACATCTAGTATCAATGGGTGTGGAAGTGTGTGTGTGGTTGTGTCTAGTGTTGACGAGGTATTTGTGTCCATAAGTGTTCTGTTGTATTGTTGGTTCTGTACCTACTGACTAAGGGCTGGTACATATTAGCAAACCTCATTCCAGGGCAACAATATTTTTTTGTGATTCCAATAAACATGGAGTTGCTAAATTTAGTGTAAGAAGTAAATCAAAAGCTGACAAGCATTCCAAGTCAGATGTTAATTAATAATTACTACGTAGCTCTTGTTCTCCTTCTTACCCTCCTTCTTTAAACCCTCCCTCCAATCCCCTTCTATCCCCCTTCTAGCCCTCTAGTGTTTGTTTGACCTCACAGACCATTATTGCAAATGGTCTAGTTAGACTAGTTAAATATGAGAAATAAAATGATTGTTGCTCCACAGATCTAAAATAATGAAATATATATACTCTGTGAGTAATAACTAAAACAGTATACTTGGTATCTCTCAACTGGACTCGTTGTTCCGATATATTATTCATTTGAATATAAATTACACTGAAATTATTATGTAGGGGATGCACAGATCTCTGACTTTAAGGTACTTCTCAATGGATAAAGATCAGGTGTGTAAGTATACTTTCATGAAAATCTTCCTATAAAATCTTTTATTTATTGACACAAGGTCAACGTTCAGATAACACAATATAAATACAAGCAAATAAAGAGAGTCTGAATGAGTAAACATCGTTTGGCATTCATATGCATTGTGCAACTATAACCCATAATTTTGTGATTAGGTATTTATAGGAATGCTAGCTGACATGTAAACATTAAAGGGTGTGAAGACTCCTGCACAAAGAAACGTCTCATGCCGGTAATCTGACCTAGTTTCGAATGAGGTGTAACAGAAGTGTTAGACACCACCATCGATCCCACAAAATACACACACAGCTTGCTAACGTCAGTAATTAGACACTAGTGTACGGTCAGTACATACAGCTGCGGTCAATACCCACAGCACAGTGTACAAACGATACAGCCATGGACATCTCAGGTCCAGTAAAGATAGCAAGGTATCATGTTTCATTACTGTCTGCATTTTGTAGCGATACGAACAAAACGTTACTTGCAAGCAACAAAAAGTTAACTTTTTCAGATGGCCGCACACGGTTTGGGGCGAGTCTTCAATGCCTTTAAAGTGTAAAATCAAAAGGCTCTTATTGGATCAAGATATCCAATAATAGATCAAGAAAATGGAAGAATAGTAGTAATGTACAGTGAAACATGTATAGAGTTCTTGAGTTGATTGAGGAGGGGTGGAGAGGGATGGGGGGGGGGGGTTAGGGATCAGGAGGTTTAGGGATGGTGCTGGCCATGTCCCTCCAATAATTTTTACAACAATGGTTTTCATGCAGGCCACATCTAGGTAAATTTCAACACCACTGAACATTTATTTGTATTTGTAGATTCCTTCCAACACCTCAAGCTGGTGTGGAGGTATCTGAGACAAAAAATATGAGCACCCTATTGCTAGCCAGTGTGACCAGCTGCAGCCTGGGACTATCAACTACAGCAGTTTATCATAGTGGGTAAACTAGTATGCCTACACTACAAATTACAAATATGATTTGGGGTTTAAATTGTTTCTGTCATTCAGTAATCCTTGGGATGGAAAGGGACCTTTCACCTTGCAGATCTTTGAAAGACTGCAGAATGATGTTTGTAGTTCAGTGTTCACTGATACGTAACAGAATATTATAACCATGAACTGACAAAACTATTTAATAAAGAAGCCAGTAGTCGTGGATCTGAATCAACTGGTATTTCATATTAATGTATATAACATTTGCCACTCTTATTGATTTAAGGGGTACTTTAACTCTAAAAGTGAACTGGTTAATTAACAAAAGTGGTCCCCCACCACAACATCTTAAGGTCACAACCCAGCCAAAAGTTTTGACATTTGGCCACGACTCGTTGGTCTTCACCAATCCCCCTCACCCCCCCTCCTCTCTCCTGACCGAGTTCATCATTACAATGTCACTAGTACATCGTGTGCTAATGCATCAGTAAATTGCCAAGAAGTTTGTCAGTCTAGGCTTGAAGGACTCGACAAATTGCAATTCTAAAAGTTTCCAGCGATTTCTGAAGTGATCTCGCAATTGATTAAAAATCCCTTACGACCCAGACATTGGATCGGGACCGGTAGGTCACAGACTGACGGTTTATAGGGTCGGATATAACTAGAAGGATCCCCCCACCCACGTAATGATCACTCTTGTGTGTACATAGCAGTGCAAGTTTCTTAAACTTGATCCTAAACACGCTACCTATCAGAAACCCCATCAGGTCCCACTATATCACAGCTAGATCTGCACTAGAGAGAAGGTTTCATCAGTTAAAAGCCTTTTAAGCTTACTTTATATGTATCCTGTTTTGATTACCTTGTACTATGGTATATCAGAAAACCCTGAAACATGTTTACTCTAGGGATTACAAACAGTGTGTTAGGAATGTCACAGTATTGGATACAATCCAACTACGTAAGATTATTACCCATACACCCTCCTGCACAGTGCATGTACATGTATGTCAGTTAAAAAGTGTTCAGTACTATCATAACCATACAAAACTAAACCTTGTACTTTCTGGAGTGCTTGTCTGTAATTCTGAAGTAATGTGAAATAGCACCCTCTATTTGATGTACAGGAGGCACACATTCTGTAATTGTCCAGAGGAGCTGATTTGATCTTGGCAACTGATCATGATTTCATGCAATTTCAGAGAAAATTATGTATTTCGTGGATGTATTGTAAATCTGTGAAAAAGTGAGAAAAAAGCTTGAAGAAAATGAAAAGAAAAAAAAGCTCTGCTATAGAAATATGCTGCTTTATTCTGGATAAACTGATTAGGATATAAACTGTATTGATTCTACAGTTGTTTGTTACATCATGCAAACATACTCTTCAAAGAAAATTACATTTATCCTTTCCTTCAATTTGTGATCTTCTGTAGTATTATGTCAGACTGAAATGTCAACACAAAGAATAAAACTGAAATGTAAATCGTACCACGGAGGTGATGGGTAAGCAAATTTGGATCCATTTTTTCTCAATATTAGCAAAATGTATTGTTTGATTGCTAGATTTAATGAACTACAAAACATATTGAGCATTGTTGGAGAATGTTCCCAATTCATGGCGCTAATGCTTCGTGTTAGTTTTTGATTCCCTGCCTGATGCAGAGGATATCTGTGTGATTGTGTGTGTGCGTTTGTTTTTCTATCTGACCGAGGACTTGAACAAAAGAATTCCAGGTCCTCGGTTGTAATTTCTAAAGAATCACCACGTCCTCGGAAGAATTCTATTGCATGGGTATTGTTAAGGTTAGGGTACATGGATTTGAACATTGGAAAATACAATGGGGTCCTCGGTCAGAATGTAAAACAAACGTGTGTGTGTGTGCATATTTTCTATCAATCAGATGAATATGTGTAAAATGCTAAGTAAAGGAACCACAATTACCCTTAGCTTTTCCTTTGTTTTTTTATTTAATATTAATAATCCCAATTGATTAAATTCTTACAAACTGTTTAGCACAGACACTTTTGTAAATCATGTATTAAATTAAAAATGAAATTGGAATGTTTGTCCATATTGTACAATAGTTAGCAAGAGAATATAACATGAAAATAAAGTCATTGCAAAAATCTTGCTTAAAGAAAGACTACAAAGCTTGGTCACCACATCACAAAATATCACATGTAATGCAGTTTTAACTACCATTTTATCTTCATCTTAGATTATTGATATGATATCATTTTACCATAAATAACTTGTGGAGTGAAGAAAAGTTGTTGCCACTATGTGTTAATGTACACTGGCGATGGTATTTTGGAAGCCTGCCATCAGATTCAGTTTCAATTTTTTTCCCCCATGTTTTTATATAGAACTGGAATAGCGCCATCATTTACAGGTTCACTGTCATTGTCATTTGCCAGCTGTAGCTGCCCTGGCTTGCTGGGTATGGGAGAGATTTATTATTTATTTATTTCAACTAAAGTGATTGGAATGCCTCAGGTATACTGACTGATAAATAAATAAAAAGAGGCATATAACCTAGGAATCTGGCAAAGAACATTTTGAGCTTAAAACAAGAAAACAAGCCAATAGGAAGAATGTACTCATTTCAATTTAATGTTATTCACTTTCACTTGCTATAATAGAAACCTTGAACACATTGTATGTCATAATGATGTTTCACCAGACAAATGGAACTAGTACCCTTGAAAGTCAAAGGTTGATAATATGAAATGCTTTTGCCAAATTTTACAAATCTCTTTGACCAAAAGGATGGGGAGAGGTGTCACCTGGGTCATGTCATGTCAGAGAGAACAATGTGAATAGATCATAGTCCACTCATTTTATGCTAAGAACAGTCATAACAACAGCAGCTAGAATTAAGAACCAATTGAATAAAGTATCGCATGAGGTTTTGGAGGAACTGCTTTGCACGGGGGCCATGCATGCAAGTTTCAAATGTCAAAAGTTGGCTTTTAATTGAGGTGCACTTGATAATGAGATTAATACAGGTTAAAGATCTCCAGAATTGATATGCAACAGATGGAGCAAGGCTGCACCAAAATATTTAAATATATTTTTAAAAGAAACCCAGACATTTTGGGATCACCTCTTGTATGGAAGGAGGAGTGAAGGATTCAAGCAAATTATAAGGAACGATAAAATGTTCACGAAGTTGCCGCTTCGAGGAAAGCACTACGAAAGAAAACTAAAAAACTGATAGTTGAAAACCAAAAAAAACAAGTTTAAAAAGTTTGATAAGTTTTGAAATACTTTAATTATTCCTGAAAAAAGAATGAAGTTTGAGTTATGATTACAGCCGTTAATCTTTCCGTCAGACTGGTCCTTCCATTTGTGCATTTCCTATGGTTGACATCAACATTTCTAATTGTGTCCTAAAACTATCACAGTTTCCAAGGAATAAACTCGTAGTTGAAATGCCGTTCCAGTTTCAGTTGAACTGTTCGTCAAAGTTCACTGCGAACAAAAATAACTGGTAATGTTCTGGTGGAACCATCCATCGTACACTCTCTGCTCAATTAAGACTTAGGACTCTTTCTTCCGTTAGTAAATCACTTCAGCTGTTTTCCCAGCTCCAAGTCAACTATTAAACACAGCTCTGGTTCAGCCCTTGGTCAACCCTTTTGTCAGCCCTTTGTCAGTCAAGGATCAGACCTTTGATAGCCCTTTTGCCAGCCCTTGGCCAGCCCCTTGGTCAGCCCATTGTACCCTGCCCCTGGGTTGAGGTAGCTTTAAGCTACCTCATTTGCAATTAAAGAGAAGCTTAATTAGCGAGTAACTAATCACCTGATTCAGTTCTCAAAATTTCCCCTTCCACATGCTGCTTTCATAGTTTATACCAGTGCTATATGGTAGAATGGATAACGGTCATGGTGGCAGTAGGCGCAATGAAACCGATGAATAAACTATATTTTTGTTACATTGTGATTGAACAGAGCATACATGTTGTTTAGTCTGATTCCAATTAGCTTGATGTCTCCATGTCTCCATTACTCATTTCTTACTGTATAGTGTTGACTTAAGCACTTCTCCTATTAGCTTTAAACCTCTGGTTTACCCCTAACTTTGGGGGGAAGCCAGATATCATTGAAAATCTCGTCAATAGTTTATAAGTGCCGGAGAGATTTAGATGTGGCATTGTATTAATGATTCTAATTGTCTTTGGATTAATCATGACCTCTATAGCTCTGTGTTCTATTAAGTATAGATGCAGGCCTGACAAGAGGAGGAGGGTCTGGAGAGTGGAGGAGGGTCAGGGGAGTGAAGGAGGGTCAGGGGAGTGGGGGATACAGTTTGCAGTAGCTCAGGGTCAATTGAGGGGGCGATCGGAAATATGGGATGTAGAAAAACGTTTTATCTTATTTAAAAACACTTATATTAACAGTTTAGCAGTGACTTCAGTGAGCTCATGGAAGATGGTTGGACAATGTTATTGGTGGGGGTGGGGGGTAGTGAGCGAGGTTGGGGGACTGGTAGGAAGTTAAGTGGATATTGGTAAGATATTAGAAATAAATTCTTTAGTCACTCGACTTAAAGTGAGAGAGACTTTACATAAGGTATAAACTATTTTAGAGCAAACTGCTCACTGAAATACATTAATAATCACAGCCCCAACTGATTACATGCTCTTAATTCAGATAGCTCAGATTTGTCTTGTCTCACAATTATGCAAACAATTACGAAATTCTTTGTCTTGTTAATTATGCGGATCTTTAAAAGGCGAGAATAAAGTATAACAAAAGTCTTTTCTTTGTAAAGTGTGACAGACATACGGTTATTTTATTTCTCACTCCCCTAAAGAACATTTTGTTAGTTGTACTAGAGGTCATTGTCTTAAACTCCAGAAGTTACAAAAGTAGGATTAATATTCGGCATAAATTTTTTTCTAATAGGGTTGTGAATGATGTGTATCGGTTTGCCTGAGAGAGTTGTACTTGCAAGTAGTGTGAATGGGTTTAAGAATGCTTTGGACAAGCACTTTAAGCATTGTAATCGGGTCTGAGTGTTTGTGTCTTCATTTTTTCCCCCCTCTCCTATAGGGTCCTTGATGGGACTTGAGTGTCCAGGGCTCTTGATCATTTTTCCCCTTCTAAACTAAACTAAACATTTAGGAAATGTTCAGATTTGACTAAAGAAGGTCGGTATTTCCAGATGAAATTATTGTTGCTTTTAAAACTTGGCATTGTAAATTGCACAGTGCATCTTAAGTGGTATCTCTATCCTGTTGATGTTGTTTTACTTTGGTGGTAGTTGTGTGTGTGTGTGTGGAAGGGTGGGTGTGTGGGTGGGTGGGTGGGTGAGTGAGTGAGTGAGTGGGGGATTAGACTTAACCAGCCCTCTATTAAAATAACATCTCATCTCTAATCTCTCTTCATCCAGCCCATAAAACAATAAAATGCAAGATATTCCCACCCCCCTCCTCTCCCCCCAGTCTCTGTTAATATGTTTGTCTCTATGTGCTTCATTGCAAGATATATGGTTACACAGCCGTGGGACAACCTTCACCGAGCCGTGATTTAAACCCAGTCCAGCGACGAGTCGGAAATATTAGGCATATTCGAGCGGCTCGACACGCCGGCAGAGCGACGAAGAGTTATTTGCCGGGGTTGAAAAAATAAGCACATGACATAACGGACTTGATGAATTTAACAGAGGTTTTAACCTTTACAACAAAGTAACTTTCCTTTAGACCGTTAGGGATCGGGACCGAGCTAATTTGTTGTAAGGAATGTCGTGTTTCCTCTCCGATTGTTTGTCTTGGATTGAACCTTTCCTTGATTTGAAAATTAAACTGACAATTTTTGTTGGGGGTCTGGTAGCTGTATTCCATAGATCAATGGAATTTGTTTGGGTTGTCTGCCATCCAACAATTCATGTGCAATGAATGTGTCTAAAAAAAAATATCTGAAACCCTGGCAACTTTTTGTTTGTTATAACAAAAAGTTATAAAGATGTATAGATATATATATATATCTATATCTATATATATATATATCTATATATATATGTCTATATATATATATATGTATATATGTATATGTATCAGGTATATGTATATATATATATATATATATATATATATATATATTATATATATATATTGTAATCAACATAACAACCCATCTTTAGTTTGTGTAAAGAAGAAAAAAGCTTTAACTGTGTTTATCCCAAGGTCGGATAACCACAGGGGGGGATTGTGAGGGGGGGTCAGTAGCTATTACTCTTAAACCCTCCGTGTGGCCCCTCATCGCTTTCAGAGGGTAATTCCCATCCTGTTTTGGTTGAAGAATTGATCAGATACAGTAGATATATGAAAACCCATTAGTGTTTTGCTAGGTTTCTAGTTATGGATCGTATGGTTTATAGGTGAACTCGAGGAATAGACAGTAAAGAGAACCAGTTAAATACAAAAGTGTTCACAGCCTCTATCTGAGAAATTGGTATTGTAGCTCCAAGATAAGATAATTCAGTGTGTTCAGTTAGGGGATAATAGGATGATAGTGTAGCAGTTTAGTATTCATGGAAGCAGCTGTACACCTTATAGGCCTATGCACACTGCATGAATACCTGGCGATTTTGTGGTTGCCATGGCTACTTTCAATACCTCATAGTGATGAATCAAATGTTACTTAACACTAATTCAGTGACTTTGATCACAGCAATGGAATGGTCGGCAAACCTTGTGCGCCTCCATAAATAGGTTGGTAGGATCTTCATGGCATATGCCGGAACTCCCCTCCCCCCCTCCCCCTAATAAGTGTTTCAGGAAATCTATGTCGTCTGCTGTAATAGCGAATAATAGTGCTAAGTTTCTTTTTGTCGTATAGATTAAACCAAGGTTGTTATGTTTCAATCGTATACTTTAATAGCGAAATAGTAGCCAAAAATCACCTGTATTAGTAAACAAGTTTGCTGAAAAGAAGGTTTTCCATACCTGGTGTTTGGTCCATGTAGTAATAATACCACAAACAATATTAACGATAAGTTTGTTTGTTCCCGATCGTTTACCACGTTCAGCCAATCAGAATGTTGGAATTAAGTTTGTCAGTTAATAATTGTTAATTATGTAATTACCAAGTTTATTGTGACTTCTTTCCCTCTTCAGTGTGATTATAAAACAGATTAAAAGACCTCATATGCGAATTAACAACTGCTGTCTTCAAAGGCTTCAGAAGTAAATATTCATGGCTGTTCTGAAGGTCAACTTCCACACTTTCCCATGATTACCTGTAGTGAAGCAGTTATAGGATACTGGCAGGAAAATGAATCTAATTAATGTTTCAAATTGTGTTCGTGTTACTTGAGAGGTCCTCTTGTCAGTTCTATTTCCTATCAAAGTTTACAACATTGGGTTGTAGAATGCCCAGCATATATATCCTCACCTCTGACCTACAGGAGAAGTAGTTCTCACATAACATTTGTCTATCATTGTCTTGTCGTAATAATTATTAATATAATTAATCAGTAATTGGTATTAATATTAACTCTACAGTAGTTCTGTATGGCGTGAATCAAACTAATAATTCTCTATTATAATGCTCTCCGATGGTAATATTGTCAACGAGTTATTCAAATTTTTACATACATATGAAACTTATCAGCTGTCTAAGGATTCTCAAAGAATTTCATGTGACGGCTCGAGAAAAGCATCAGTTGGAGTTAAGGGGGTGTCCTGGCAGACTCTCACTATATGGACCATAGATTGAGCAATGTTCATGGTGGGGCCGGTATGTAGCTGCTAATGTCTAAGCCCCTAAGGGCCCACATACCTCGTTAGTGTAAGAATGTGGACCAGACTGAAGTCTTTGGCCCAATGAGTTGCCTCTAGAGAACCCCTGCTTATCAGGATCCTTTTTGTTTTGATTCCTCACCATCTGTCGTTGGTTACGATGCCGAAGCCTCGGTAACCTTTGCAATAACGGTGAAGTGTGTGTGCGTCTGTGTATGTGTGCACGTTGTTTCATAGTCTGACCCAGGACTTGAACAAAAGAATTCCAGGTCCTCGGATGTGATTTCTAAAGAATCACCATGTCCTCGAAAGAATTCTATTGTTATGGGGTATGGTTAAGGTTAGGGTACGTGGATTTGAACAATGGAAAAACAATGGAGTCCTCGGTCTGAATGTATAACACACCTGTATGTGTGTGTATGTGACGGCCTGCTTGTAAACGCCTTATCTCAAGAAGCACAAGTTGAGTCAATGTCATGCTTGGTAGGTAGATGGCCCATGATGTGTAGATGTGCCCTATTGTTTGTGGTTCCCATCTCATGCATATTGATGAGTGGGCTGGGTTTAACATAAAATTCATATAACGGCAAATACCTCTTTAACAGTATGTCCGATCTAGTTCATATCATATCTTACATAGTAAGTGTATGCTCTTTGCAACAACAAACATGATATTTCATCAACCACGAGTTGAATCAATGTCATGCTTGGTAGATAGATGCCCGCCCCATGATTGAAATTGAAAGAGGTCAAATAGGTCAACAGATTTCAAAGTCTGAAAACCTTTTTAACATGATAACTCCAAAATTTAAGCTAACAATAAATTTGTCAATTCTTCAATGGCATGGTTTTCTTTTGGTGAACATAATTTGGTCAAATTCAGTAATATTTGTGAAGGGGCTCTATAATTATTAATATTAATAAAATAGAATAGTTGATATGTAGTATTGCTTTAAGTACACTCAAGTGGTCTTATCCAGTGTCACCCTCTGAGCTTCAAGGGGTCAACAGGGTCAAGGGGTCTCAAATGGTGGAAAAATTGGCTCAAGGGGTCAAAGGTTATCTCAATTGGTCTCAAACTGGCAATTCGTTTTGTGATTTATACAAGATGACTTGTAGGTTGTCAAAATATATCACAGTGCATTTAAACGATATCATGTAGAGCTCTGTGATAATAACAGATCTTAAAGGGAATTGCAAGCACAAAAATGGTTACATAATTTTCACACAATCTATGTGTCTAGAACTGGGGTGGGCAACCTACGGCCCGCGGGCCACATGCGACCCGTCACTGATTTTTTTGCGGCCCGTGAGATGTTTCAAGAAAAAAAACAATTTATACTACATCATCACAAAAAACAAGCTAGCCACTTAAGATTTATCGGCACTAATGATGCTGTCAGGTAGGCCTATTATCCCCATTAATTATCAACTGTACTGTATTGACATTATGTTTTTGTGAATACAGATTAAGTACACACACCTATTGCTTGAAAGTCTTCGGAATCAAAGGTTTGAAATCAACAGCAGGTCGTTGGTTAGGTGCGGCCCAGTCAATTTTTCACTCCTTATATGTGGCCCATTCATTCAAAAAGGTTGCCCACCCCTGGTCTAGAATATATTTCACATGGGAATTGGAATAAACATTCTGTGCCAGTGAATTGATTTGTTGATGCTTTGCCAACATGATCACCTGATCTCACATAACCTTTCTTTATAAATTGGCACATAGTTCGTTTCTCTCAAAGTTGTGAACCTCCACGATACTTCTTCGATTTCAGTTACAGTGGCATGCAGTCGGTATGCATATCTTGAAATAATGCACAAAAAAAAATTAAGAATGATTTTAAACGAACGATGCGTTTCGATATCTGCTCCACGAGGCAGAAACAAAATCTCCTAAGTGCTCGTAATTTGCTGCTTGATTTAATGACCGAAATCCATGCTGGGTTTCTACTGCAGTTAATTAGTGGCAAAAAAAAACATATACAGAAGACATCCCATTATAAGTTTGTATTAACACTTAAGGATTGCTGAAACAGATCTCAGAAGTTCCGTTGTAACATCTCTACATATATATATTATAATTAAAAGCACTCTAAAACAGTATGGCGGTTTGCTGCTGGCACCGCTGGAGTGTATTTTACTTAATTCAATCAGACTTAAGGACCGAAACACCGTGGGTACCCCCACTTGACTTTGAACGGTAATACCCTATCTGGTTACTGTTTATTATTCGTCTCTCATAAAAAGAGAGAAATGCGGGGTTAAGCCAGAGCAGCTCCCAGGGTTCGAAGAAGATCGTCCTTGCGATGGATACTGCTCTCTGCAACAGAAAATTTGGCGTCCACAGTATCATAAAAGTTCACACGGCTTCCTGTACATACCATCGATGAATGTCTCTCGGTACGAAGGTATGAAAAGTCTCGGATTACATCTCTCATATCTCAAGCACACGTATCGTCCTCGTCGTCGTGGTGATTCCCACAGACGGTTTTGTTTAAACAGTCAATTTCTCTCAGATGTACATTGCTTTCATCACCTGGGTTTGTTGGGGAAGTATGTTTCGAGACTTTTTTTTCCTTCCCTCTTATTTTTCTCTCTCTCCGATAAACTTTTGGTGAGGTTGCGTATATATAGATATAGAGGGAAAAGCGATCCCGTTAGCAGCTTGTGATTTACGTCTTGTATGACATTGGCAGTCAGGTGTAGTTATAGTCGGAGATCAAACCGAGGAGGAAGGTAGAAGAGGAGGAGGAGTATAACGTTTAGTTGTTGAAAAGTCTTTCTGATCTATGGCTGGAATAAATTGCAGTGTCAGCTCGAGAAAATTAATTTCTTAACCGGAATTAGCATCGGGAAGAATTACTCCTCGGTGCAGCAGACTACCTCCACAGAATCATCCCTGTCAAACAAACTGGAGTTCAAGGACGATGCTTAAGCAAAAATGTCGTGCAGTGAAGATAGTAACGAATTTGATTCAGAATTAATTGGATAAAAGTTGTTACGTCAAAGAGAATCAAGTCGTTCGATACTTGGATAAACTCTTCGAAAAGTTTGGAAAATTTTCTGTCGTCGTCTAAGTAAAGACAGATGGTACAGTCTCTTATCCCTTTTGGCGGGAAAAATTGTTTGGAATTTCAGTCAAGTTTCTTTTTTTTCTCTCTCGCAGAAAGATAGTCTCATCCCAAGAAACGATTGTTTTTTGGTTTCTCATTCAAGAAATAATGGGAATTAGTCAAAGAGTTTTCTTTTACAGGACTTTCAGCTATAATTCCTATTTGTTTTGATGGGTTTTTTTCTGAGCGAAAATTTTTAAAAGATGGAGCATCGAGTGGTCAAGGTTTTCGTAGAACTATCGCAGTAATTCGGAGAAGAGTTTGTTGTCAATGGAGGAGCACTTTATAAGCTGAATAGAAGAAAAAAGCCAGTTTGATGAAAAAATAGTCGAAACTACGGCAAGATGATAATCTTCACCAGTCATCGTACAATCGGCTGTTCAGTTTTTCAACAGATTTCTTTTCAGATTCTTCATTTCCAGGCCTTGATGCTTCTTCTATTCCTGTTTGTTCTGTAAGGATGGGATAAATGCTCACAAAACCCTCGCACCATACGAGTCATTTGTTTTACTTAATACTTGCAGCGATCCCATGGTCTTAACAATCCCTATATTTTCGCTAATACAGCCAAAAAATCAACGTCTATAAATAAAATTCCTGTTTTTCTTCATCCAGTCTCTACGACAGACGTCTCGAAAAAAGAAAAAATGGCATTTTTTTCAAGTCAATTTTCTTGTTTTCCAAAGAGGAACTCACCTTACTGTACTCGTTTACATTTTTTCATGTGGAGGGCTTGTCTAATTCCAATCCTCCGTTTTATTTGCGATTTAGTGGATTGGTTTATTCTACGGAACTGCGTGATAGGTGTATAGCATCTTGTATTGTGTTAAATTGCAACTTTCTTTTTGTGCTAAAAAAAAAGGAAAAACATACACATCGGATGGCTGATAATTTTTTTGAAAATTCAAAGAAAAGAAATATAGAATGGGAGAAGTAGAAGAATAAGCAAGAAAAAATGTGTCACAAATCGTTTCTCTCCTGACCGTATCGTGATAAGAAACGTATCATATATAGGTAACAGAATGCGAAAAAGTGGTGAGATAAAAGAAAAAAAGTCTGGCCCGTTCTAAATCTTTTCTGGAAGCTCTCGGATGACAATCAGAGACAAATAATTTTGAATAAATTACATCTTCCGTCTACTGTATATATAAATGAATATATATCTGCAGATAAAATAATGTTTCGTATGTAATACGAAGCACTGTTCTACAATCTCTGTACTCTTCTATGACGCCTCGCTGTAATCTGATTATCGTTTGCGGGAAAGTTAAGTACCTTTACCCGAGACCTCCGAGAGTATTCTTCCCAAAAAGAAAAAAAAAAAGAAAAAAAAAATCAATTCGACGACTGCATCGAGCTAAATGCAGCAGGCGTCGAACGTCGATTCGCCGGGGAAAGAATTTTTGGAGCGGTAGTTCGAGCTAACGATGTTTAAAAGCTTCAAATAAGTAGGGTAGGCCTTATTTTGTTGAAAGAAATGTTTATAGACACATGGTTTGGAGAACTCTGTTAAAGAGGGTAACAGACAGAGTTATCACAGAATCTCTTATTAAATGTACGGTTGGATCGTCGTTCGATGGGGGTGGACTGACGTCACGTTTGCAAATTGCTCAATTGTTTTTTTTTTAAAAAACACTCCTGTTGGACAGATTGTGACTGTTTGCCTGTCAGAGTCAGGCTACGACTGTTAACGACCCAGAAATTGTCGCTTTCTTCTTCTTCATATTGCTCGTCTTCTGAATTCTCGTTTGTTTAAGCTAAGAACAACTGACGATATTAACGTGTATACATTTGTTTTGTATGTTTAGCGTACGATCTCTGCAGTGGAAGGCAACTTTTGTCGTAACGTGAGGAAACAGGAATTCTGTATTTTAGCTAAACAAACTCAAGGAGATAAGAAGGCATATATCTCTGTGTTTGAGAAGTATCTGGAGGTTGGCTTTTCATTTTGTGTGGCGTATTAGGTGGATAAGCTGTTTTTGATGTCAAGTAAAAGAAGACTTTGTTTCTTTGCAAATTAATAGGAATTGTGTAATTTAGAGAAACATAGCAGTAAGTCGCTTTGCCATTCCAGAACAACAACGGTAGACGTTTTTTTGGTTTCATGTCTAAAATTCGCTTGAATCAGACCAAAATTTCCCCTCTTTGCATCTTCAATTGTCCAAACATCTTAGCTTTATCGGAAGGGAGCAATATTGATACTACAAGAAGTCCCGAGCTCAGTTTTAGATATCGTTGTTTACATTTCACAAAACGTTGATCGCTTGGATTAAAGAAGACGTGTACCACGATAAATTTATAAAGTACGGTAACAATGAAATTGACATAGATGTTACCATGACGCTTTGGGTGGACAACTTGTTGCTAACGGTCGGTTTGGAACCGTACATGTTGAGATTGAGCCATCAGCTAAGGATAGCCAAAGGAGTGTATCAAAAACCTGCATGGACTGTACATGGGGTGAGTAGGAGTATGTATGGAGAGGGAAACGAAGGGGGGTGGGAGGAGGGGGCTGAGGGTTACATTGGGTATTACAATTTAATTAGTGATATATTGTTAAAGATTGGAGAACAATTCCTGCATGGACATTTCATGGGGTGAGTAGGAGTATGTTAGGAGAGGGAAACAAAGGGTGGGGGGGAAGGGTGGGGAGGAGGGTGTTGAGGGTTACATTGGGTATTACAATTTAATTAGTGATATATTGTTAAAGATTGGAGAACAATTCCTGCATGGAAAGTTCATGGGGTGAGTAGGAGTATGTATGGAAAGGGAAACGAAGGGGGGGGGGGAAGGGTGGGGAGGAGGGTGTTGAGGGTTACATTGGGTATTACAATTTAATTAGTGATATATTGTTAAAGATTGGAGAACAATTTTCTGCATGGACAGTTCATGGGGTGAGTAGGAGTATGTTAGGAGAGGGAAACGAAGGGTGGGGGGAGGCGGAGGGTGGGGAGGAGGGGGCGGAGGGTTACATTGGGTATTACAATTAAATTAGTGATATATTGTTAAAGATTGGAGAACAATTCCTGCATGGACAGTTCATGGGGTGAGTAGGAGTATGTTAGGAGAGGGAAACGAAGGGGGGGGGGGAAGGGTGGGGAGGAGGGTGTTGAGGGTTACATTGGGTATTACAATTTAATTAGTGATATATTGTTAAAGATTGGAGAACAATTCCTTCTAAATCATTCATTCTTGTTGGCAAATGATATATCTCAAGCATTGCATAGAACAATGAGAATTAATGGAAACTTCTGGTGAAAGGCATGTACACGATTGGCAAAATAGCATAAAGTTTAAATGTGGTTTAAAGTATTTTAACGATAAAGTAATTAAGTGAAATTGCGTCAGGCGTTTATTGTCATATTTAACTGGACAGTGTTGCTTTATATAGCTGACAGAGGAATGCTGAGTTTGTTTGCCAGTACCTCTCTATCTCTCTGTGTCTGTTTCTCTCTCGATTGCTATTTGTTAGTTTACATCCTACACAGTAACCATACAAGCATGTGCAATGTGTAGAGAGAGCATCGACTTGGAAATCGTGAACATGTAATGAAGCTTTTAACAAAAGTATAATAATGTGATTTAAGTTAAAAGTGGATAAGCAGTTTGCTAACAGTTTTATTTTATTTTAAGTTTAAATATTAAGAGACCTCAATGCATTTATATGCAACTCTCATCTAATAATAGAAAACTAATAGTACTACTTAAAGGCACCAATGTGCTCATGTTGATGCTGGTTGAAAACTGAATTAATTTTCAAATTTGATGTGAGATTATTTCTCATTTCAAGTATAAGTGGTTTTGTTGAGTTACTGCATGGAGACGGGGGAAAGAAAGTCCGGTTGCATTTGGTGATTGTGTCCAATACACACACACACACAGGTGTGTTTTACATTCAGACTGAGGACCCCATTGTTATTTTCATTGTTCAAATCCACGTACTCTAACCTTAACAATACCCCATAACAATAGAATTCTTTTGAGGACGTAGTGATTCTTTACAAATCACATCCGAGGACCTGGAATTCTTTTGTTCAAGTCCTCGGTCAGAATACAAAACAAGTGCACACACACACACACAAGTTATAAGTGTATAGGTCTATGTATTCCCATTTGAGCTGCACTCAAGAGTAGTTCCTTCAGGATGTGAGAATGTTACAAAAAAAAGGCTATATAAAACTAAACTAAGAGGGGTATTGGAACTAACAGTAGGCACAAAAAACTAAAATGAGAAGAATCTTTCAAATGATGGAAGCCGTCAGGCAAAAACGAAAATAGAAGGCTATTAAAATATCCGAATATCTTGACTTCAGCCGGGGTGTGTCCCAGACGTGGCACCACCCTCCCTTAGGATACCCTTCTAAACTAGAACTCACCCAAGTGGCCGTGCTATTCCCCCATGGATGCAAGCACTCTAGCTGCCATGGTTCCTAAGCTAGGGCTCCCCCTCCCTTCCCCCCTCCCACAAGAGATGAGGCCTCCTCTCAGCTAGTAAGTGAATCAACTCAAGAGACATTTTAATTTTAGAGTTGATCCCACCCCAGTGGCCTTGCTCTCCCCCACGGGTGGGTTTAACACGCAAGCACTCTGGCCTGCTGTGGTTCCTAAGCAATGGGTTCCCTCTCCCTCCCCCCCCCCCCCTTACCAAAGTTGAGGCCTCCTCTCAGCTAGTGAAAGAAGCAAGTCAAAAGACATTTAAATCTTGAGAGTTGATATAAGTGATCATATAACACACGCGTTATTATACTATAGATATATATGTATATATATGTACTGTGTATGTGCGTGATGTCCTTTGGTATTCTGTATCTGCCAATGACCTAATATAATTGCCGTAATCGATTGGTCATTAGATCTGTTACATTCCTGTCGTACAAACGGCGATATGAGGCTTTGTCCTCTTCCATTGGTGAAGCTTTGAGCGTGGTGATTCAATTGAATTTATTAATCTCCAACCTCAAAGAGACTCAGCTGGCATTTGGCCTTTCTGTTGGACATCTGACCAATGTAGGCAACTTGAAAGTAGCAAGAAAGAACGTAAGGTTTTGAATGAAAGGTTTTTTTTTGAAGACTTTGCGAGATATGTATCTTACGAGGTTTGATAAATACTTGCTAAAATAAAAGAAAAGAGGAGAGTTTCTAAATGTCTTCAAGGCTAATATCATTTCTGTTAATTTTTCATTGCTAATATGAAAGGTGACGACGAAATAAAGATACAGATAAGAGTGATAGAAATATTTAGAGATAAAGTTTGTAAATTAAAAGTTGTAAAGAAGGGTTTTTCACTAAATCAGTCCACTTTAACATTGTGCTTTTCACTACCCAGGTTTTGGATGTTTACTTGAAGAAGTTTTGAATATTTTAATGGCCTTGTATCATTGGCTCTGTGTATAGCAGAATCTGAAATCAAAATTTGTTTACTTATCACCTGGGTGTGTGTACTGTACTTATAACCTGGGGTTTGTGTATGTGTCCTCATATGTGTGTCCTCACATATAACGCCGTTGCCTTTCAATCATAAGGTCCCAGGTTCGAGTCACTCCCAGATTAATGTATGTCATCCAGTTACAGAGTTGTTGACAATTGACAAATCATAATCATGGACGTTAAATATGAATCTAAGAGACTGACTTCAGTCAGCTTGCAGCTTTCTTGCTTGTAGGAGGATCTAAAATACATACACATACATACATATACAGTATATACAGTAACCTGCACTTTTTGTGTGTACTCATATCGTGTGGGTTTGTGTGTGTCAGTACTCATATCTTGTGGTTTGGTAAATGTGTACTCATATCCTGGGGTTTGGTTTATGTGTACTCATAACCTGGGCATGTGTACTCCTATAATACTGTAACCTGCGCATTGTGTACATGTACTCATAATCTCGTGTCCGTATGTGTGTACTCATATCTTGTGGTTTGGTTATGTGAATTAGTACTCACATCCCTTGTGTATGTCCACTCACAGCCTGGTAACCTATGTGCTCATAAGCTGTGTTTGTGTATGTGTGTGTGTACTCATAACCAGTCTTACATGGGTTTTGTGTACGTACATGTATGTGTACTCATAACCAGGTCTTATGGGTTTTGTGTACGTACATGTATGTGTACTCATAACCAGTCTTATGGGTTTTGTGTACGTACATGTACTGTATGTGTACTCATAACCAGTCTTATGGGTTTTGTGTACGTACATGTATGTGTACTCATAACCAGGTCTTATGGGTTTTGTGTACGTACATGTATGTGTACTCATAACCAGTCTTATGGGTTTTGTGTACATACATGTATGTGTACTCATAACCAGTCTTATGGGTTTTGTGTACGTACATGTATGTGTACTCATAACCAGTCTTATGGGTTTTGTGTACGTACATGTATGTGTACTCTTAACCAGTCTTATGGGTTTTGTGTACGTACATGTATGTGTACTCTTAACCAGGCGTTGCACTCAACTCATAGTCGGGTTCATAAACATGTACCGTTATGTCGTATAAATTGCTAATCCCGAAACTCAGATTGACTTTTCAGAGTCAGCTGCCAGTTTTAATTAAAGCGAAGCTTGTGTTACGCTCGTCCGTACATTTCGAATGAAGAGTGTAAGTGTCGAGGTTGGTAGAGTTCATCCACCTTTCCTCTCCTGTTTGGATAAGCTACTTAGTAGATTAGAGAGAGAGGATTAGCCAGATTAGAGGGTGATTGAAATGATCAAGCCTTAAAGAAAGTGACTCGACGAAATGAAATGTTGAGATGAGATGAGAGGCAATCTCATCTCAGTTTAAGATCAAGCAACTTTCTTCCAGCTACAATTAACCTTTTCAATTGAAAGATTGAGGCCCTGTACGTATTTCCATCTAGCAGTTTGTGAATTAAACGCGTGAGATGGGCAAGGCAACTCTTTTTAGAGCATGAGTAAGAAACTGCCCTTGGAGGTTATTAATCGGAAAGGCAGGAAACAGCGGAGCAAGTTTTTGGCAATATTTTAAAAGTTTAAGAGGGTGTGAATGCCATTTTGCTTCAAAGTGAGAAGAAACACTCACAGGAATGAAGAAAGAACAGAAAAGGAACGATTCATAAGTTCGGGGTTCGCAAAAGCTTATACCTGAATCTTTATGTTTCTTGCAGCTGCTTTAGTACTGTAACGGTTTTGTCGAGTATATAGCCAAAGTCTGGGACCAGATTTTGAGACCCGATTTAGTTTTGATGAAAAAGTTTTATTGATCAAGGCAACTTTTGAAGGCATCTATGGCAACCTGATTAAAGGTAGTCGTTGCCGCCGGTAGCAGATGATTTTTATGGGTGTTACGATAAGTGGCAGTGGCACAGTCTTTGTTTTAGAGATCAGTTTAATTGGAGCCCTGATAAGTGTCAATCATGTATAGAACTTCAAGAACGAGGTACAGGTAGTTACGTTCTTCTAGTAACCAGTAAACACCATCACTTTAACGTTGAAGGGAGTTTATCTGCAGATATGTGGATTATCCAAGAACAGGTTCTTTAGTCTTTGATGGTGAGGATGTTTTTGGGCTTTACTTAATCCTGTCTCGTCACAGCTGAGACAGCTTCATGGTTGTTGAACATTCTTCAGGGTGTGAGATTAAATCCCAGGCTTACCTCTACTTCATTTACCTTCAAGCTGATTGGTTGACCTGATTTCATAATCTTGTAACCCTCTCTTCTTCTTCACTTAGTTTCAATCTTGTTATCTGGTCGTTAAAGAGGAAGTGGAGGGAGGGAGGGGGGAGGGGGGGAGTTGAAATGTTTTGTAACAGTAAAGGTAACCTCTAGCATTCACCACGTCAACAGAAGCATGCAGAAGGGAACTTTGCCACTCTCCATGCTGGCAGCATCAGAAGCATTCACAGTGATAGTAACGCATGGAGCCATTAATGGGGACTTGTTTTATTTACTACAGGGCAACAGATCTGAGACATGAAGGGCTTCTTTCTGGCCACACAGAGATAGTAAGACTTATTCACCGTGATAACAAAGACATTAGGAGATGGGGGAGGGAGGGGGAGGGGAGGGAGGGAGGGAGGAAATCCTTGCATTTACTAAAGAGCAACAGATCTGAGACATGAAGGCTTCTTCCTGGCCACAGAGATAGTTAGACTATTAAGACTATTCACCATGACAACAAAGACATTAGGAGATGGGGGAGGGAGGGGTGGGGGGAGGGGAAGCTTAGGAGGGAATTGTTGCATTTACTAAAGGGCAACAGATCTGAGACATGAAGGCTTCTTCCTGGCCACAGAGATAGTAAGACTATTCACCATGACAACAAAGACATATGTAGGAGATGGAGGAGGGGGGAGGGAGGGACTTGTTCCATTTACTATTTATGGCAACAGAAACTGATCAGACTTTTTTTTTAGTATCCACCATGGTTACAACAACAGGGTGGAATCTCAGCGTTCAGTGACATTTACCGTAGCAACGGAAGGACAGGAAGCCATCTGGCATTTCTATGAGGAAAATTTGGAAAACAACTAGGAAGAACGAATCGACGTTTTATTGGTGCAAACCTTGTGAAGCTTCCTAAAAAGAAGAGATAAGGTTGCAACCACATACATGTCACTTTACTTCATGTTGGTAGATGAAGAGATGCAGTTAATGTAGATAGGAAAGTGAATTTATATATAAAGAACCAGCTGAATACCTACATGATTATCACCCAATGATGTGTACTAGGGAAGCAGCAGCTGTTCGGCTCCCTAGAGTTGTTGACTGGTGGATATATATATGTATATATATGTATATGTATATATATATATATACATATATATATAATTGAAATTGTAATGAGTTATAAAATGAGTTGTATATATATATATATACATATATATATATATATATATAAATATACATATATATATATAAGTCTTGCAAGAATTGTTCTAAATACCGTAGAGTTGTATTAAATTTGACCATCTGTAGCAAGAAAATATTGTTACCAAAATATAGTAAAGACAGTTATCTGTACTTTTAATGGTGAAAAAAACAAAAACTTTTCACCATGAACATAATTAATCTGTTCTCTCGATGAAAGATAGATTATAATTCCAGCCTAGGAGTTTGTACGTGGAATCGCTTTTGACTTCGAGTTAATATGTCCTACAAGTATGTACCGTAAATATTCATAAAATTCGTTCACATCTTCACAACTAACTCCCATAGACACTTCTGCCCTTTTCTCCTAATCTCTTGTAAAGTGTAGAGGTTCATAAAGCCCTCTTTCGCATCTGGGCAAATTCCTTTGGGTACACGGGAAGAGTACCCTGTCAATTAGGATTCAATATACTGGCACAGTGTGAAAGGTCAGGTTTCTACGGAAACATACTCAGTATGCAAGCCTTCCGGGCTAAAATTTTTAATTTTAATTAAATTGTTGTTGTTTTGTTTGTTATTATTAGATAACTCTAGAATGATCATTCAACTTATCAGTCTATATTAAACTCTGTTTAATCGTTCTATTAAATCCGATGTGGGTTTTAATAGAATGCATCTTTACAATTAAGAAAAAACAATTTGAACTTTCAAAAATTGTGTCCTTCTTCTTTCTCTTGGAATCAAAAGTATTTTTCAATCCAAAATTAATAGGGAAAAATGGCAAATAGCCAGGAAAGCTTAAATTTTGATCAACTATTGTGACATTTAAAAAAAAAATGTATACATATATATTTTTTAAGTATTGACATTTATTTTGTATTTCCATCCTTCTTAAAAATTTTCCCTCAATTTTTGTTTCTAAATCAATGAATTGGAAAATAGTAAAAACAGTATTCTCAGAGTTTTTTTTTTTGGCTTCAAATGACAACTCTGCTGACAGGAATTTCTCATATCTGAGAATTCTTGTGAAATGACATTAACGAGCTATCATGTGATCATTGTGTGATGTCAGTGGTGGTATGTCCTGTTGTTTATGAAGTTTAAAGAAAGAAAAAAAGGTTTTTTCACAAAGTTTAAAGAAGACAAAAAGCCAACCATCAGCTTGTATGAATAATTAGCCTGTGTGAACAACAGCTCTCCCGAACAGCTAATTAGAAAACTCTTACTCTGTTTAGGAGATACACTAGTTTAAAAAGGCATGTCTGCATGGGAGCTGACATTTTGTAAAATCTGTGTTGCCATAGAGCCACCAGGACCAGAAACCCTTTACTTTAATTCTCTTTGTTTATCTTTTTAAATTTTCGTAGTAAAATTTTTAACAATGTTGACATATATATATATATATATATATATACATTCAGCTTTTGCAAAAACTATGATACACCATACAGACCAATGATGGATGTTCATTTGGTCATTAGAATATCCATGAGTGCAATTGGTAGTGTAATTGGTCAATTAAATGTTGGACACTTCAATATTCATGAGTGGAAAATTACAACTCTCTGTGTATGTAATTGTATAAGCTTGGTCAGTGCTACAAGAGAAACTCCACACTTTTTAATCCTGCAGTTGAAATGGTGCTGTTGTAGCCTATAATGGTAAAAAAAAATCATTACTAAAATGAATTTTAACATTTATGTGTATATTCTCTTACATTTTGATGGAAAGTTATTTGGATATTAATTTGGTCATTAGAATAGCCATGAGTATAATGATCAAGTAAGTGCAATTGATCATTTAGAAGCTGGTTAATTGAATATTCAGTGGAATATTGAGTGGAAAATTTCTACTTTCTGTATAATGCTGTATTCAAATATACATGCTTGGTCAGGGTAACAAGAGGAACACAAGGTTTGTTGGTCCTGCTGCTGCAGAGATGCTGCTGCTGTATAGGCTGTAGCCTACCATGTTGAAGCAGAGCTGCCTACCTGTATACATCTTAACAACACTGGTGCATGTTGAAGATTTTTTTTCTGTTAATAATTTTAGTAACCTTTCTACACAAGAAAAATACCGGAAAAAATCAGCATCATTGAAGCTTGATCGGGAGTCCTGAATTAACAGGTTCAACAATTGCCAAATTTTAAATTCAATTTTTTTTTTTTTTGTTGACTTGTCAGGTGAAGACTGGATTCCTTGGCCTAATCGAGGGTCAGAAAGAAGCCGAGAGAGTTCAGGTACAGTTGTCTAAGGAAACCTTTCTCATTCAAAAGGAAGAGAGTTTCTTTGTAAATCCAGTCCAGAAATCGGTGAGTTTCTCTCCTTAATTTGCTTATTATTACAACCCCTCCCCCCCCCCCTCCTAGTAGAACACTAGAATGGGCTTCTTTCTCTTAGCCGTATCAGCATGCCCTATACTTCACTATATCCACACTTAATTGTTTGAAATATTTCAATTTTTATTTGGTTTATATATATTTTTTGGTGAGTCATATTTGGTTTCATATTTGCAGAATTAAGCCAGACTGAACATATTTCACGAATCATCCTCTCTGATAAACTTGGATCGAGATATTATGTTCTTCAATAAAGAAAATCATATAATTAGGTCAGTTGTGATTGGGCAACACCAGTTGGTTACCACGTCAACGCTTGAGGTGACATTAAAAAGCTGCAGAGAAGCCGCTTACAAATTCACATAGACTCAATTCATAGACTTGAATGACAATAAAATTTAAACTAAATTTAAATTATCTGGAATTCTGTTTTATAGCACAGGGAACATTCCTTGTTGTTTGATTGTTTGAATGTTCAGCAGATTTGCTTGTTCACAATATAGCATAATAAGCTAGAAGATCGACCAATAAGTACACCGTAGGATAGATGTGTATAGGTTTGGTGAATAGAACAGTAATATGTACTGTAGGATAGATGTGTAGGTTTGGTGAATAGAACAGTAATATGTACACTGTAGGAGAGATATGTAGGTTTGGTGAATAGAACAGTAATATGTACTGTAGGATAGATGTGTGTAGGTTTGGTGAATAGAACAGTAATATGTACACTGTAGGATAGATGTGTATAGGTTTGGTGAATAGAACACCAATATGTACACTGTAGGAGAGATGTGTAGGTTTGGTGAATAGAACAGTAATATGTACTGTAGGAGAGATGTGTAGGTTTGGTAAGTAGAACACTAATATGAACACTGTAGGAGAAATGTGAAGGTTTGGTGAATAGAACAGCAATATGTACATTGTAGGAGAGATGTGTAGGTTTGGTGAGTAGAACACCAATATGTACACTGTGGGAGATGTGTAGGTTAGGTGAATAGAACAGCAGTATTTACACTGTAGGATAGATGTGTAGGTTTGGTGAGTAGAATACCAATATGTACATTGTAGGAGAGATGTGTAGGTTTGGTGAATACTAGAGGAGTAATATGTACAGTAGGAAAGATGTTTAGGGTTGGTGAGTAGAATACCAATATTTACATTGTAGGATAGATGTGTAGGTTTGGTGAGTAGAACACCAATATGTACACTGTAGGAGAGATGTGTAGGTTTGGTGAATACTAGAGGAGTAATATGTACAGTAGGAAAGATGTTTAGGTTTGGTGAGTAGAATACCAATATTTACATTGTAGGATAGATGTATAGGTTTGGGTGAGAAGGAGGGGGTGTAGGTGGAGTAGTATAACACAGAGATTGGAAAAGTTGGTGACATACTTTGCTAACACTTGCATCGGTTTGAGAAAGTGACAAGAGTAGAAATTATCAAATTCTTTCTTTTTTGTTTACAGGTGGATGGCCAAGATATTGACTCATCCAGAGTAAGTAAACATATTGGCTTGTCGTTAAATTTTGTAGTTAATGTGTCTGCATTTTGAGGAAAAGGGTGGAGAGAAGGGGATGCTTTTGAGGTGAATTGGGGTAGGGTGAGGTGAGGGGAGAGATGATGTAGAAGCATGGGTAATTGCAATATGGCAGTCTGTTTCTATAGTAGGATGGTGACTTCGAAGTTCGGCCACTTAAGACTTAAAACACCCCAAAACTAAATCTTCTGGTATAAATCATTTGAAAATATACTTCATATGGTGGGAGAATTTTGTTATAGTACGATACACGGCCAAACTTTCTTTCCTGCAAACTGTTTTCACGTTGTTTTCCAAGAAGATTCTTCGTGATTGTGGAACTGGTATTTCTTGCTAGAGTATTGCGAAGTTCGGCCACGCAACCCACAGTGTGGCGCTGGTAAAAATTGGTGGCGCTGTTGCTCTTTCAGTAATTATAACAGACTTCATAGATCTTCGTCATTTTATTGACAAATATGTAAGAAATTTCTTGCACACGGGTCATTTTGGAGAGAAAATAACTGTAGCTTCGTACTTTTTGGTGAAATTTGGCTCTTCCTGTAGGTTTTCATGGTGAAAATCGTGTATTTCTTAGGGTGCCCGAACTTCGCAGTATGGCGAACTTCGCAATACTGACTATACCCCTACACCCTACCAATACAATTCCATTCTCATTGGCATTTAACATCTGACCGATTGTCAATGGCTTTTAGGGTTGTGAAGAAAACCAGGTTTATCTAGGTATCAAATATTTACTTGAGTACCAAATACAGGTATATGTCTTCAATTAAGCTTGAATTAGTTTAGTTTTAGTTCAATGGTTAGAAAATGAGATTAGCAATTGACAATTAATCCTTATTGAAGACCATCACACACACACACACAAAGCAAATATCTCAACATGGAAGAGTTTTTGCAAAATACAGAAAAACAAAATCAAACACAGGAGTAGAGATGTATGTGATATAGAGAGAGAGGCCATTATCAAACTGAAGATTGCCTTTTACAAGAGAAACAATATTTAAGGAAAACATTTAGATTTCTGAGGAGTATGCCTAGCGGTCAGACTACTCCAGTTCACCTAAGTCGAGTTCTGTCATATGTGAGGAATAAACCAAAAAGTCTTTAATTAGCTTTTTTCTTGCTTGACCATGTACTAAAGTTCATTATATTAAGAACAAGATGTCTTATCCATATATCATGAAAAGCCTCCTGGAATCTGCACCTAACTTGTCATTCTGCCTAAAGCTTAACTAATCTCTTTGCGTGAATTTCCATATTTCAAAACCTTTATGATTTAGTATAGGTACTCTTTACATCTTCAAGGCTAAAAATATGTCCTTTCCATGTTTGAAGGGAAGATTCAACACATAGCTGTTTGAATTTATAATCGTGCACTTATTCTACCTCATATGAATATGCATTATCTCTTATGACTATGCATAAGCTGTGGTCAAAGTCTTAAGCAGGGGGAGTGGCTACCATCTAGGTCCCGCCTCTTCTTCTAACGACCATTCCATCAGGAAGGATGCTTTCTCCTATCATTGGGTTGACATTGCTTGTTAATTAAAACTTCAAAGAAGCCGGGACATAATTGTACTGTCAGTTTGCCGAAACCTGTTTCAAAATAACTATTCATTCCAAGGGAATTTGAGCACCTCAAAATTATGGAATTCAATTCTTGCAATACTTGACAGTATTAGATATAAAGTGAGAACACTATTTCTTAAAGGTAACCCCGTGTTATAATAATAATAATAATCTGACAATATTTTCACAAGGGTACTCATAATCTCAATTGATTAGGTTGTAGAGGATAAATTTAATATAAATGTAAATTAATAATACACAATGGAGAGCAAATTCTAGAACATTAAAAGCGGTGGCCCTAATTATATGAGCAATGGTTTCAGAATTGCTGTCAATGAAGTTAAAGCAGAATCATGCAGTGTTTTATTGCTATTTTCAAAAGTATGAGTTCCTCTGCGTTTATATTCATGTAATATCTAATTTTACCAAGGGTACCACCGGCATCTTCTATTTCCTTTAGAGATGGCTTTTGTGAGATAAAAATTATGATAAAACCCACTTTTAGAAGTTTTGATTCTGTCACTCGCTCAAATTACCAGTATAAAATAATGTAAAATGCCTTTTAGTTCATTTTTTCTCTTTTTTAGGCCTTCTAGTTCTACTTCTAGTTTAAAGGAGACTATTTGCTGTTTATAAACATTTAATGGAAGTCTGAACTTGAAAAAAGTCTATATTCAAGATTAACAAGATCCATTGAGAGCCATCTGGGTTGATATTATTACACCATTAGCTATCAGATCTTGCCTGTAAGAGGTACAGTAGCACAAAGAATACGACCAAATAATTAATTAGGATAAATGAAATATTGGAAACAAAGAATCAACAAGTATTTGAAAAAAAAAGTAAATGTCATAAAATAGTACATTGCAAATCGTCTTGGGTAACATTTCCTCAATGTATCTGGTTTAGTTTGGCAAAATTTTGTCGTTTGATTCGATACTAAGAGTATGATTGTAATCTGGTATTGAGTGTACACGTGCTTCTTTAATGTGTTATTCTTGAGCTGAAATAAAACTCTTGTTTCCTCCTTTAAATGCCAATAAATAGGATCAAATATTACATAAAAAATTGAATTTCTTGAAATTCCTTGTTCCCTTATTTGTAAATGCAAATCATATTTCCAGTATGAAGACTGGATTATTTTATCTGTGGATAATTTCTTCAAGTAACTCCTAGTTTCTGGAGATCTCTGATTCCCCGAGAGTTTGTGGCACATATTGAAATTTCTTGAAGTTTATTATTAAAGTCCTCTTTGCCCGCACTTCTGATTACCATATTTGCCTGTCATGTCAAGAGTCTCATGAACCCAGGGGAATCGTAGGTGATGAGAAAAGAAATATGTCGGTTTCAGAGTTCTTATACTTTGGAATATTACGAAGTTGGTTAGCATTGAAGAGAACATTTTAATAGTTACACAATGGATTATATGATGTATTTATTAAATTTTTTGCTTATTGCCAACATGTTTTGGTCTTAACATGAACAGATGCTTTTAGACCTTTCACATTAAAGGGAGGTTAGTCATTAGTGAAATTAATTAATAGTGTTTTCTTTGCTATTCTCAATTCATTTATCTGTGCAAGGTGGTAAAATTTACTAGAAATTTGTCACTTAAGAACAGAGGGGTGTTTTTTGTTAAATTTCATTGCAAAATGATTTATTGCAGGCACTTGGCAATGAACAACCAAAACGTGTTGAAAGTTTAGCCTTCAATACTGCTTTCAGCATTTTAAAAGACCTGTAGACAATGGAGGCAAATCAGTTGTAGAGGGGTGAACATGGTAGAACCCTACTGCCCCATTTCCCCTATCCTTCTTCTCCCATATCCTCCATATACGTAGATATCATAAAAATTCTATTTTATATCGTTTTCTTGTTGCATTGATAAAAACAACTCTTAAAAGGTTATCATGACCTAAATTAAAGCAAATTTCAATGGGTCTTTTTCTCTCTTGATTAAGTTGTCTTTGATCAGTATTAATCATATTACAATCAGTCACCACGGTAACCAGTTTTCATCGAAAAACTGCTTTGTTGTCGTAGTGGTAATATGCCGTATTCCAAAAGCTTTAAAATAGTTTGAAATAGGTCATATTCGTACACTTTGACTTCTACTATTCAGATTCAGTTATTAATTAAGTCAAATTAAGTTAAAATGATTTTAATGGGTTAGTGATGTATATTCCAGTAGCATGACATAGGGTTTGTAATTGGTTAGTATTGTAATTCTCTAGCCTAACATGCTGTAGCACTTGAATGATGAAGGATGAAAATGTGTAAATTGTACTTGGATAGTATTGTAATTGTTAGTATTGTATTTCTCTAGCCTAACATACTGTAGCATATGAATGATGAAGGATGAAAATATGTTAAGCTGCTGAATGGTATGAGTTGTCCTGCACTTAATTAGATCTGTTGTTAGGCTTAATATTAAAATGACAAGAGAAACACTCTTCCTTTTTGCCATGAAGTTGACTTTTTTTCCACAATATAACATTTACTTCAAACAAGAAATCAATATCAGAGTATTAAATATCAGCTCACCCATGTTATATGTTTATGTTTTATCTTCATGCCAACCATTGTGTAAAGTCATGTATTAATGTTTTTATAATCAACTTGCTTTCCGATCTTGTTTTAAACTAAAGGAGAGGACTGTTCCGGTAAAAAGACAAAAAGTTGGAGGACTTGGATTAAGCATAAAGGTAGATACTTTATCATGTTTTATTTTTTCATATATATTTTTCTCTTGAACATCAAGCTTATGATTTATATGTACATAACGCTCACTGTCAAAGTTGTCATTTCACGCAGGGCTGGCCCAAAAGCTTCAAGTGAATTTTTTTTCACTGTTCTCGCCAATGTTACTATTCCGGCTAAATCAGAAACCAAGAAGAGACTATGGTTCCTGACTTTCTTTTACAAACTAAGAAAATCCATAAAACGTATGGAAAATATGAATCTGTTTGGAGTTTTATTATTACTTAACCTTGAAACCAGAAGTATCTCCTATCACCAGATTCAATTCTAGCGTTTTTCTGCCAGCGTCGCCACTATAGTCGTCAAACATATATAAGTCAGTGTGAATCTGTCCGTTCCGAAGTCTTATCTTATATATGCCGATTGTTCGTCCTTCGTGACAGAATTAAAGGTTATAGCCAGTGCTCTGTAGTATACCACTCAACCCATAACCTTGTTTCAAATCATGTGTGCAGAATTATGAAGGATTTTTTAAAAGCATCTACCAACAGAAAAACGCTTCTCTCTGATTCCATCTGATTTAACTTCTGGATGAGCGATTTAATGTTCTGGAGATTGTGAAATGGAATTTCACGCCAGACAGGGTTTCACGACACCATTCAATTTTCTGTCCTCGGCGAGCTGGAACATTGAAACGATCGTGCGGGGTTAAAGGGAAACAGTGATATATCGACAGTGAATGAAATACCTTTTTATAACAGAGGCAGTCTTGTCTCAAAGAAAGATACGTTACGGACCTTAAAGATGTCTTTCTAATGTAGCATAATGGGAGTGAATTAAAGTTCGTTGGTAGATGTGGTATATTGCCTACACTGACAGGAGGTATAGCTAATATTGTGGTGGGGGGGCTGGTAAAAGTGGAAATGTTGCGGGCACTGCTATTATCTGTAAGCTAATTTCTAGGAGGGTTAAAACTGACAATATTGGAAAACACTGCCCTTTAAGTATAACTAAGATTTGGGTGGGCTAAAACTGGATGTATTACATACACTGCTAAGAGGCATAGCTAAAGATCAGGGAGGGATAAAAGTGGAAATATAGGTAGCATAAAAGTTCACAGGACATTATAGCTAAGATCGGGAGGGGTGAGTTTACAAATAATGGTACTATTCTAGAAGATTATAAAAGTCACAGAAAATCAAGACATTGTTGTCATTTTGGAGGTTGCTTACTGTAGGTGCAAAAGGGATGGGTGTTGCCTTTTTTCCATTTAAATCTGTTTTTTCTTCCACAGACCTTTTTAATCCTTGCACAATAACATGTTAATAAAATAAGACTCCGAGATGCGAACAGTCAGTAAAAAACATTCCGTTTACAGTGATCAGCTCTTCATCATTAACTTAGTTGCGATTCGAGTTCTTTCGGAATGGTTCTTGCCGATTTTACTTTGGTAAAACAATTGCCATGTCTGTGTGGATGGAGAAAACTGGGAATTAAGTGTTTTGCTCTAATTCAATAAAATTTTGTTAAATTCTTGCATAAAAGTTGCTTGATTCTCACAGCCCCGGCTGATTCTCCCAAAAGATCTTTGTCACAGAGAATTTCATTCAAAGACAACTGTTGCATCTAGCTTCGATATTGTGTGTAGGCCGAAGAATACATAACGGAATCAAATATAAATGACAACACTTTAGTTTTTAAACTTGGCGGTGAACAGATAGCTCTCATTTTGATTTGATTTATTCTCTAATTTACGCATTTTGCTTTTCTTGACAGGGAGGAGCAGAACATAATATTCCCGTCCTGGTTTCTAGAATATTTAAGGACCAAGCAGGTGAGTTGTGTGTAATTCCGTATCAAATTTCATCCAAAGTTGCCCTATAAGCAAAGTCGATGGGTTCATCCGAAGTAGATCCATCGCAGTCGCTATTTTTAGGACGCTCAATTCCTTCCTATCTGGTTTTGAGACGCAATAAAAGCAGAAGACACCACCCTGTGGTGGTGTCATTTAAAACCATATCCTTTTTGAGAAGAGAATTTTCTCAAATGGAATTGAAAAGTGACGAAGAACAAAAAAAAATAAAAAACAAATGTTTTGATTATCAAGATTATCAAAAACTACTCGGCCGATTTGTTTTTTTAATCGCTAGTCGAGTGTACTCTCCGTGCCAGGATAGGTATGCCGAAATTCCTGGCCGACCGCGCAGCTTTCGTGAACGTCATAACGACTCCGTCGGCCGAGTCGTTTACAGCCGTGATCAGGCAAGAGACGGAGTAATGTTTACACGAGCGGCGATAAATCATATTCCCGGGTTTCTCAAATGATGCAGAGAGAGTTTGTTGTCATCCTCTTTTGCCAGCGGTGATATTTCCGCAAAGGGGAAGAGAACATTTTCATTTCGTTTAACGACGAAAAACCGATGTGTCAGACCGACGTCTTATTTCTCCCCTTCTTTCCGTTCTTTGTCTGTTTGTGGGTTGCAATCATTTCTCTGTCCATACTTCTTTAGAGCCTTTCAAGACAGATCAACAATTTAGGTTAGCGTCATCCAGAAATGTATGAAAAATAAAAATATAAAACAAGAGCGAATGACAGTAATGTTCTGAAGAATGATTGGAGAAATTTTCGAGAATGCTTTTCAAAATTTGCGGTGGCTACTGTGCCGGTCGTTAGCTTTATACATTTTTTTTTCCCTTCAAAGTTTGTACGAGTTTTCTATCAAACTCTCTAAAGGAGCCTAGTGGATTTGTTTTGATGGAGTAAATAAGAAGGTTTCTTTCCAACCATAAAATAAAACTTATTCTTTTGTTTGGAGTTTAAAAGTTAACTTTGAAATGTTGGTGCAATAAAAGATGGTATTAAAGATGGTAGTGTCTTTCAATATCGAAATCAGTATTAAAAAAATGATCAAAATCAGCTCCTTTTTGGGAATAGACTTTGCAAGAAACACAAATAGTTAAGAAGTTGCCAATTTGAGTGAAAATTTCAGGTACTTTAATTAATCTATACCACAACTGACAGAAATTTGGAAGTGCATGTAAGAAGAAAAGAAATTATTTCTGCAGAGAAATATGCAAACTCTCAGGGGAGGGGGGGGTCACGGGAAGGGTGAAGAAAGGAACAAGAATGGAGGGAAGAATATCCGTAAAACAGTGTTCCAAATGAGAGGCTCTCTAAAGGCTTTTGGGAAATGGCCTGGAAATTATTTGATCTACTGTTACTGGGCCCCCCAAGTCATGTCATCCGAAGGAAATATCGCCAGAGCGTGAAATTGTAATCCGTGGTCAAGTTTCCCCCCATGGATCTGCTTTTACCAACGGTGAGAGTATTTCCTTTGTCCAAGTTTATTTTAAAATTATTGCCTTATCTTGGTCCAAGCACATTCTATCAGTGAATCCAAGTGACAATCCAATTTTTTCGGCGGGGAAGTGTTTTTTTTTGTTGAATTTGGCAGCTAGATTTGATACTGTTAAAATGTGAATGATAGACTTGCTCCCCCTCCTCCCACTCTTCCGCCTCCTCCTTTGTAACAGATGTCTCAAAGATGAAAAAATCAGTCTCTTCACACAGAAACTAGTGTTTCTTAATTTACTACAGATATGTCATAAACAAAAAACAACAGTTATTTTCAACAGTTGGAAAACAGATTGAGAAAAAATCATAAAAAAGTAAAACAGGGAAGAGGATAGAGGAGAGAGCGATGGAGATGGTTACCTTACCCCAGCCTTGCCCCAGACCTGACACCACCCCACCCTTAACTCTGTAAGCTGTTTTTAAGTGTATAAAGCATTATTATTAATAATAATAATAATAAATGCAAATTTATATAGCGCCAATATCCAGAGGAAAACCAATGCTCAGTGGCGCTAGTGCTTTAGGGAAGGCAGTCAAAAATAGAAAAGTTTTGAGTCTGTTTTTGAAAATGTTAATGTTTGGTGCCGACTTGATGTGCAGTGGAAGTGAGTTCCAAAGAGTAGGAGCGGCATTAGAAAACGATCTATGACCAAATGACTTGAGCTTCCACTTTGGTACATGGAGCAGTTGCTGATTTGAGGATCCGAGAGAGTGGGTGGTTGTCTTCCAACTGATCATGCTACTCATGTATTCTGGTGCATATCCATGCAGGGCTTTTTTATAAAGTTGAGCCTGTATTAAGCCCTTTATAGTGGTTTTCGAACAACTTGCACCCCAGTAGAAAGCGTCTTGAAATCCACTGAATATTGACTGTACAGTCGACACTGTATGCTGACTGCACTCAACTGATATGAAAGGGGAAGTTAATGTCTGGTCAAAAGGGCTGTTGATGTCTCTTCAAGACTATTTATAGGGGACAGTTCAATTCTGTGGACAGCTTAGAAAGAGACACTGTCTTACAAAGGCAGTGAACCCTCTGTCTTAATCACATAGAACTGGAGAAAGTAGCTGTTGCAGACTGTTAGAAGCTACATTGTTTTGATCTGCTAACTTGCAAGCATCCCTGGTGTACATGTATAACTTTCGTCATGGCAAAGTATGTTCGCCAAATGCTTGTAAACGTCGAGTGGAAAATGAATCATTCACAGCTTTCAAAACAGGCCACGAAAGCAAACTTCAAAGCGAGGATTTGCCTCTGAGGCTTTTGCAGACACCAAAGGGTTTAAATGCTGTCTGTGCTTCTTTGATCTTTCCATCGCTACAACTGTCATGCTTTCTAAAAAAAAAAAAAACGGGTTAATAATTAAGTTACATGCATCGAGATTCTCGTCAAATCAATTCTTTTTAGGGCAGCAACTTAAGAAAGATTCACCTGTGCTCAATTTGATTAGTCGCCGAGAATAGAGGTCAGACAATAATGGCGGTATAAAACATATGACAACCTTTCTACCTAGTACTCCTACTTTCATTTATATTTAGCAGTCCAGTCGGAACGAGAGACTAAAGGAGAAAAAAATCAATTCGGGATAGCTAGTAGCATGTATGTGAGTTCTTAGAATTGTGTTAATGGAACAGCGAGAGAATTTATTTGTCGGTCGGTTAAATAATATATCAGCATAATGAAGGTCGCTATTTATATGCTTTATAGTAAATGGAACGAGTGCGTGCTCTGGAACGACACATGAACGGTGTTCAGTGTTGGCAGGTCTTGTTTCATCTGTGAAATCAAATTAATTTTGTCATTGAAAATTTGAGTTTTCACAATGTCTGGTTCTTTCTCTGTAATGTTTGAAGAAGAGCCGTAAGCTAAACGGAATTGTGCAATTTAATTTGTGTATAAAGTTGTTAGTAGAAATTTTGTCTGTTGGTTTTGGTGGGGGTTAAAGGTCGGTTGAGGTCAATTGACACCCAAATCAGTAAACCTTGTATAAAGGGCTTGTCCATTATGAGTAAAGGGTCTCTGTTTTTTTGGGACAAAGTTGTCACTTGCATGGTGGATTGTTTTGTTGTGTAACAAGTCAACGGTTTCTGACTTAATAATTTTTTTTGGAAATCAACCCAAATATTTGCATACTTGAAACTAAAAATTGAATGACAAATTGTCAAATAGATATATGCATATGCATGAGCCTGTGCAATTACTGCAGCCAGTTGAAACAATTTCCTAATGCTAATACCTCTCTAAACTATACTCCAATATCATGCTTCAAAGCACTGGTATTGACAGTACAAACAGTTCCTAACCTTGATCTGATAGAAACATGATATTCATACTGCTCGTACTGACAATACGAGTGCTCTGAAGCAGGACATGACACTACAGTAGAGAAAAAATGGTCCCAACTGGGTGAATTACTGCCATTTCCTAAGCTTACTTATCCTACTTACTTATTCTATCCTAAGCTTACATGTTTGACTGTAAGCTATCTTCCTTTTTTTTTTTTCTATTTCCATTTCTATCCTAAGCTTACTTATCCTACTTACTTATTCTCTCCTAAGCTTTCTTTGATGTTTGACCGTTAGCTATATCTTCCTTTTTTTGTCTACAGCGGATCAAACAGGCCAGCTGTTTGTTGGGGATGCAATTTTGAAGGTGAGTGAAATTGTTTGGTCCTGAAAGCCTACACTACCTATCACTCACAATTTACGCTATCCTACCATAGAACTATATACTATGTCCTGAAGGTAGCATACCCAAATTAAAAGCCCCATTGACTTACAGACTAAATCACAAAAGTGATGTGGTCTCTAAGTCTAGATGGAAGTTCTCACAGTTAGCTAAACGCTACCCATCACTGGATAGCTGACAAGCTCAATGGAAATTTGGACATGGCCACTCTGTGTGGCTTAAACAAGTTGGTACTGTAGATTGTACCATATTCTGTTTATCAATATCAGAGGTGTAGCGTAGAGGATTATATTTACTGGCAGGCAGACCAATGGAGTCTGTGTGTGGTGTAAATATAGTCTGTGTGTTTGCCAAAGAGATATATGTTCTCACAGGCAGACTCATACAGTCTGTTTGTCCTAATGGGTGTGACTTGGAGAAAACATATGCTTTAATACTGGCAGAATTTTATATTCCCATTAATGGAGAGAGGCTGTTTGCTTTTCTTCTCTCCATCCCTTGTCTACTAATCCCCTTACATATCTCTTTGTGTTCACCATGCTCATTAACCTGTCTGTATTCTGTGCTTGTTTTTGTCCCTTCTGTTACTGTTACTTGTCATTTAGCCTTTGAAGAAGATCCTGCAAGGATCGAAACGTCAGGCCAACTTTCTTTTACACATTCTCCTACACAGGCTCTTTAGTGGATAAGCAGTTTGCTAACAGTTTTATTTTATTTTAAAAAGAACCTACACAGATGAGTAGTGGGCCTCTCTGCCCTTATCCATAAACTCACTTCCTCCTCTTCGGTCAAGTATCCGATGGTTCACTTTGATGCTTGAAAGAGAAACAGCAAATTTATGTCTTACAAATGAGGGTTTTTCCCCTAGCTCAAACACTTATCCCTTTACTGCCATATTAATAACAAACTTTGTAGTGCGTGAAACCGGAAAAACAAATTATTTACAAGTCAGATCCGATGGATTTGATTTACCACAAATCTTATCCTCATTGACTTGTGGCTGGATGGAAATCCAATAATTTAAAATATCTAGGGTACCAAATACGGGCAAGTCCTAAAGCCTCAAGGTATTCACTGCGTACGGGTGCGGGATTGTGTATACATACCTCGCTTGGAAATGGCCTCATTGTTAAACGGTTAAATGAAAATAGCTACGAGCTACCTGTCGTGCGGTCTATTTTTTCTTCCTCCCGGTCAGTCTGGTTTCAGAACCTTTTCAAGCATTTTAATGGCATACCAACCATACTGAACCGTGTCTCATTGGACTGTTGCCGTAAATAAATCATAAAAAAATGTTTGCATCCACGTCTGTCACCTCGCATCCTCTTGGGATTAATCTTTTTACTGCCGACTGCAAAACGGATCTCTCTCGTAGTCGTAAGAGTTCTTTGGTCACCGTCTATCGGAAACAAATTTGGGACTATAAAACTTCCATCTTTTTACAACTGTGTATTTAGGTTGATAGCAGTGTAATTTTTTGTAAACGGTTTCTTTATTTCTTGGTGGATGGTTTTGAGAGATGTATAAAGTCCAAACTGTGAACACTCGACGCTCTCGCAGAGAGCAGGAACAGCGGGATGGATATCATAGTCCTTTAACGCTTTTTTAAAAGAGGTGATTTGTGAATGTTAACCAGAGTAACACATGATACAGAAACTGTGCATTTTGATATTATGTAAAAGTAAGTTGGCCAACTTACTTTTACACATTCTCCTACACAGGCTCTCTAGTGGATAAGCAGTTTGCTAACAGTTTTATTTTATTTTTATTTTGATATTATTGTCTTTTTTTTTTGCATTGCAGGTCAATGGTATGTCAATAGAGCACGCAACACACGATGAAGCAGTGAGTTCAAAGTTTTACCTTGATCAAGTTTTTATTCCTGGTTTACCCTTTTCAGGGTCCTCAGTCTACGCCCTACACATTTTTAGCTAAGTTGATAAAAGTACTAAACTTGATAGCAAAAATACTATTGGTTCTTTTAATATTTCCAATTAATATTTTGAGAAATATTATATGAAACAGCTAATGACTTGACTTACCCGTTACTTAAGGAGCTGTTTCACTCAGAAATTACTCATTGGCAATATTATGGACTATGAATAATAATCATTGTTGTTAGTTACTATGTGTAGTGTTTTCCTATGGAGAGTTCTCCCACCCCTCCCCTCCCCCTCTCCCCCTTTGTGCTCATGAAGGGGCTACAAACTGGCAAGCAGACTTTCCAGTTCCTGACGTTTAAAAGGACAACACCATGGCCCCTAAAAATGTTTTTCTAATAATGGTCACCAGGGCTCACATTTCAACAGACTAGTTTTTACTACCACCCCTCACAGCAATGTAACCCTCAACGGAGACATCGAATTACCGAACCAAACACTCGTCAATCCCCTGGAGTAGCTGAGAGAGTTAGAATGTCTCTTTGGAGAGTGAAGTAATTTGAAAGCTGGTAAAATGTGGGGGCCTAACACTGACGACCTTATAGCAGCCCTGCTCTACTTCACGTATGCAAAGTACATGGCTAGGTCTAGGGAATTGAAATGTGGTATTGACACAAGTGTGGCTGAATGTTTTACCAAAGTTGTCGAAGGGGCTTGGTAAGGTATTGAGCATTTGAGTTGTTATTATACACAATAAGGTTATGTGTGTGATGTATCTTTCTATAGGCAAGAACATTGACACATAAAATACTACCAGTTGTTAATGTATACTGCCCCCCTCCCCCCAGTTTGGTGGGTGATGACAGGGGGCTTAAAGACTTTAATTGCCAAGAACACATGAATACACTTTAAACTTGTTGGACACAGAATTTCCGATTTTGGAGTCAGTAAAATAATAGTAAGTACATAGATATCATAGTTAGATGGAGGGGGATAGTACACATGCGGTTTGGCCAGAGTGACCAAAGTTATAACCCAAAAACTGATACCAAAAACAGGTTTACCCGTAACTCGCTGAAAATGAGCTCGGTGCTTCTTGGCAGACTTCATTAAAGTAACACAGAAACTTGATGATGGAATGGCTCTTTTTTCATTTTCTTGCCAGGTTGTGGCTTTGAAGAATGCCGGCACGGAAGTTACATTAACAGTCCGACATTTTCGGGCAGCAACACCATACCTCAAGCAAGCAGGTAAGAAACGGACAGCCTTATTTCTTATGACAAAAATGCAAACTTCTAAAGTACTACCCCCCCCCCCACAAACACACACAACATCCTCTTGGCCAGCCAGTCAGTGATAACTTTTGACGGCAAACAGCTTCTCACATGAATCTGCAGACAGTAGAGAGGGAAGGCAACCAATCCGAACACATCGCAGCCACGACATTATATCATTTCGTAAATCAGGGTGCCGTTGACAGTTATATTAAGGGTCCAATAGTTATTTCCAGCCTCGCTACCGGCTCTGTAAATTGCATCGGTCCAACGATGGCATAATTGTTTACAGTACTGTTACTGCCGTTCCTGTATTCCGTACGCAGAGGTTTCCAATGATGTGTGTAATTTACATCTCGAGACAGATACGGAGAGAGATAGAGTGCGCGAGAGACAGAGAGAGTGAGCACTAATATCTGGTGAGGAATTTGTCATTGAGATGAGTGGCGGACTTTTGTGGGACTAATATAAATAGTTGCTGAGCATTAGAAAACATGAAAGCTCGCTGAATCTGGTTTCAGGAGCTGGAAGGAAAGTGAGGAATTACAGGAAGAGTCAGAGACTTTTACAATCCTTCTGAGTATTCGCAGTACGAAGAAAAACAACGATAAAGGACTTCAACCTCCGAGGACAGAAAGTTTAATGGGCGACAGGGCAAAACTTGACAGCCAATGGGACTTCCAGACACGAATGTACTCGAACAACAACCTAAAAAAAGAAGTTGAATGGAATTTTAAGTGGACTGTCTTAGGTGTTTGTCTCGTTGGGTGCATTTTGTAATGAGATTAACAACTCTCAGTCGTTAGTAACATAGCGAATACCATCGGGGAGGGAGTCGCGCCGAATTTCAACCGTCTTTGGGTATAAACTTCACCGGTCGTGATAAAAAGGGGCAAGTGACTTAAAAATAAGCGACACAGATTTGTTATTTGCCTGGAAAACGTTTCATCCGAGATTTTCCTGACAGTAAAAATCTTGGGTTGAATAACTATCCTTAACATGGCAGTCTTCATTTTCAATGGATGCCCAAAGTTAGCAGCACATTCTATCTTGTAAAACTTGAAAGTGCTTTCAAATATCAGTTCTTTGGTTTAGTGCAGCAGTTTTTAAAAGAATTTGTTGCAAGGACCAACATAAAGACAGATATAATCTTCATGAAAGTAGCCGTAAGATTAAATGTAGGTTAGAATGAGGGTAATGTTCTAATATGCATCTGAATTTTGTAGGTCCTTCACAATGCTAAAAAGGAAAAAGAAACTATGTCTAGGCAATATTTATTTTCAGGAAAATCCCCCAGAGATACGTACAACATAGGGAGTGTATAGATATACTTCTGATGATTGTAGTATTAAAGATGTTAGCTGTCGTAAGAATAACATTTATACGATCAATTTGACCTTTAGTGAGGTTTTAAATTAACTATAACATTCAACTAAGTATGGAAGGCCAGGAACGCCAGCAACTATCATGCAAGTATGGAATGACAAACAACACAATATCATCACAATAGCAATGAATGCTGCCCTCTTGAATGAAGACGGTATTTTCCCACAGCCAATAAGCTACAAAACCCATTCCTTTTAAAAAGTTTGCTGTTATAAATTAGTTGACCGATGGTTCCATATGGATTACGTGTCGTAGTTGCGTATGTGTTTGTTAATTTAATTTACGCTTCTTGGAAGGTAACTTGACTCTATATAGTGTAACATGAGGTGATTAGTTGCAATGTCTGCACAGTAAAACATAGGTCTCCTGCTGTCAAGCAGAATACCGAGAGGTGCATGGTTGTCCTAGGGTGAGAGAAATATGGAATATGATATCTGGGCTTATTTCAATCAACATCTTCCTTTGATCAATTGCAAATAAAACCTCAAAACAAGCTTAGGTCATATACCAATCTATGTACTAACACAATGTGTCTGTGTACATTAAAGTCATTGATGAGCCTTGTATGTTGCTACTGTAATGGAACTCTTCGTCAGGGAGATTCAGAAGTGTCTAAAAGTGACCACTTGAGCGATACTGGATATGATTACCTCCTCAGAGGCCCCAGTGTGGCATTGTAAATTAGAAAAAGATTTTTGCAGTGTGACATCACTTCACTATCCTTGAAACTATAGAGGTTTAGAGCTTGTGTATACACTGAGAGGAGAGAGAGACACATTTGGTGTGAGATATTAAAACCTTTATTGATGTTTATGTTGATCTGTTCAGACAGTTGGTTGGTTACGTTAGGGTCGTTAACTCCCAATCGTAACCAGTCACAGATGTTCGCTCTTTATTTTATTCAAGAATCTTTCTTAGCTGCAAACGTTTCTTCTCTATTCATATATCCTACTCAGTCACATATGTTGCTTTATTATTCTACCCAGTCACAAATATTTATTATTCTTACTCAAACATTTCTTCTGTGTTCATATATCTTACTCAATCACAAATGTTTCTTCTTTATTCTTATATCCTACCCAGTCACAAATATTTGTTATTCTTACACAAACATTTTTTCTGTATACAAATATCTTACCCAGTTACAGTATATACATTTTTGTTAACTATACTCTTAACCCTCCCTCAAAATGTTAATTTACAAAGACCAATCAATCTGGTTTAAAAGTTAGAATTTATTTGTGTACTTTTTGCTGCGATCTGTTTAATTAAAAACATTTTGAATAGGAGCTTTTGAAGGAAAACAATTTTTGTCACTTTTCAAGGGACTTTTCGATAATAAATGCTATTTTGTCTTCCCTTTGCAACTATTTTGCAAGGCACAGGAGTGTGTTACAAAACAAAATCCTGTGATCTGTTTATTTCTGTTGCAATGTGTGTTTAAATTTTATGGTTTATGAAGGGAATAAACTCGGGTGGCATTTGCATTTTTTTTTTGTGATTTGTGAAAGCATGCTTATCCCTTTTTTGTCTGCAATTTAAGAGGCCGGCCTATTTGGATGGGTTTGCAACTGACAAGTTTTCCCATTTTTCTCCTTTTTTGGGGGTTTTGCTCGTTGTTTTCTGCAGCTAAATTGGCAGACAGGGGTAAAGAGGAGATAAATCACCATGACGACAGCACAGACAGTAATATGGACGGTTGGCAGGTACCGACACTCTCTTATTTTTTCATTTCGTTTCATTTCATTTATTTCGTCTATACATAAGAGAACAATAGAACAAAGTGGTATAGTATAAACAGGACACTAGAAAAACAATAGTTTATCGAGCTAGCGACCAAAAAATAGCAAATATAACAATGAAAAAAGGTAACAATTAGGAGTAGAGAAAAATAAACATGAGATATTCAATACTCAGTCAGCGTAGTTTTCAATTAGGTGGGCTTTTAGTTTGCGCTTAAATTTTACATAAGATTTAACAGTTTTTTATATCATTCGGAAGCACTTTCCAGGTTTTATAGCAGTAGTTATTCAAGAGTAATTTACCGGGTTTCGAGTGATGTCTGCTAACTGAAAAATAGGTATTATTCCTCGTACTCTTACGAACATATGCGGAATTACTGGGATTAACAATATCACTAAAGACACGGGGGAGAATATTGTTGATATATAAACACTCGGCTCTCTATTAGAACCAAATGAATGTTTCAGAAGGTACTGTAGCTCCCTGATCGTGTCTGTCGGCAAAGCGAAAACAGATTGATGTTGAGTCAGCTCGTGGTCTTATACTCTTCAATGACATCTTAACCAAAAAATCAAGTTGTAAAACTCATATTATTTGGAAAGACGTTTTTTCTTTTGAATAATGAGAATGAAAGGCAAAATAATGGATGATTCACATATTATGTAATGCTTGAGTTGGACTTGAGTCAAGGCTCAGGGACAGACCATTGAAGTTGTAATTTCAAGGTTGTTGACTCGACGGCTGATTTTACCATTTATCCATTCCCATCACAGAAATTTGTGTAACGTCTGTGAGAGGTACTTCCTTTCGATAAATTTGCTTCTTTTTTGGCAAAGAATAGAAAGAATAAATGAAGTTAAAAGGCTAAAAAGCAATCATTTGCCCAGCCCAAAGTAGTTTCAAACCAAGATAAGATTGGGTTAACTTCGTGGAGATGACTACTTAAAGCTGTCCAATGGCTTCCGTTACTTTAGATATTTAGAAAGTTAAGGGTAAATTTCAGAACCATTATTGCAAGTATGAGGAAATAGGGAAAGACATCTGTCCATATTTGATGGTCTTTGTGGTACCTTTCCAATTGTCGTAAAGTGAGTATTATTTCAAGTTGGTCGGTCATAAAAACTAATGAGAGTATGACAAGTCAAAAAAATTGATAGCAAAATTATCAGAATGACCAAGCATGTTTTTATTTCATCTAACAGAGTAAAATTCAGATTTTTTTTTTTTTTTTTTTAAATTGACGATTTTAAGTTTGCATTTGATTATTTATACTAAAATGCACTAAATATAATCAAATGTTGGAGGTGAAAATTTTTTAAAACTGGAATGAAGTAAAAGAAGAATTTGTTGGCAAATCAAATGAAGGAGGATTCTGCTAATGGATCAATTTGTAATCTTCATATGCTTCGGTTAAAAAATATAAAAAATAAACGACCAGACACAAGCAGGTGTTTTGGGGGGAAGTTCATGAATAAAATGTTTTAGCAATTTAAGTCCAGAGTTTGTCCTGGCACAGTTGAAGATGCCAGAGGGTGGCAGTTTATGACAAGAAAAGAGGGGGGGGGGTGTGTGGGAGGGGAGGTTCTTGTTGTACAAATGATTTTGACATTATATGGTGGATTATTCTGTAGACTCGGAACGCCACCCTCTCGCTCCCTGAAGACGATTCACCGGAGGCAAATCAACCCAAGTTACAGAAGAGATGGGTGGATGTTGGTACCATACCCTTACAGATGGCAAGAGTTACCAGGTACCAGCAAGGTACAGACAAACAAAGGTACAGTATCCAAAGGGTCAAGATTGGAAAGTGTCATTTATCTTGAAGACTGCCCTCGCTTTACCTGATATGATCGGTTGCGAATGGACACATGAAAAGTCAGTCGTTGTCATTGTCATCTTAATCACACAAAGCAAGTAATAACGAAGCCCCACCTCACCTTCCTCCCTATATCTTCCAAAGGAAGAAACAACCCAGAAAATCTTTGTGTATGTATGCTACCTCCATGCTTGAGAAATTTTAAAAACCATAATCACGTTAGTACTAGTATCAATTCTGCATGTAACTTCCTTGTTAGGGAATGTTACAATGAAATCACACATCATTTGATTTTGCCTCTTGCATTTTTCTGAATCACTTTCAGTACTGGAAGTAGCTGGTGCATTTACCTGTGTATACTCTACTACCCTAGCTAGTGCACAATAGCCATCAAATTCACTCCTGTAACTAGCACATTGCTTCATAGGAAGACTGAAACATCGTCTGGACTCTTATTTATACTTCCATTCAGCTGTTCATTAACATAACAATGAAATGACAATAACAAGTTTTGCTGTGAGATATATATATGCAATTTAAGGTTAGGCTAAGCTTTATCTGCTGTGAAAATGTTATGCATGTAATGTTAGGCAAGAAACCTATAGTAGTGTGGCAAAGTAAACTAATTCCCAAGGTTGATAGTTTTTTTTTAACGATAATTTAAAAATGTTGATATCGGGGCAGAATTGTTAAATCTGTATATTGAGTACAAGGAAGATATTGTATATATTTGGATTTCTTTGTTTATTAGCTCCTATTCTCAACACAAGATTATTATACATTAGCATTAGCTCTGTCTCATTTCAATTGTGCATGGTATTAACATATCTCCATGGTAACCATTCTCTGGTCGATCTTGTCTTTCAGGTCAAAAGGCTTTGAGGTAATAGCAATGAACGGTGCATCCTCGGGCTTGCTGCTTTGTCAGAATACAGGAGAAGTCGCTGATTGGACGAGGGCCATCAGCGCAAACATTGCAACAGTAAATGCTCAAGCTGTGAGTAAACAGATTGTTTCTTTGTTAATATGCCATACAACCGTTTCCATAGCAACCTTACACCATTGATTAGAATTTTTGTCTACATTATTACATCATAGAGGAATTATCTTATTAGCCTTCATAATGGAGAAAATGTTAAGGAAAACGGGGATATTTAGAAATTGTCAGTATATTGTAAATGGATTTTTGTTCCAAGGTATCCGTAAAACATCCATTAGAGTAGTTTTAAGTGGATACTGTAGGGAGGGTTAGCATGTTATTTTCAGTGTGCACACATCATTTCAGCATTTTCACATCACAGAGGAATTATCTGCAGAGGATGGACAGATGGTTAAGTAAGAAATGGATACAGAATTGTCATTATATTATAAACTCTGAGGGATTATCTGAATTTATGTATCTTCAGACATGAAGAAGATTTTAATGGTAAAAATGCTTCTTTGATTTCAGATTCAAGTGGCCAATACTCTACTCTCTGCTTCAGAGCATGTAAGTTCATCTCTTAAAAAAAAAAAAAATTGTCACCACTATTGCAGCAATGTCTGTTTATCTGGCATCACATTACTATATATGTGACAGTGTTATGTTTCCTAACAGGTTTCCATCAAAAGGGGGCCAAACTTGTGTAAGAGCATATGTTGTGCTCAAATTCTGCATGTTTTTGTATTTTGTACTTTTTGATGCGTAGTCTGCAACGATCTGGCTAGGAGATAGTTTGGTCCTGCTAAACTAACTTATGTATTCAAAATATAGGAGACAACAACAGGTAAAATTATTATCAACCATTTTGCGACATAATACTATTACACCTAAGCTTGCTCAGTGAACACCCATGGATAAGGCCATTTCCTCACAGTAACTCGTTTGAAACACGATCCACGGGACGAGCATGTATCATAATACTGTCGTTTAAAGGACCAGAGTTTACCACTCTCAATATCTCTCTCAAATAGTGAAGAATGTAAAGGAACTCCATCCGCAACATCATTGCTAGGACAGCCACGGTGAATTAAACAATTTTTTTTCCGTCCAGTGAAAAGAGCAAATCCAGTTTCCTTCTACCAATGTACTATAAACCAGAAATGATGGTGTGGTTCTTACTGGTTTAGCTTATAAACTGTTTTTATCTAGCAGAAAGTGATGCCCTTTGTTGGCCTCCAAGGACAAACCGACTGTTGCTCATTCGAAGAAATGCTGACATGTTATTTTGTTTGTGTTTGGGACTCATTTCTGCTTTGGCTGCTTGAAAGGAACTGTTATTTGAAGATGTTTTTCAGGGTCTAGAAGTTAAAAATTTGAATTTGAATTGTAAACAAAAGGTGAAAGCTACATTAGTAGGGTGTGGTTTGTGTAGTGTGTGAAGTGTTAAAGGGACATCGCAGGGATTTCACTTACCTATATTATCTTCCTGTTAATTTGTTTCTCTCCTCCGTGGATAACGTTTTTTTTAAATATTACAAAGGACAGCAAAATCAAGTACAGTTCAGTTGCTATGACGACATCATCCCACTCTGCTTTGGCTCAATGCATCTCACACTATATCACCAAATTTGTGGGGACAAAATATCATACCTTCACCATACAAAAGATGCAGAATTTGTTTTTAAGCAATCTTGTCCACTTCAGCCATCGGAATAACCATTTAATGTTGTGTAGGTTACTAAAAACGCATGACAACAGCATTGTGAGTGACATAAATGGGACGTTTCCTTTAAAATGTTTTTGATTGAAGAAGACGAACATAAGCATTTTCAGCAAGCACCTCTTCATTAGTAATGCAGTATGAGGCAATTAAAACCCCCGCATTTGAAACCCAAGTCGGTAGAAGGTTAGGAAGACGTTTGTGGCATATTTTCCCTTGGGAAGTAGAACAACCGTGTGATTCGTTCCCCTCAATTAGCTCAGGATTTATCAGTTAAACTCATTTGTTTCTTTTAAAGCAACTCATGTTTTGGAAAGGTTTGTAGGATTCGTCACTTCTATCGGAAGGATAATTGCCTTTCCAGTCACATTTCACGTTGAATTGGAGTTGGCAAGCAGCGATATCATACTCATCTATATGATAGATGAGGTTGTGTTAGGCCCTATAACCTTAGGCTAATTTTGTTATGTGTGTAGCGTAATATGTAACTTGCAGTAGCCTATTGAAAACCAAATACTGCCAATCTCTCTTAGAATGGTCAGGCCGAGCAGAGGCCAATTTTCAGATGATTTTCAATGGCTATAGTGGCATCTCTAGTTCAAGGGGGAGGGGGGGGGGAGGAAATACCATTAGGTGAGATTTTACAAGTGACAAAGTAAATCTTGACATTCAATTTGCTTGGACCCGATTCTTTCCTTTATGGAATAGACCGAAATGGTTAATCACTTGCTAACAGGAGCAACAGAATGGCTGTTAATATCTGATAGTGATGTTAGGGAATCTACATAATCACCCCAACACTAGATGCAGCTTCAATTACGATTTCCTTATTAAAGTCTTTCCACAATGGCTAACTTGTACTGTGCGATCCTGATGGCCTTAGCATGATAAATAATATTATACACAGTTACCCATATATATTCTTGGATAATTTAATAGCCACCTGCATGTAAAAATGACAAGTGTGTCCATCAGAAATAAAGGATGTTTTACCCACATTTTGATGAGTTATGTGTAACAATAAACACATTTGACCTCTTGTGAAGTAATCCAGGGGGGGTGGGTGGGTTGATTGGGCAGAGAGGGGGGCCCTGTTGTACAACAGATTTGTTACATTATATGGCTGATGATTCTTCAGATTTGGAACTCCATCCCTGAAGATGACACAGCAGAAGCAAAATCAACCCAAGATACCTCACAGAAGACAAATAATAATAATAATCAAAAGTTATTGTTACGACGCTTTAGCAGCCACAAATGTGGGAGAAACCCGCAAGAGCTTATGGATTACAACTTACACGTCAGGGGGCTTCCATTTCAACATTTTAACTCAAATTTGGGGAATCTTCTCAATATAGAGGTCATTTCAGATGGGGAAAACCGTAGATTGCTCTTGGATGAAACAGCCCACCTTACTATGACCCGGCCGAGTATCGAACCCGGAACCTCCCGATTGCTAAGCCTCATTTCTCTCAAATGTCACCGCCTTTATCCACTCGGCCAAATAAAGCAATTATAAGTGATCAGAAGGGATCAATTGTAAAATCAGGTTTTACGAGGCAACAGTTTTCACAGTAATAGTAACTTTGTATTATTTCTCTTCTCAGATTCTTCACTACAGCTGGGTCGAGGAGAGACACGCACCCACGCCAATGCAGGGTGTTTGGAAACCAAAGTTTTTTGTACTTAAAGGACCCGATATTATGCTCTTCGATAATGCTCCAGTAAGTATTTTATCCTTTAGTACTGGATAGTGTGAACGAAGTTTCCATATGTAAAGCCGGGCGGGAGTGGTCAGGTAGTCAGTGTGGTGACGCCCGTGGGGGGAGATGGGGTGACACAAATGACTGAGTCAGGTTTACTTGGCCAGCAGTGTATGTATTATAGCTACTCTCTAGCAAGCTCTCATAGAGCTTTTAAACCTGCCATGCAAAGGTGAAAATAAAAATTTTTTCGAATCATTGAGAAGGTATCGCATGCACGTGTAGTAATTAGAGACTTTTGCGGGGTGTCCAACCCTCAACCGAAGGAGCTGTGGGGAGCCAAAAAGGTAATATAATGCGCATTCCCACACATACTACCATCAGTATGAACCAAACTCTTGTTCTTTTCTGCGGAATACAAAGAGAGTTTTACTTGTGCAGCCCAGCATATATTTCAGTCCCCACCCCCAAAATAAAAATTAAACAATTAAAAATAAAAAGGGACACTTGGCATTTCATTTCCTAATAAAATTTTCTTCAGCAAGATATGTGTATTTCTTTTAAGCTGTTTTGAAACTGTTGTATAGTTGATATTTTTCATTAAAAAAAAAACAGTATTTAACTACAGTTGACTAACTCTGGAGTTATGAAGAGTCTCTAGCAAATCAAATATTAAAAAAATTATAATTTATTCTCAATCATTTATAGGAGATATGACATCATAAAATAAACTAGTATTAAAAAGTTATCAAGCTTAAACTGGTTCCTAATGTTCATGAAGTGACTGAAATATTTAGTCTGTTTTGTACTCTTTCAAACACATATGTAGTTTTAATATCATTTTTTTTAATGGGTGGATATATTTATATATATTATTTTAGTGAACAGTGTATGCAGTTTTAATTTCTCCAAGATAATAAATTGTTTGTCACACCATCACTTATGACGTTAACCTTCGGTTCTGACGTGTTGCTCATGTGATGGTATGATACTGGGCTGACTGTTTTGTGTTATGCTATGTGAAGTCAAAATTTCACAGTTTTCAGTTTAATTGTGGGGAAGGTTATGTTTAAGCTGCCTCCTTTTACAACCCCTCCCCCCTGGATCCCCCTTGATCCTCCCTCTGGCAATATGTGACTTTTGCTCTCTCAGTATTGAGAGGTAACGGTTGACCTTTTAATATTGTGTGTCCTTTTTCCTATTCACTGTGCTTTCATGTATGGTGAAGTAAAAACAAACTTCTCCAGGAACACTTAAATGTTTCTACCTTTGTAGGATTTCTAGTATAAATTTTTTATGATGTTTATGTTAGGTTTCATTTGAAAAGATTACCGTTAGAATTAAACTTTGAAAACCTGTGCCAGGGAGTGTTTTTTGTTTGTTGTAAACTAAGCAAATCGTACGGTACCTTAGAGTTTGCTTGAAACTCCAAAGCCTTCTAAGTGGTTGATAAAAAGTTCTGTTTATCTCCCTTCAAGTCTTCAAATCGAGATTGGGAACGATGTGATCAGAAATACAAACTATATGAAGTCATCTCCAGAATATTCAAGGTAAAACAAACTTTACTCTACTTTTAAACCTTTCATTTTAAATTCATAATCCTTTATATAAATCTATTCCCTGACTGATGACAAAGTATTCAAAGCATCTAAGGAAATTTTATATTCGGTTTTCTCTTATAAAATAAAATTTTAGTGTTAAATATCCTTTGGAACTGCAGGAAAAGTTACCAGTAATACTTTTGTAGTGAGGGATTGGAGAGGGAACAATTGGGGTGGGGGGGGGGGCTGGGGGAACGGGGGCTGGGGGGCACGAGGGCTGGGGGCCACGAGGGCTGGGGGCCACGAGGGCTGGGGGCACAGGACAGGCTGTAATAGTTGCTGGGATAAGGACAGTGGCCGTGATAATATTGTATCTGGAAGATAATACCAACTCTAAACTGAGAATCTATACAAATTCATTTGGCTTACAGCCTTACAATGCCTCGGGGTGTTGAGGGGTGGAGGGGTGGAGCACTGAGGATGGGGAGTTGAGGAGTTGGGTATTGATGGGTGGGTTATTGAGAGGTGGGTGTTGAGGGGTGGGGTGTTGAGGGGTGTGGCATTGAGGGGTGGGGTATTGAGGGGTGTGGTATTGAGGAGTGGGGTGTTAAGGGGGTGGAATGTCCAGGAGTTGGATATTGCTGGGTGGGGTGTTGAGGGGAAGGTTTGTTGAATTAACAGATATATATTTCATGATTTCATTTCGACAGGATTCCGAGTTGATGGATAACCGACCACATTGTTAAGGGGGTGGAATGTGGAGGAGTTGGGTATTGTTGGGTGGGGTGTTGAGGGGAAGGTCTATTGAAATAACAGATATATATTTCATGATTTCATTTCGACAGGATTCCGAGTTGATGGATAACCGACCACACTGTTTCCTCCTTCAGTCCGGTGAAGACGAGGCTCATTATATCGGAGTAGAGACCAGAAACGAACTCAATATTTGGCAGAGTGCCATCTTACGAGCAACTCACATGGCTGTTGCCAAACTAGGGGTCAGTGTTGAAACAGTTTCTTTGGTCTGGAGGGGTAAGAGAGAGGGTAGGAAGTGCCAGTTAGAATGTAGATCTGCTTAAAAGTATTACATCAGTTTCTTCGATAAGGAAAGTTAGTTTGATTTGGAGACTGAGGGTATTCAGGATGTGTGTATTGAGTATGTGTACTAGGTTATATGTATTCAGTATGTGCATGTTATATGTATGCAGGATATGCCCTAGGTTATATGTATTCAGGATGTGTCCTAGGTTATATGTATTCAGGATGTGTACTAGGTTATATGTATTCAGGATATGTACTAGGTTATATGTATTCAGGATATGTACTAGGTTATATGTATTCAGGATGTGTACTAGGTTATATGTATTCAGGATGTGTACTAGTTTATATGTATTCAGGATGTGTCCTAGGTTATATGTATTCAGGATGTGTCCTAGGTTATATGTATTCAGGATGTGTACTAGGTTATATGTATTCAGGATGTGTACTAGGTTATATGTATTCAGGATATGTACTAGGTTATATGTATTCAGGATGTGTCCTAGTTTATATGTATTCAGGATGTGTACTAAGTTATATGTATTCAGGATATGTACTAGGTTATATGTATTCAGGATATGTACTAGGTTATATGTATTCAGGATGTGCCCTATAGGTTGTTTGTATTCAGGATATGTACTAGGTTATATGTATTCAGGATGTGTCCTAGTTTATATGTATTCAGGATGTGTACTAGGTTATATGTATTCAGGATGTGTACTAGGTTATATGTATTCAGGATATGTACTAGGTTATATGTATTCAGGATATGTACTAGGTTAAATGTATTCAGGATATGTAGATTATGCCTACTTATGCAGTTACAGTTGTTACTCCTCGGTTAAAGTAGCGCTGAGAATCTTTCAGAGTGAACCCATCCCCAAAGTTAGTTTTATCTTACTCATCAGTATTTAGCTGTTCATAACTCTGAATCTTTTCCTTCGTACAGAGCAAAACCTACGGGTGTACTTGGAAGCAGAAAGTTGCGGGTCTGTGCCTTGACTTGGAGAATGGCTTTACGTTGTTTGATGCTCAAAACAAGGTAAGGAGACAAAATTGACATGTTCCCCCCCACCCACCCCCCCCCCTCTGGTCTCAATATAACTTAAGCTGAAAGAACCTCTAATAACATTGGGCCAGTATTATAGACGGTACCCATAGGCTCGCTGTAAGGCAATAATAGTGGTTAGCTCCTCTCAAAGTCCAAAATGTTTAAAAATCAAATAAATGCTCAAAGTTTGTGAGCAAATAAGTTAATCATTGAAGCGTACATCATTGAAGCATACATCATTGAAGCATACATCATTGAAGCATACATCATTGAAGCATACATCATTGAAGCATACATCATTGAAGCATACATCATTGAAGCATACATCATTGAAGCATACATCATTGAAGCATACATCATTGAAGCATACATCATTGAAGCATACATCATTGAAGCATACATCATTGAAGCATACATCATTGAAGCATACATTCTTCCTTGCATTCTTTCTTCTCCTGACAAGGTGACAAGTCGTCATCTAATTATAACCCTCATTCTTCTGGGATGATTTAAAGGCAAAATATCACCAAGAAGATACAGTTCCATAAAAAAAAAAAACTTGTATTGTTTCTTTAAGTCTGCTAAATTGGGAGGTTGTACCCATTTGCCCTTTAAATGTCAACACTATACGTTGTGGTTTAAATTAAATTGTGCTTTGTCGAATTTAGGTTAAATGGCAGTAAGAAACAAATTATATAAATAAATAAAAAAGATATAAATCTTAAGAGAGAGAAGAAAAAAATGGCAGTAAGAGAGAAATTCGAAACCAATTATTAGATGATTTACCTCAGAAAAGGAAACCAAAAGTTATGATGTCAAACATTTAAGGATCCCTGTACAATTTGCAGCTATTTTGATAATCTGTTTTATTCTTTGTTTTATGATTTTCAGTCCATCCTTTGGAGGTACAGGTTCTCACACCTCAAGAATTCAGCTGACGATGGTCAGAGTCAGGTCAAACTTCACTTCTTCAATAAAGCCACCGGTCAGCTGGAAAGTCAGGTCAGTTGGCCATCTTAACCTGTTGCTAAGTTACTGTTTTTATTCTTCTTCTTTTTCCTCTCTTTAAATTAGTACTAGCTCTATTTCTCAATATTTTTAAAAGTTTTTTTAAAGTTTTTTTTTCATGTATTGGGCCCATATGGAGGTTAAATTCGGCCTGCTTGGAGGTTAATATTGACCAGTTTAAAAAAATCCATCCCAATTTTTGCCTTCTCCAGGAATTAGAATGTCCACATCTAAGAATTTAATTAGTACCAGCTTTATTTCTCAATTTTATTCCTTGACTGCTTTGACTGTGGGTGATACTTTTTTTGATATTTAATTTTTTTTTTGTATATATTGGGCCTGTATGGAAGTTAAATTCGGCCAGCTTGGGAGGTTAATATTTGACCAGGTTAAAATCCATATCACTTTTTGCCTTCTCCAGGAATTGGAATGTCCACATCTAAGAATTTAATTAGTTCTAGCTTTATTTCTCAATTTTATTCCCCGACTGCTTTGACTGTGGGTGATACGTTTTGTATTATTTTTTTTAAATTTATTTTTTTATATATTGGGCCCGTATGGAAGTTAAATTCAGCCAGTTTGGTAGGTTAATATTTGACCAGGTTAAAAATCCATATCACTTTTTGCCTTCTCCAGGAATTAGAATGTCCACATCTAAGAATTTAATTAGTACTAGCTTTATTTCTCAATTTTATTCCTTGACTGCTTTGACTGTGGGTGATACTTTTTTTTAATTTAATTTTTTCTTATGTATTGGGCCTGTATGGAGGTTAAATTCGGCCAGCTTGGGAGGTTAATATTTGACCAGTTAAAAAAAGTCCCTCTCAATTTTTGCCTTCTCCAGGAATTAGAATGTCCACATCTAAGAAAATTGTTGCACTGCACTCATGCCTTCCTAGCCAGCAAGCTCGCCTCTGTGGATCCAACATTTATGAAGAATATGAACGATGTTCCATCCGTGATGAAGGTCCCCTTTTGATGGTCCATCATCCAGGTTTGACGAAAGCCGTATCGGAAGAGGATTGTGGGAAGGGTCTTCACGGGTCATAAGGGAAATTACCCTTCGACCGTATCGTATGCTTCCACTCAAATGCACATATGCAAAATTGAACTGATTTACTCCCAAGAAAAAAAATGGAACTCGATTTTCAGGGAACTTTCGACCAAAAAGTACAGAATTATTTTCGTTGGTGTTGGATTATACCAACCATAGTTAAGAGGGCTGTGACTTTTCATAGCAGCTTTACCCTTCTAGGGTTAATATCAATTTACCAAGAGGAATAGCCGATTCCTTGTCACATCGGTCGGTTTGCTCACTATTGGGTGGACAAGTTTTGTGATACTTAATGACGCTGTGGAACATGAAAATCCCAGATTTGTCACCTGAACAAAGAGACCATTCGTTACCGCTGGCAACACAGCATAGTCCCGTAGACCAGTTTCAAATAATATAAAAGGTTCAGCAATAATTTTCAGCATTATTCTTGGATGTTGTTTGCCTTGACGGAATGGCAGGGCGAGGAGGGGTGATGGGTTATCTGTTTTGTACTTGCAGTGACCTTATGCAGGAGTAATAACCAAGCAATAATTGGTGTTGTGTATATCACAGCAAGTGTTAACTGTATTTTCAATTGTTTAAAGGTATCATGAAACAATTTTTTATTCAGTGTCATTTGGAAAATAAAAACAGCTGCCTTGCCACGCTCTTCAGTGTAAAACTTGCAAAGTCGATAGCTGTTTTTATTTTTATTTTAATGGTCATTTATTTTGGTTAAGTTTGTTGTAAATTATCTTTGGTTGAAGAAGGGTGGTTATGAATGCAAAATGTATTCAAAGTGTAGCTTTTGTCTTTGACTGGATTTGTCATTGAAAGTCATCCAATCCTTGCTAATCCTTTTGATGTGCTGCTTTAATACGACAGGATATGAAGGGATAGATTAGATGGGATTATCTGATCCGATGCAATCTGATCCCTTTTTTAGATAAGACAAGTTTTCAGGTCCTTCCCAACTGGAAGAACAACCCTGTACTTAACAGAGTTTACGTAACATTGTGTATTCCAATAACTCATATTATATCTAAAATTGGCAAGAAGAAATGTTTCGATAAGAATTTAATTTTACCAAAAAGTAATTGTAGCCATTTCCAAAAGCATATACTTTGTACCTATTTATACCTAATATGTATTATTATTATTATTATATGTAGATTGTCAACTAAATATATAATATCCAATCCACATTAGAAGTTACATTCAGTTATATTGTTAAAATTATTAATACTGGTTAATGTACTGAAGAATGTTACTCAATGATTAACATAGGACAAACATTTTGAGCACAACCTACATCTAGGTGAGTACGACTGTAGTAGTCCTGCAATGAATGTAGTTTTTTTCTTTCAAGTAAAATTCCTGACCAGGTTTTAGTTTCACTTGGATCCAGCCCAAGCACTAAAACAAACCTTGAACCCATGAATGAATGACCAATGATGAATGATCGTAGCCCAAACCTTGTACACAACAGGAGATGTTGACAATTTATTTTGAAAAAGCCAGTGATTTTATTGACATAATATAATATTATTGACATAACAAGGTTAAATTGATCCTTTTTTTAATTAAATACTTAAGCGTAGCTCTATAAAAACTCCTGATACACACATATCTTTGTACAGAATTAAACATTTCCGAGATACTTTCTCATCATTTAAAAATCTTCACGCCTCTTGCATCAAAAACACCAAACTGCAGAGGTAACTTCTTGTTGTTGTTTTAACCACTGAGTGAAGCAGGTAGCCAATAAAATATGCAAATAATATATGCAAATAAAATATGCATAGACACGCCTCCTAATTACAGATTGCATATCATGACACTGTAATTATTTACAAGGTTTTGCAGTAAAATCCACATGGTTGTTCAATTACAAATCCGGTTTCATAGGTCCTAATGACATTAAAGGTATCATTGCTGCTGCCACTAAGTCACAGAAGCTTCCACCTTCAATGTCATCGAGAGCAATTTAAAAAATTTTTTTACAGAAAGGCTAGTTAGTGAAACAATTCAACAAACATCTGTTTTGAACAAGATGTCTCAAGTTGTCAGATATTCATCAGATCCCTCCTACTCCTAATTGTTAAACTGATGACAATAATGGTTTTGTAGACAACTTAGTATAAGTGTTGCTCCGCCGCCCTGTGCATCACTAATGGCAGTGTTTACTGACCAAGATGAATGGCTTAGATACTGTTGTAGTTGTCCCCTTGGATACTGTTATCTGACAGCAATGGACTCTGCTCACTGCTGGGTGGTAGTACCTTCCTAAGTCGAGCCTTGTTTAGTCCTGGTCCTGTTGGAGGGGAAAAAGAGTCAAATGAACGGATTAGATTGATTGATAGATAGATGGATGGATAGACAAGACTAATATCTGTCAAACTTAAAGATATGCCCTGCCATTTTGTTTACATGGAATGATGACAGACAGACAGACGGGTTACAAGTCCAGTCAATTTCCATTCTTATTTATTATTATTTTAGATGCACTATACACTATACATTAGATGCACTATGCATTAGATGCACTATGCATTAGATGCACTATACACTATTACATGCATGCACTATTACATGCATGCACTATACATTACATGCACTATACACTATACATTACATGCACTATACACTATACTAGATGTACTAGAGATACTAGATGTACTATACACTATATTACATGCACTAGAGATACTAGATGTACTATACATTACATACACTTTACATTACATGCACTATACATACATACACTACACATATATGCACTATACATACATTAGATGTACTATACATTACATGCACTATACATTACATGCACTATACATTAGATACACTATACACATGCACTATACATTACATGCACTATATATGCACTATACACTATACATAAGATATGTACTATACATTACATGCACTATACATTAGATACACTATACATTACATGCACTGTACATTAGATGTACTATACATTAGATGCACTATACATTACATGTACTATACATTAGATACACTATACACATGCACTATACATTACATGCACTATATATGCACTATACACTATACATAAGATATGTACTATACATTACATGCACTATACATTAGATACACTATACACTACATGCACTATACATACATACACTACACATATATGCACTATACATACATTAGATGTACTATACATTACATGCACTATACATTACATGCACTATACATTAGATACACTATACACATGCACTATATATGCACTATACACTATACATAAGATATGTACTATACATTAGATACACTATACACATGCACTATATATGCACTATACACTATACATAAGATATGTACTATACATTAGATACACTATACACATACACTATACATTACATGCACTATACATGCACTATACACTATACATTACATGCACTGTACATTAGATGTACTATACATTAGATGCACTATACATTACATGTACTATACATTAGATGCACTGTACTAATGCACTATATATGCACTATACATTAGATGCACTATACATTAGATGCACTATACACTATACATAAGATGCACTCACCAATAAAACTAAGAAGCACGGGCAGAAATATTAGTCCGTGTGTGCCACCTAGAATCACGATACTTAAATACATCCGAAAGTAATACACTTGGAAGAGCTGTGACTTGGAGAAGTACAGAATAATGATCCCCAGAGCTTTGGTCAGAGTTATTCCACTCAAGACCTTCAAAGATAAAAAAGATAGAAAGATTGAAATAGGCAAGATGATAAAGGTATGATGATATGATGATAATTACACAAAAGACGACAATGTTTATGTAAAACATATATTCATCGGTATAGAACAGAATATGACTTGTCAAAACAACTTACCGAACTTCCCATGTGTGCTAAGGCATGCTCTGCTCTACCTACTCTGCTCTCTTTAACACTGATGGCAAACGCTCTTGTGATGTGAGAGCAGAACTCAACAGATATACCAACAGACTGCAGGAGAAGAAAAGAAAAGAACAATTGCATTATTTTCAAGAAACCGTCCAAAAACCCCACCTCAACATTATAAACGTAAACTACAACAGACCAAATACCACGACCAATGAGTTGGTCCGCTGCAAGTTATTCACTGAAATATTTTATAGTATATGATAACATAATATCTACATATGTATATATTAAATTAATATTAAAATATTAAATGAGTCGCCTCCGAATCACTTGTCACCAAAGGATAAATCGCTGCTGATGTTGCAAGCCAGGAGAGGGAAGGATGGAGGGAGGGAGGGAGGGAGGGAGGGAGGGAGGGAGGGAGGGAGGGAGGGAGGGAGGGAGGGAGGGAGGGAGGGAGGGAGGGAGGGAGGGAGGGAGGGAGGGAGGGAGGGAGGGAGGGAGGGAGGGAGGGAGGGAGGGAGGGAGGGAGGGAGGGAGGGAGGGAGGGAGGGAGGGAGGGAGGGAGGGAGGGAGGGAGGGAGGGAGGGAGGGAGGGAGGGAGGGAGGGAGGGAGGGAGGGAGGGAGGGGGAGGGAGAGGGGGGACAGGGAGAGAGCCACACTCACCATGACGAGATTGACGACCGAGATGGCGTTGAGTTCGATCCCCCAGAGGTACATGATGCCCATTAGGTCGATGGTGATCATGACAATGGTGAAGGTGCTGATGAGAGCCGAGAAGAAATCGCAACCCAGGAGCAAGAAGGTGATGACAAAGATGGCTGCGGTACAGATGGAGAGGTTGACGGCAGCGTCTCTGTATATGGTCAGGTACTGCTCGTAGAACACATAGAATATACTGGAAAAAACAACAACATGAGGTCAAGTAGTCTAATGTAGTCACTGCAAACAAACAAAAAAACCCACAAAATTTAGTCTACGTAGCCTAGTCTAGGAGATATAATCAAACACTTCTCCAAGATAGCACGAAAGAGATGTACTGGTTCGCTGCATCAACAACAATTGTTCAGCTGAGGGGGGGGGGAGGTGGGGGGTTCTTAACTTTGTCAGTGCCAAGTAGTTTTTGAACTAGCCTACGTCAGTTTTTCAGGGCAGGGTTTTTTATTTGGTATTTTGCCAAAATACAGGTTTTGTAGGGAAAAATATTGGCTTGAAAATACTGGAAAGTATTTCCAAAGGTTGGCAGCTCTGCACACGCACACACACACACACACACACACACAGAGTCTTCTAGATCAATCATCAAAATGATTTACCTGTAAGGATAGACTTCAAAGTCCTCATTGTCAATCTGTGTTGAATCCTTCAGCATCTTGGTGATGTTAGCGCTGATGTTTTTGGCTCTTGCAATAGCTGCTATGTAATCTGATGAATTCCTACACACGGTATGATACGACTGGAAATATGAAGCTGAGACCAAAACAAACAGAGAAACAGTTATCATACAATGAAACACCCATCTCAAATTTTTGGGGAGTTTTAATATTACGCATTCAATATCCACAACGGTTCTGTTTCTGTATAGGATGTATTTTTTCTTAAATCGGTAGTTGTCCTGAGAGATCTCAAGCACACTAACCCCCTATGCCCCCCCCCCCCCTCCATGAGAGTAAATGACGTGGAACAGACTCATTGCGAGCAATGATCATTATCCGACAATCTCACCTCCGATGATGGTTTTTGCCTTATCTTCAAAATTGACTGCAGAACCATAGGCAGCTTTACCTCTGTAAGCAAATGAAAATAAAATAAAGATAAAATAAATATAGATAAATAATATAGATAAAGAGGTTATATGAAGAGAGAGAATTCCCTGCTTGCTTATTGTAAAATCCAATGGTCATTTATTTTGCTTTTAGAACAGGGGTGTTGGGAGGAGGTTGAATGGTGGGGGGGGGAGGGTGGAAGGAGCCTGGCCACCACTTAGATTACCCATTTCACTGGTTGCCTTGGAGACGGTGAGACCGTTCAAGTACTTTGGTTACTTTCAAAGGGTTCAGAAGTGAACAGATCCTCATTTGAAACCCTCCCCCATGAATGAACATGGGTTTTGTATCAAGCATTCTTTCTTCTCGAGTTCAGGGAATTTACAAATTACAGGATTGTAATTGTTGCACCCCATTCCTACTACTGGGCACCTCCATGACCCCATCCCACGGACAAGAGTGTTCCTCAGCATGTGACCACTTTCTCAGACAATTCGAGATAATTAAAAGCAAAAAAACCAAAACCTCATTTCCCAAACCGGACTTACTAAAGATTCTGGACAACACACTGCACCCTTTCAAGATAACCTGATTAGCTCGGCATAGACTATTCCAAACACCAGTCCCCTTTGGGGATGTCAATGTTTCATGCCCCCCCATTTTTTTTTTGCCTTTTAAATGTCGGAAATTTTGTCTATAAAGGTTAACAATTTGTAGCAGCCACAGAAACGAAATCTCTAGATAAAAAAACCCACAATTCTCGGGACAAAAGGTTGGAAACCTGAAAAGTTATAAATCTGCCGGGTTTAAAAAGACTTTAAACTTACCCCTTGGAGCACTTGATACAAGGAATGTCTTCTAGGAAAAAAGGCAGGAATTCTACAAATTCTGCCGGGGTCGCTCGACTTGTACTATTTCTACAGGCCACGCAGGTGCTGTTGTCCACGAGGGAGGGGCAGAAAGTATCGGTCCCGTTGTATAATCGACAGCAGGATTTTGAAGAGTCCCCGGATTTGGACCAGTCGAAGTAATCGTCCAACCAGGAACCTGCTGGCTCCGCTATATGTTGGCTGATGAAGAATAATAAAGGAAAATCATGATAAGGATAAAAAAGTGGAATTATAAACGCTGACCAAGAATTTCAATCTAGGCGACAGTTTATTTCATCAGATATAAATGGGAGAGAGATTTGACTGGTGCAAGGGCCGATTCCATCGAGATTTGACATTTGGTGTAGCTGATGTCAAGTGTTCACCGTGAGAGTCCTGGGAGGTACAAAGATAGGGTGTGATCCCTACTGATGCTACAGATGGTTCCGATTTTTCTCAAAAATTTTCAAATCTTTACCCTTTTTTAAAAAAGTCACTCGAAGGATAAGATTGATTGAACGATTAGCAATGCTAACTTTCTCAATCTTAACGATTGAGATAAAGATCGAAAAAATTAGCGGTGTCAAATAGACGACTTGTTAATGAATCAACGATTGTTTAAGTAACCCACTTCGTTAACCCATCATCAACTGGTGACTATCACAACAAAGGGAGACAATAAAGAGAAAAAGACAATAGAAGATTATTTCCCATCAACTGGTGACTATCACAACAAAGGGAGACAACAAAGAGCCAAAAGACAATGGAAGATTATTTCACTTACTATCCTGGTTCCCTAGAGGCGAGGAATATCTGAGCGGAGAGAGAGTCCACGTTGCAACCGGCCGTACCGCAGAGTTTATTCTGGTTTTCGATGGTTGAATAGTTGTAGCCGCCCTTGACCACGAAATAGACAGGTGGCCCCACGTTGAGGTAGTTCAGCTCCATATCGAAATAGTCCAGCATGTACGAACCCTACGAAAAAAATGTAAAACCGACAAGATTAGAATCGGAGTAAAAGAGAACAGGGGAGACAGACAGACATACATGATACAAGCAAATAATAAGACAGTAGTCGTTTAACACAAGCTTTGTATGGATGCATACGATTTCATTTCATCTTGACAACCTCTCCTTTAATCAAGCTTCAATACTAGTGTACTATGTACTAGTACTATGTGCTAGTGTGCTATGTACTAGTGTGCTATGCACTAGTGTGCTATGTACTAGTACTATGTGCTAGTGTGCTATGTACTAGTGTGCTATGCACTAGTGTGCTATGTAATAGTACTATGTAAGAAGGTGCTATGTACTAGTGTACTATTTACTTGTGTGCTATGTACGAGTGTGCTATGTACTAATCAAGTATCCCATATCCCTAAGTGACTACTTCTTACACAAATCACTATTTCAACATTTCTCTCTCTCTCGCTCTCTCTTGGAATCTTTACTTTTTCTGCTTCTGCAAGGCAAAAACCTATATACTATTCTTCTTTGTCGTCTTTTTTTATTCTTTTCTCTATTTTTTATTCTTTTCTCAATTTTGTTTCTTCGGTGTTCACGACAACAACACAAGACGAATGAATACATAAAATTCATCTGATTTTTTCGACACCCAGCCTTTCCATTCTAGTCCTCCTCACACAATCTTTTTCAAAACAAATTAAGATCATCTTACCTTTGGCATGGACAGTCTTTGGTCTAGACCGATGCTCAACTTAGGGAGGAATGTGATGGACATGCAAAATACAAAAGAGAAGACCACCATCTGTTGGAAGAGGAGAGAAGAAGATTGAAGAAAGTTGTTAGACTACATAGCAAAAATATCGTAGCTTTAGTGGGTTGTGGGTATAAACCGATTAGTGAAAGTAAGGCTGCCTATTGGCTGACTTTGGTAACATCCACTAATAACTTAAAGGGTGTGAAGACTCGCGCAAAAAGAAACGTCTAATGCCAGTAATCTGACCTAGTTTCGAATGAGGTGTAACAGAAGTGTTAGACACCACCGTCGATCCCAGAAATTACACACACACAGCTTGCTACCATCGGTAAGTAGACACTAGTGTACAGTCAGTACATACAGCTGCGGTCAATACCCATAACACAGTGTAAAAACAACTCAGCGATGGAGCGACACGAACAAATCGTCACTTCCAAGCAACGGAAAGTTAACTGTTTCAGATGACTGCACGCGGTTTGGGGCGAGTCTTCAATGCCTTTAATAAACCTTTACAGAACTAATATGGAAGCAAACGGTCACAAGAATCCCCTTATTTACACACCCTGCCACCAAGGTTTGCAAAGGATGAGATAGAGCCCTACATTAAATCTGTGGGCCACAATTTTCTGTACTGCATTAAACAGCTTAACACACTGTCAAAATATAAATTTAAAAAAACAGCCTTTTTCAGTTTGATTCTTCACCAGTATTATTATATTTAACAAAAACTCACCACAAACCATCTGACTATTTTATTCAATAAAATTGGCGCATATATATTCTCCACAAATTGTTGTAGTAGACCCTGACCGACTGGAACCTGGCCCGCTTTCTTATCTTGGAAGCAACATAGGATTTCGTAGCGGTTTTTCTGTGAACAAGAAGAAAGAAATAGTTCAAAAGTCAGTTTCTATACAGAAGCTCAACAAGGAGTTTCCCATTGCAACCACAGGTATTGGAAATTCCTGCAGATTTTTGTATTTTACAAACCCTTTCATAATGCTGTGGGTATCAGTGTATTAGTGCTATTGTTTTTATGCCGTTTAGCTGTTGCATCTGTATGCGTGTTAGTATGTATGTGTCAAAATATCAATGATCTAAAACCCTAATTCTAAAATACTAAAAATAAAACAAACTTAAATCCTAAATACTAATCCTAGCCTCTTAATACCGTCACAGATCATGCATGCTCAATAAGACTTTATGATTCATTGATAAAAGTTATAACTTTCCAGTTTGTAAAACATGGGTTCTCAATAGGTGGCCTGCAGGCCACTCTTTGGTCAGCGATAAATTTCACTCTGGCCTGCATAGAGACAAGGAAGTCCACCATCTTGTAGTACTATGTACTAGTGTGCTATGTACTAGTGTGCTATGTACTAATGTGCTATGTACTAGTGTGATATGTACTAGTGTGCTATGTACTAGTTTGCTATGTACTAGTACTATGTACTAGTGTGCTATAGATGTACTAGTGTGCTATGTACAAGTGTACTATGTACTAGTGTGCTATAGATGTACATGTGTGCTATGTACTAGTACTATGTACTAGTGTGCTATAGATGTACTAGTGTGCTATGTACGAGTGTGCTATGTACTAGTGTGCTATGTACTAGTGTGCTATGTACGAGTGTGCTATGTACTAGTGTGCTATGTACTAGCGTGCTATGTACGAGTGTGCTATGTACATGTGTGCTATGTACTAGTACTATGTACTAGTGTGCTATAGATGTACTAGTGTGCTATGTACGAGTGTGCTATGTACTAGTGTGCTACGTACCAGTGTACAATGTACTAGTGTGCTATGTACTAGTGTGCTATGTACTAGTGTGCTATGTATTAATGTGCTATGTACTAGTGTGCTACGTACCAGTGTACAATGTACTAGTGTGCTATGTACTAGTGTGATATGTACTAGTGTGCTATGTACTAGTACTATGTACTAGTGTGCTATAGATGTACTAGTGTGCTATGTACGAGTGTGCTATGTACTAGTGTGCTATGTACGAGTGTGCTATGTACTAGTGTGCTATGTACTAGCGTGCTATGTATGAGTGTGCTATGTACTAGTGTGCTATGTACTAGTACTATGTACTAGTGTGATATGTACTAGTGTGCTATGTACTAGTACTATGTACTAGTGTGCTATAGATGTACTAGTGTGCTATGTACGAGTGTGCTATGTACTAGTGTGCTATGTACGAGTGTGCTATGTACTAGTGTGCTATGTACTAGCGTGCTATGTACTAGTGTGCTATGTACTAGTGTGCTATGTACTAGTGTGCTATGTACTAGTGTGCTATGTACTAGTATTATGTACTAGTGTGCTATGTACTAGTACTATGTATTAGTGTGCTATGTACAAGTGTGCTATGTACTAGTGTGCTATGTACTAGTATTATGTACTAGTGTGCTATGTCCTTGTGTGCTGTACTATGTAAGAGTGTGCTATGTACTATGTACTAGTGTGCTATGTACTATGTACCAGTGTGCTATATACTAGTATACTATGTACTAGTGTGCTATATGTACTAGTACTATGTCAGAAGGTGCTATGTACTAGTGTGCTATGTACTAGTGTGCTATGTACTAGTGTGCTATGTACTAGTATGCTATGTACGAGTGTGCTATGTACTAGCGTGCTATGTATGAGTGTGTAATGTACTATTGTGCTATGTACATAAAGAAATACTTTTGAAATGAAGTTTCTAAATGAAGTTTTAGATCCTTCTTTTGTTTAATAATGAGTTAGATGGGATTTAACTCAATTGTTGAACTGAATGTGGAAACGATTTCACTCTCGCCTCTTTTGAATACACAAGTTTTTTAAACATGAGTAAAATGGATTTCATAAATTTTTTCGAAACTGGGAGGGTGAAACATTAGCCAGGTGAAACGGAAGAGTTTATTTACCTCCTGTCTCAGCGAATCAAGCGTCAATAGAGCCACGAAACAAGTTATTTGTAGCAAAAAATTGATGAAAACAGCTGTAGCGGCATATAAAGAAAATGCTTTCACAGCAGGCATGTTGGACAAGGCACCTGAAACAGAGAGAAGAGGATAACAAACGAATAACAACATGAAAAAATCAACTGTGAAAAATAAATTAGGCAAATCACATTGGACCAGAGACTACCAGACTTGGATCAAACAATGAATCAAATTTCACCTAAAACATAGTTGTTTTGCTAATGCACAAAAAAAAAAAAAATTGGGCAAAAGTATAAACTAAAAGCACAAAAATGGAGTCAATTTGTTAAATAGGTTGTGGAAGATGAATTTTTCTGAGGTATGAGACTAATAAATGAAAAGCTATTCATGTCACCACTGTCAAATACACACACAGGCCTATGGCAAAACACCATGAAATGATCGAACCACACAAAAATGTAATACCGTCAGTCTCTCTGATCAAAGGTTTTTCAAAGTCGCATTATGACAAGAATCTGTGAGTAACTGTATGCTGTCATATTTTATTGCTTTTAATAATTATTGTCAAGTTATTTATTTGTGTAATTCTTAGGATGCAATATTTTTAGACTGTCATATTTTTAAGCTCTAATATTTTTAAGTTTAATATCTAAAGTCTAAATAAAAGTCTAATATTTTATGCTATTCTGTGAAGTGCTTTAGGATCATTCTTTTAATGTAAAGCGCTATATAAGAATAAATTATTATTTTTTGTTATTATTAACGATTCCGGGGACCGCTGTGAACGAGGAGAGCAAAATACTTAAGAGTAACTTACCGAGGGAGAATGCAACCGATTCGGATGAGCTAGTTAAGAGCATGCTGGGTCCGACTTCACCGAGGACTCTGGCCATGTGAGTGATTCTAGCTTCCCCCTCCTTATGTTCTCTCTGGATATTATAAAACAAACATAAACATAAATTAAATAATCCATCTGTAATATACTAAATCAAACCTCCCAAGAATTATCAATTTCTGCAACAACAAAAATAGCAACAACAAAAACAACAACATTTGTAGTTGTGTTCTTGAAATTTTGTTCTTGAAAGATTACCAGCACGGATTCACATTTCATAAATACTGGTTATAAAATGTTACAATGGCTCATGTTGAGCACATGTCAAGCACATGTTATACACATGTCTTATGCATGCTATACACATGTATTATACATGCTATATATATATACATATGTTGTACTAGATGAAGATAAATCTAAAACAACAAACCTGATAGGTCTGGACGAGAATGAAAATGTTGTCAACGCCGACTGCGAGAACGAGGAACGGGACCACCTCGATGACGATCAGGGTTGCCGGGACGCCGCAGTAACTGAGGGCGCCAACGGCGGAGGCCACCGAACAGAATACAATCACCACTCCGGAGAGGCCGAGCATGATCTTGGTGTCGATCTGAGGAAAAGGCAAGAGGAGCGATCAACACATCGTACAGGGCCGACTGGTCAAGGCAGTCGATAATAAATGTGGAAATCTTAGCCGCAGAAATGTCACGACTGATCTGTAAATTTTGATCAAAAAACAGACAAAACAACAGAAAGAGAACAGGGATGGCTATGGGAAATGGTTTCCAGCAGAATTTTTTTTTTTTAAATAACACTTTTTCTGGTTCATAAGAAAATCTGAATTGCCAAGGAAGAAATTAAACCTTGGTTTTTAAAGAAAAAATATTTAAACTACACTGACACTAAACTGCATCATTCTTAGACTTGCTTCAAGTCCAATATTAGGTACACTGGAAAGAAATGAGAAAATTTAACAGTTTCCTGTTTACCTCTGAGAGAAATTTTGTTCATGCTTTACGCAGCTTACATAAAATATGGAAATTAATTCATCCAAATGTGAGATGGAATGTCCGCTCTCTACTTACAAGGAGACGACTGCACGAGAAGAACTGTCCGAGAGCGATGCTGACGTATCCAAACATGACCAGGTAGCTGAGAGCAATGGTGTATATATCAGTGGTGCTCTCCCTCTGTATCTCATCCTGAACTGATCTCTATGACAACGAAAAGATGACACAAGACGGTTTATATTAAAATATTAAAAAAAATAATCTGATTTCCTGTTCCCGTATACTGACTGACACTTTTCTTTCACTTGTTAGGGTAAATCTGTTCCTGAAATAATTCTGATCACTTTTCCTACAAACTTTTTACAAGTTTTCATACTTTTACTGCCTACAACCCCTATCTATCTGCCCCCTTCCCCACCCCACTCTTTTCAAAGCAAAGTGAAAACTGCAGATAGTTCATTCTGGCCTTTTCTATGATTTACTACAAGACAAACATATACAGTATATATACATTAAATTGTGTACTGTGAACATATGAGCTTTAATGCTATACTACTGACATTAAATGCATATAAATGTGAACATTGCAACATCTAATTAGCATATCAGAATTCATGGAACTGAATATTCATCATAATATATTTGCATTTAAATGAGGACAACGACCTACTACTCTCATTATGATTCTGTTGTTGGACTTTATTTCTCATTTTGAATCAGAATTTAAACTCAATCTGCTCTGCAATTTGTATTGACTGTCCTACAGTAATCTACTATTACTATAATTAACTCAAAAACTGAAGGAATGGAACAGGTTTCTGATAACATTTGATTCCATCACAAATGTGTCACCTAGGTGGAGACTTGCAACGTTTCTAAACCGAAAAATAGCCTGATTATATTAAAATTTCTGTGGGACTGTAATGCATCGAGGATCATAAGAAACTGACTAATTGTGAATACAACCTCTATTCATTTATAGAGTATGACAATGAAAACAAAATGAAATGGTATCCAGGCCGACCACCACAGATAAAAGACACATATTTATAGAAGAAATGATATCAATCAGCATTCTGCAACGTTAATGAATACAACTTTGTTTGTTTTTGCTAATGAGGTTAAGGCCTTAATTAAGCTTAATAATTGGGAATAAAATCTCTATTCATTTATAGAGAATGACAATGAAAAACAAAACCAAATGGTATCCAAGCCAACCACCACAGATAAAAGACACATATTTATAGAAGAAATGATATCAATCAGCATTCTGCAACGCTAATGAATACAACTTTGTTTGTTTTTGCTAATGAGGTTAAGGCCTTAATTAAGCTTAATAATTGGGAATAAAATCTCTATTCATTTATAGAGAATGACCATGAAAAACAAGAGCATCAATGACGCAGTATCTCAATACTGGAAGTTTTAATTTTGATTCCTAATTTCAAATCTTTGCTCTGTCTCTACAATTATCAATATATGCCACTCGATGATACTATCTGAGCATCCGGATGCGCGGATGCTTAGTCTCACCCCAGTACGTATGTGAGTATAAAATGTCAAAGTCCCAGTTCTTTCTTTTTGAGTGGATGCGCGGATGCGTGGATGCGGAGTGTCCTTTCCTAGTACTTCTGTGGAGGAATTTTAGAGGGCGTCACACATGTACGGATGCCTTTTAAGAACGACACACTATTGATGTGGAATATCTTCGTACATACGGGACTTTCAGTATTGGAAATACGTGACGGTATATGTCGAAACTTTTCGAAAATTGTAAGTCCATTCCTGGTACTCCCGGGGTGGATGCGCGGATGCGGAGTCAAAATGAAATACGTGATGGTATATCGTATATGATGGAATTTTAGAGGGCGTCCTACGTGTACGAACATGTACAGACACACCGAGCATCCGCGCATCCGGATGCTGGGAAGAGTTAATGAATGGCCCTGTATTCTATAATTGTACCAAACAAACTTATCATGGCCCTTGCTCTGAAAAGCTACCTGAACACCAGTACTATCCTTAAATGGATGTTACAAAAACGAAGGCCTAATATAAATTAAATGCACTACGTAGAATTCAGCGGTACAAAATGTGTATATGTAATTAGAATGCAATAGACTACACCTGGCGTACCTAACTACAGTAGAGAAAATTGGTCGCGAGGGTAGCCATTTTCGTATATCTAACATGTAGCTGCCATGAGTCATAGCCAATCTGCTACAAAACAGACTTGGGGGCGGGGCTTAAACATCAAAAACGGACCTTTTTACTAAAAGTAGGGGCGGCAGCTCAGTGTTGTTTTAAGAAAGAAAAATCATTTAAACATCAAATAAAGCAAATAAAAGCCATAAAATGTCATGTACAGCTGGTAAAATTCTTATTAATACCTACCTGTAAACAACAAATGAAAGTTTAAAATGTTAATAAAATATATAATATATAGGACCCTATCTTAGACGATACCACTGTTGAAAGACAATTCTATTCTATTCTCTTTCATTAAACATAAGTTTTGGAGCGTGTGCAAAAATGGGTTGTTTCGACTGTATTTCAGTCCAAATTGGCCCGATTTGGTCATAAATCGGTGAAAAAGTCATAGAATGAGATAAAATTCTCGAATAAAAAATAGTAACTTTTGTTTGCCTATATGATATATGCTTGCTCTGAAAATTCCAGAGAAAAAGAACTTTATATGAAGACGCTGAAAAATTTTTAAGAAAAGAGAGAGTCCCACTTACTGTTACAATATCTCTATACATGTAATGTATTGAGATAAAAAAACGTAATGGTATCCAGGCCAACCGCCACAGATAAAATTCATGAATTTATAGAAGAAATGATATCAATCAGCATTCTGCAATGTTAATGAATACAAGTTGGTTTGTTTTTTCTAATGAAGTTAAGGCCTTATTAAGCTGAATATTGGGAATAAAATCTCTATTCATTTATATAGTGTATGACAATGAAAAACAAAACCAAATGGTATCCAAGCCGACCACCACAGATAAAAGTCACGTATTTATAGAAAAATGATATCAATCAGCATTCTGCAACGTTAATGAATACAACTTTGTTTGTTTTTTCTAATGAAGTTAAGGCCTTATTAAGCTGAATAATTGGGAATAAAACCTCTATTCATTTATATAGTGTATGACAATGAAAAACAAAACCAAATGGTATCCAGGCCGACCACCACAGATAAAAGTCACGTATTTATAGAAAAATGATATCAATCAGCATTCTGCAACGTTAATGAATACAACTTTGTTTGTTTTTTCTAATGAGGTTAAGGCCTTATTAAGCTGAATAATTGGGAATAAAACCTCTATTCATTTATAGAGAATGACAATGAAAAACAAAATGGAATGGTATCCAGGCCAACCGCCACAGATAAAATTCATGTATTTATAGAAGAAATGATATCAATCAGCATTCTGCAATGTTAATGAATACAAGTTGGTTTGTTTTTTCTAATGAAGTTAAGGCCTTAATTTAGCTCAATTACTGGGAATAAAATCTTTATTCATTTATATAGTGTATGACAATGAAAAACAAAATGAAATGGTATCCAGGCCGACCACCACAGATAAAATTCATGTATTTATAGAAGAAATGATATCAAACAGCATTCTGCAATGGTAATGAATACAAGTTTGTTTGTTTTTTCTAATGAGGTTTAGGCTTCTATTACTGTATTTCCTGCATTTCCTTGTGAAATAAGGATATATAAATTGAATTTACCTCAGGTTAAACAAAGAAGGGACAGAAGACTAATACTTTGTACTTGTATTGTAAAATTCAGCAGTGCACAAACAAATCCAATTTGCAGTTTGACCTTCCGAACAGACTAATAAACAACCACACGTAGCCCTTTTGAGGTTTTCAAATGTAAATAGTAAACAATTAACACTTAAAAATCCTTTTACAGCACAAAAAAAATCCTGCAAAATTTGAACAATAAGTCCCCTTACAATCACCTAAACTAGGTTACAAGGAGGAATGTAAAATGATGTGGATTAAATGAAATTAATGAACAGTGTGTGTCAATAAGAAATGCTACTGCAGCAGCCGCAAGATCCTGCTCAGCTAAGATGAATCAATATCAGACAACAGGGATTGTCTCTGAACACCTGCTGTGTCTATATACTATGTGAAACTGTGGAGCAGAATAGATCACAGAAGATGTTCTATGCAGCCTGACTGCAGCCCCCTCAGCATCCTACTTCAGGCACAGTGCCTTAACTGTGTTCAATAGTAAATCAATTTGTTATATCTACATAGTTAAAAACACTGTGTAATCCAACATGCTACAATAACACATGCACATGCAATAACACATGCACAATAACTGAAGACAAATTGCATACATATATGTCTAGACTTCTACTGTGGTTCAGTACTGCCTGTACAGGATGAGTATGCAATGATACATCAAGCATCACACCATAATGTGTCCATTCTTGGGAACTACAAACAATTTAGGTTAAATTTTGTTCTTCTTATGTCCATGAGAAAGTGCAGAACTCCATTCTACAAGACCATCTACAGTAGGGAAGGATAGGATAGGAAAGGATAGGATAAGATAGGGAATGGTAAGATAGGATAGAATATAGGGAAAGGTAGGGTAGGGAAGGATATGGTATGATAGGGAAGTATAGGGAATGATAGGGCAGGGAATGGTAAAGATAGGATAGGATATAGGGAAAGGTAGGCTCGGGAAGGATAGGATAGGGAAGGATAGGGCAGGGAAGGATAGGGCAGGGAAGGATAGGGCAGGGAAGGATAGGGAAAGGTAAGATAGGATATAGGGAAAGGTAGGCAAGGGAAGGATAGGGTAGAATAGGGAAGGGTAGGGAAAGGTAAGAGAGGATAGGATTTAGGGAAGGTAGGGTAGGATATAGGGAAAGGTAGGGTTTGACAGTCTAACAACCTTTGCTCTCAGAATCTATGCAATGTAATGTTACAACAACACCTTCATATACATAAATGTATCGACAATCATATAAAAAAAAAATGGTTAGAGAGCTCTGTTCCCTTTTTCTGTGACATCTGTTTTGTTACTTTGAATCTGAAACTGCTACTTTATTCTTCCAAAGGAGAAAGAGGAAGTGTAACTGTATCGAGGGCAACGTCGGAATGAAGTTCAGTAGAATGCATCACCATTCTTTCCAGCTGCATTTACATGCTTGGAAAATGTGTGACATTTCAATCAAAAATAGGGGAATTAAAACAACAATAAAAACTACTCAATAAAGGGGAAGTATTTGTTAACAAAAGAAAAGGGAAAAAAAAGCCACAAAAAGAAATTTGAAGAGTGACGCGATTTTGAATGCTAAAAACCCTTTGTTACTGCCTTCTATGCAATTCCCTGTTCTTATTAATAGGCAATCCACTTTCTTATTACTTCCCCATAAATCTATTTCAAACAAAGCTAATAAGGAAGATACTTGAACAATGGTTTCATTTAATTAACCATTGAACACAGTCTTGCAACATATTGTATCAATACAAACTGACTACTGTATCCAACTTTATGAAATATTACTTGTCGAGGGACTTTTCCTGACGACGAGTATTCCGCTTGCGAAATTGGTTCAAAACCCTCTCAAATGGCATGATGTGGTAAGTTGAAAGTGGAACTGTATTGAGTATTTTTTTTTCATCTTGTAAAAGCCTACAGAATGTTTATATATAGTTCATAATTCCGTGTGATTGGTCAGTTTTAAATTTATTGTGTTCTATAGTGATTTGAATGTGACTACTCTAAATTCATTTCCTTGCGCTTGACAAGTATTGTTTAGTCCTTTTGTCATTTATAGCTCATCTAATTGTCTGAACAAATTGAGGCCAGCTGGCAGTTTTGTCTTTAAATAGTAATAAACTTCCTTCCCTTACCAGACACAAGTCACTGACCCCTCCCCCCCCCATCAACCATCCCGTTACCCTTGGGTAGAGTGTCCACAAGTACAAAACATACAACAGATTCTGTTAATACGATCATGTGGTGTCCTGATGACAGAAACAGCTTTGTTACCAATTTGAAGGGCTATTCAACCCAGGACTTTGAACTTTGTCATGTGAGTTAAATTTACAAACACATCAATGCTGATTATTTTTTTTTTTAGGAGAGATGAAGGCCTCCAAAAACAGTCAAAAATGATTCCTGTGATGTTCAGAGACAATAAACAGATATTTTTGGAACTGAAGGACTTCATCATTCACCACTTTTGGGAGTAGAAATCAAACTAACAAATTGTTAGACAGTTTGCTCTTCATGGGTAATATGAAACTAGAGCAATATATATTTTCTTTCTATTGCATCTCAACCGATGTTAAAAAGTGAATTCCATTGTTCTGGAGCATTCAAAATATGGAAGTTCTGGATCAGAATCTAACAGAAAGTGAGAGCAATTTAGGATATAGTCTGTGAGATGACATTATTAATTACAGAGGCCATTGTTCAACAGGTGACAGTTAGTTGAGAGGTAAAACTGTTTTATTATGGGACATACTGAAAGTTAGGTTTCAATGTGGGGAAGGCAGAGGTGGGAGATGGGGGGGTCTGAGGTGGATGGGTAATGGTGAAGTTATCTGTCAAAAGTTCATCAACAGACTTTGATTCTGAACGAGTTTTACAAAGACATGTTTTCACTTGGGGAATCCATGTTAGTCAGCTGTCACATGTGTTTTCAACTAATAGACTCTGAAAATTTAAGATGTGTTTGGGTAGTTGAACCCATATTGCTATAAAGCCAGTTAGTATGGAGGAGGGAGGGGGGATAGTTTAACCCATATTGCTATAAAGCTAGTTATTATCAATGGGGGAGGGGGGGGAGTAGTTTAACCCATATTGCATAAAGCTAGTTATTATCGATTGGGGGGAGGGGAAGGGGATAGTTTAACCCATGTTGCTATCAGCTAGTAGAAAAATCAATTCATAGAAGAGTAGAAGTGGTGTAGCAAATTTTAGAACAGGCTGGCAAAATAGCAGAAAGAATGGTTAGAGAATTGAGAAACAAATACCAATATTGATGAGGAAAGAAATATGGAACAGTACGACAAACAGGCTGAAGGAAATAGCCGATTGGTTTACGACTCCAGTTCTTGACCTAAAAATTGAGTACTTCGGCCACTTCGTTCATCTGCTGGGTGTTCCACGTGCCACTACAACATTCCATGCAACTGGAGATGACCTCCAAACCATTTGATATTATTCTGATATTTTTGTGTATATAAATATGTATGAATATCATGAACTCAATACTAAAGTTGGAAACTAAAATCAGTTACAGGGTAAAGGAGTATTTGGGGAGGAGAGATTACACCTCAGCTCAGCCAGGGAAGCAATCGCCCGGGCTTAGGGTGTTTATAATAGTCTCTGAAAGTGATCTTACCTCAGCCTGGTAAGCGATCGACAGGTTAGGGTTTCTGTACTCCCTGAGGAAGTCCAGATAGACGCTTTCCCATGCTGCCGCCCTGGCGGTGCGGGGATCAGTTGGTCCGTAGTTTACCACGGGAAAGGTTATCACCAGCACAGTAGCCATGTTGTAGTTTTCACCTTCAGAAGGAGAAGAAATTTCATTTGAAGACCCCCAAGAATAGTGAGCTGATAGCGTGTTATATACAGTACTTGACTGCAAAGGCCAGTAGAACGTCATCAGTCAAATTGAAGCATTCCTCGAATTTTGAGCACTCAACTATTTTTCTTAGTGTGACTTTTCTTTCTTATGGGCATAAATTCCAAGTAGCCACTACTGCTTCTTTGACATTCACTCCTCCCATCCCCCACTCCCCCACCCACTCCCCCATCCACTCCCCCACCCCCTCATCAATTTCAGAAGTTACTTACCATCATATCCACCAAGAGCAGTCCAAGGGAACACCGGTCCTCCAAATGTCCCCACACAGGGGGTATGTAGGTAGGTGTTATCGACCAGAGCAGTGGGGGATCTGTGTGAGAGACGGGATGAATGAAATTGAATCATCATGATTTATCAACATGTAACAAGAAAGCTTGCAAAGGATACCTTCTCCATGATACCCACTGTAGTCTTGCAGTCTGAACAACAATCTTTAAAGAATATAATATATATATATATATATATATGAATATACATATATTGTCTCCAGCATTGCAAACAAGTATGGAAATAGTCAGTTCGTTCTAACATTTATATCAACACACCCCGTCTGCAGTCTTGAATGTACAGTACATTCTTCAAAAAAGCCAATGCAATATAGTTACATCATGCCTGAATGTGTAGCAGGAAGGGCAAATTGAACTAAAGGTACGTAAAGAGAATCATCTTAGTAAAGAAACATATGAAACCGGATAAAGTAATATTCAAACATATCGAGCCATGAGATCTGCGACCTCTTAGAGGACAAAATCTCAGGGAAAAGTTAGGACTATGTTCACCTGAAAAGGTGACGACTGGATTCATTGTAATGTGCTGTTCATGTTAATGTAATGTTCATGCACAATGTAAATGTGTTCCAATTATGCCCCCTCTCTTCTACATCATTTGTAACAGCACTCGATCCACAGTACAGATCCAAGTTGATTTTCAGCCAACTTAGTATCGGTTCCTTTGAACTTCACTGTGACGTACGATCACAGCGTGATACAAACACTGCTGACGTTAGCAACCAGCGACATATTTGGTTATAAATGCTATTATGCAACGAGAAAGGGCAACCCCCTTTATACTGAACACTTGGCTATATATATAAACACTAACAGAGATACTAGAAAACTTACTTCCTTAACAATAACCATTTTAAAAATTAACGTATACATTTACATTCCCTTTTCATACTGTTGTATTAATAATTTATATAGTACTGGGCGTCTGTGACGAAGCTATTCACGTGAAACCGTTAGGTTATAAATTTGGCGAAGAGATTTGACCTTTGATCAAGTGAAGTGAATGGTTAAGAGGCATATGAAAAGCAAATATTTGGTAATATGACTGTATCATAGAATCCGGTGAGTAATACTTCTAGAATTTTCAAATACATACACAATAATATTAATCATTGTTGTCTGCCAGAATATCCCTAAACAAAAACAATAATTAAAATTTTGTACCAGACTATCCCTAAACAAAAACAATATTTAAATTCTTGACCAGGATAAATATGAGCTTAATGGAAATCCTCAGCTGTTCCTTTTGGATATTTTCAAGCAGGGAAGTCTTTATCAGCACTGCAACCCAAAACCAGCAGTTCACTCTATATAATTGTGCTTCATCTGACAAAATTCAGCAATCATCTGATTTAAAATGTGTCACCATAACACCACAGGTCTGAGGAAAAGTTTTTCCTTAACACTAGACACTATACCACTATAGCTATTTAATACAGCTTGATCAGTGTCGTTTAAAATCCAAACACTCAACACTGCAATTGTGTGTCACAAATCATATTTCATTGGGGAAAAAAAGTAACAAGTTTTGCATTGTCATACAACGTCACAGATCAGTATTTGTCGATTTCTCAAAGCAGATTCGATTGTTAATGTCGGTGGAAATTTGACAGTTTTACAAAGTAGAGCTCTCCAGACTTTCAGACCTGTTTTGAGATTGCTCCCAAAAGGGTCCAAACTTTTTTTTGGTTGCTTCAGATGAGGGCACCTAGATGTTCAAGCTCTAAGGAGAACTAAATTATACTTTTTGAGTTCACCCTGCCTCAGTCTGCAATGGGAGCCCTGACTGTACCACAGTCTTACAGTTGCTGTCATGCCACAGTTCAACACACAGTGGACCATTAAAGGCAACACCAGACAATGGCACCATTGGAGACTGAACGAGGACATTAGTGTTCATACCAGACTACAAGCACTGACTTTGGATTTCACTTTCATAGACTATCTTTGAACTACAAACATACGATAGCTCCTTAATCCTATCGAAAGACAAGATGACTTTCTCTGTGACCTTTCAGTTAATAGAAGTAGTGGTAGTAGTAGTTGGGGGAGTGCTTCCTTCCTGGTACAAAGAATCTGATATACGTCATATCCAGACTTTCTCCGAAGAGGGAGAAGTACAGTCCAAGTGACAGCCACAATTACCCTTAGAACCAAAGTCTAAGGGTGGAAGTCTAGCTGGTTTACATGTTTATCTGTATAGTGTAAACATAAAAACCACCCTGAGGAGGATATTATGAGGTGATTCTAGGATTTCAGCTGTTGAGACTTCCCTTTCCCACAGAACGAACGTGACATGTATACATGTGTGTACATAGTTAAATCTGGAAGTATGCATGTACCTACAGTACTGTATGTGTGTGTAGTTCCTACATTATTTATATGTGTATGTATGGGTGTGTATATTATTGGTGTCTGTGGGTAAGTGTGTGCATGGATGTATGTATGTGTGTAAGGCTTGTAACCAAAGTTCTTGTTATTTCTATGCTGGTAAAAAGAGAGCAACCCATTGCAGGGTCCAGTATAAAGACAAATCCTTCGAGCAACTGCTTTATCCATTTAACACACAGTTGTGAGCTTAAACCTACTTATATATATATATCTATATATATATATATATATATATATATATATATATATATCTATCTATCTATATAGTCTACCTATAGGGTAACTTACAGCATGTTGTTACTCGAGTTTCAACATGCTGTAAGTTACCAAATAAGTAGACTATATTATGTATTGCTCTACTTTTATGTATTGAGCACTTTTGCCACAGGAAGTGAACATCTGAATCTTTTTTATATGCAATCTTCAAAGTACAGACAGATTGATTGGTTTAGGATAAATTAGGGCTATGGTTGGTGAAACCTGTCTTCTGTTCCACGATGTGTGTGTTTACTTGAGAAACATATTAAACTTTCATGACTTTTGACATTTCCGTGTTTGCTCCTATATCATCATGTGCTCTCAACGACTGTGTTTTGCAATCCAATGAACACTTAATTGCCATACACCCAAACTAATTTTGATAAACGAAACTACCAAAATTTTCATCCAATTTTTTAATTTTTTATTCCATTCAATGAAGAAGTGATCAAGCTTTTTAGTATGCAAGCTTTAAAAATATTTTTATATCAATGCAGAACTCTTTCCAGAACAATCAAAGACCTAGAAGTTTTGAGAATTTCGCTTCTTTGACTAACAACTATGCAGACAGATCAATGGATCATACAGGAACCTGTTTTGTCATTATAAAGCCATATTTAACTGAATCAATCTGAGCTTTAACAGCCCAAACAAGCAATAAACAATGCACATCCTTGTTCTTTGTAGACATTTTAAGGAATGTTCAGCTAAACCATTCTTTGTAAATATTAAAGTTATATTGTAAAGAGACTAATTGCATGCATGAAAAGGAGTCAATTGTATATATTCTGCTTCAATTTTTTTCAAACAAGGCAAAGACCAGAGTGACTAATTGACTTGTGACCGGTTCCAATGAAAAGGAGGTTGACCAAAATTTAACCGTATACATAACCTGACCTCTACAAAACCACAAAACAAACCACAAAACAAGGAATATCAGGGTACATGTATGGGATAAGGATATGTATGCACAAACGGCTAAAAGCAAAGGGAAAAGTCAATATCATGTACAACTTTCTGGTAGTACAAAGGTCACTTTCTTTGACCTGTAATTAAAAATAAAAGCTATTCATTACGCCAAGACATCACCCCCCCCCCCCCCTCCCCGCAAAGGAAAACCAATCTTGAACAATGTCACTGGCTGTATGATGAATTGATCATTTATTGTTTCGTCTCTCTATTTGCCATCTGGGCCCCGTCTTGTCCTTGCCATAACCCACCAGAACCCCCCCCGACACCGCCTCAGACCCAACACTCAGAATGCAATGACGACTAGCTAGCATCATGGATTTGACGATAAAAATGGGGAAAAAAACAAAAAGAACAAATAGATCAATCACTTTTTTTGGGTCTCATCCCACAGTCTCCACGCGGTGGTCGTCGACTGCAAAGCATTCTTTGTAAACAAAAAAAAATCTCTTGCCTTCCCTCTTTCCCCCCCCCCCACCCTAATGGTTTCTTTCTTCTCTCCATCCTTTGTCTACTAATCCTATTACCATTATTCCCTATAACATTCACCCTGCTCATTAACATATCTGTATTCTGTGCTAGTATTTTGTCCCTGGTATTTTCTGTTACTTGTCATTCAGCCTCTGAAGAAGAGATCCTACTAGGATTGAAACGTCAGGCCCACTCACTTTTTACACACAACAAAAAAATGAAGACATATCAAAGATATTTTGGCATACTCACGCTGTACAGGACAGAAAATGGTCGTGGAAATCAGAAGCCTTGAAGAATTTATCCTTGGCAATTTTGTCCAACATATCATGGTCGTTTTGGTAATAGTTGAGAACGCTGACAATGGTGCAGTTCTTGTTGTCTGGGGAGAGAGGAGCATAGCAGATATCCTGCAGGGAGATGTTCCTGTTTTCCGGTTGGTAGAAGACGGACAAGTTTGCGATTGCGTTCTGCAAGTCTAGGACCTAGAGAAGAGAGATAAAAGAGAAAGAGAGTTAAACAAGAAATAGCGGAGTGTTTGTTAATTTTGTGAAATTCATCGGCATAGTTATTATCGACCGTTTTCTTCCACAAAACCACCTATAACTTTTATTTATTTGACCTACGTATCCACCTACAGTACCTTGGAAATGATTTACCCCTACTGTATGTTGATCTACCACTACGTGAAAATACAAGAACACTGGCCTTAAAAAGTTTAACATGCCCCCCCCCTGAATTGACCCATGGGTGCCACATTGACATCCCCATATGATCCAGTGCCAACTCTGTAGAAAACCATACATTTCTATTTATAGGGAACTTTGTGTATGTATATACCCTATTTGAACATATGTCCCCACAAATGAACCACTACTCGATACATGCAGAACCTCTTTTCGGACGAATGACTGGCATTTCCCATATGTCCTGCATTCATTTCAAAGTGGAGGGAAAAGAAAAGGGTTGAAAACTAGAAAGGGAGGGTGGGAGGTGGGAGGGGTTAAGAGGTTAAGAGATTTAGGGAATTCTTACTGGAACCTACCTGGGATTCTTTAGGTAGGCATGAATATTCACACATATGCATACAAGCAGTAATTTAATGGAATAATCTAATTAATAATAGAGTACAACATAAATACAAACATTTCATGCTAGAACAGAATGCTAGTACTGATGCTGTCTTTAATATATACCTGATGTAGGATGCTAATGTTCAACACAGGTCCAAAGGTAATATTGTTATGGTAGGGGTACTGTTGATATATGGAGAAGTCAGTATGTGGGGCTGTAATGATCAGCTGCTCTGTACGATAGAACGGTCCAAATTTCCCATCAAAATACTCCTTGTGGAGGCGGGCTTCACTTTCTGGAGGTGACCACAGTTCGACCGGATCCGTAATGACCTATAGAGACAATCGGGAAAAAAAATATGAGGATTTTAAATATCAAAAGTCGTATATGAATCTTTCCCAAAAAAAGGGAGAAATCAAGATGACAGACTTAGGTTTGTATGACAACACTATATGTAAAAGTGCATGCACACTTTGACCTTTTTACACCTTTAAATGACCTTTAGCCCTTCATTTCATCTAAGCTTTGTCTTTATTCGACTGGTGTAAGTGCTCACTCAGTTGGCTAGATACATAAACATATAACAAGTATGAAGTTGATCCAAGCTTCCCTTTTTTTTAAATTTCTTTTTAGAAGTTTTTAGCCTCTGACATTCTCAAATTATACACAATTACACTTAATTCATATATACACTTATATATATACTTCTATATATACACTTACAAATATTATGCAATTATACACAAATACACATAATTATCATACAGTGTATACAACAATTATATAATTTATACTGTACATGCCCACAACAACAACAATATGGGGGTTCTTGCACTCCCTATGGTGGATCCACATATATCCAGTTCAAGCAACATACACTATTTTTTATGTTATCAATGTGTCACACACACTCGGTCACCACATAGATTTCTCTTGCACACAAACACTCAACAAGGAATGGGAAGACTCAAGACAAATTAACTTCTTCTCAATTATTGTTCCCTAATGGGAACATTTTTAAGAGAGACCCCACACCACCCAAAAATTCTATTTGAGGAACTCATTTCTTCACGACCTCAAACTTTTAGTAGACATTTAGATACGACCATTTGTCTGAGGGGGATGGGTCGTCATGGGTGTAGACTTGACTACAGGGTAGATCTGGTCACACTCTGGTCCTATGCTCTACATATAACTATTTTTGATTAGCTGGCATATGAGTTAGGAAGAAAACTGACGTACTGTAATGAGCGTCATTAATGTATTCTAGACTTGTGTTAAACTGTCAATGCTTAGTACTAGTGTGGACTACTCACCGTTAACATGAACATGCCACACGCCATTCCGATCACCGCCACGATGCTCACGAAGATGACTGGGAAAGGATTCGTGGCGACGAACAGACCGAGCCGGTGGAACATATTTCTCAAGCTTCTGTCGATGAATTCTCCGATGGCCTCTTGACAGCCGACGTTGAATTTCCCTTTCTCGTGGCCGGGATTCGACGAGAGCAGCGAATGCAGGACGTCCAGCAGAGTGAAGATGAGGACGAAGACCACCCAGCTGACGAAGATGTAGAAGGTGAAACAGTCTACGAACCAGATGATGCAAGGCGCCGGAGGTGTAGGAGGCGGGATCACCGGAGGGCAGGCTTTGGGACAATCTTGACAGCTGCAGGGGGTGGAGGTGTTCCCCACACCTTCGTTGCAGGGGTGTACGGTGAGATTCAAAGGTACAAACACCAGCGGCTCTGGGGTGGAGTCGTTACGCAGGTGATAGTTGAAGGCGAACGGCGTCTGTCCGTTGCTCTTGCTGCCTATGAAGTCCAGCCACCTCTGAGCCGAACAGTGAGCGGCCCCGTAACTGCCGCAGTAGAGTGACATGACCTTCTGGTTGGTGCTGGGGAAGTTGACGTTCTTGCACGCGTTGTACATGCCGTTGGCGAAGGCGCCCTCCACGTAGACATCCACGGCGATCACCGACAGGTTACCTTGAAAAGGTTCGCCGACGGCGGCATCGGCCGCCGGTGTGTACGGGGCCGTCTCGGTGACGTTCATGAATACGCTCTGGTTGGGGCTGCACGTGGTCGAGCAGAGAAGGTTCAGAAAGTTTCGATAGCAGGACGGGCATCTGTCCAACGTCTGTTGTGCGGGTTGGACATTGTTCAGCAGCGTGTTCAGACCAGCTTGATCGCAGCAGGTGTAGGTGGTCTCGCCCTTCTCGGCGACCATCCACGGACACAGCTCTGCTAAGATTTTAAGGCCCCCTTTGTCCGTGAGCGGGAAGGCAGGTCCGTTGTAGTAGCAAGGGATGGGCTTTCCCGTCTGAGTGTCCGTCCCACACCTACCGTACGTCATACAGAAGCCATCTTTGTAATTTCGATTATCGGGGCTAGCCTGCGACTGGATGAGAATGATATTAATTATTATAGTTATACAGTACAATGGGATGAAAATCAATATATTCATGTAAACTTGTGCAGCATAGACTTGATCAGGAATCGTCAGTTTCTTAAAATCAGCCTTTTTTCTCTCCCGTATCTGGGTTGGTTTTTCCATGTTACTACAATTACTAAAACTTTCATTATAACTCATAACAGGCAGTCTAATTAGCTTGACCTAGATATCAAACTTCATTGCAAATAATGATGAAACTTGTTTAAATTTCTTGGGCAAACCTGTTTCTTGTGTATTCAATTAAAGAAATTCCCCCCCTCCCCACCCACAAAAATTGTCCAAGTGATAAATTTTCACCTGGAATCATATACTGTATGACTGTGGTGGTAGTGGGGGGAGGGGGGGAGGCAGAAGAATCTTCATAAATTTGTACAGTCTGGGCAAACTTAGTCCAGAACAACCAGATTGTGACCAGAAATCTGCCATTCTTAGCAAATGAGGAGGATACGGTAGGTAAGAAAAGTTGTCCTTTTTTTGTGCTATTAAAAGCAAACACAAACTGGATAAAAAAAAACAGTGCTTAGTCTTTGTATTAAAAAAAGAAGAAAAAAAAAGAAGAATTGAGGGTAAGAAGACAGATTCCAAATTCTAGAGAGAAGCTACATATATTTTAATAGTGAAATGAAATGAGAATGAAACATATAGCGACCATAAACCCAGTCAGTATATTACTAGAGAATCTGCCAATTATTGAGAAGGTTACGATTCAATGACAGACTGCTGATTTCTTTCCCCCTCAGAGTGCAAAGGTCAAAAACATTTTCATTGGCAAAGCACCAACTGATACCTACTGTAGTGTACATAGTATATATCCAAACTAGATTTTTAGTGGTAGAAAAGTTTAATGCTTTCCTGTATTACCCTAGAGTATACACCACAGCAGAACTGTGTCAGCCAGAGATCTTTGTACTGTGGTACTGTATTGTAAATAAATCTGTGTGTGTGTACAGTAAGGCCATACACATGTGAAACCACTGTTCCTTCTCACAGTTGCAAGTAGGAATGCAGGAATGTCAATTCAAAAGACAAAGCCAAACCTCAATTTCAGATTTGGAAGTTGCCAACTTCAATAATTCAGAAAATTCTCTATTTCAAACATTTTTGGGATGATATATTATATTTACTGTTTCATTGTCAAATCTTTCAAATGTGTATTGTGCGATTTTCAAAACTTTATCGCACGACTTTGGCATCCCAACCAAAGAAAACCGATGCTGACTTGTTGATTACGATTCCACAAGATTTTGGTAAGCTCCACACACAATATAGAGCATGGAGGTTGAAGTGGCTCGATTGGATGTGCGCAAAAAGTTGAATACAAGTAACAGACTTACATCTAGGTATACACAACTCACTGTTATGAATGTCCAATTTGCCAAAATTTACATAATTTAACTGAATCAAAATTGGTGGCTGCCTTGTTGTTGAACATAGAAGATATGAAATTTAGCTAGTTGCATTCAAGGGGCGACTTGAGTTTTTACGGTGGTATGGTATATATATACTAGATTGAATTTTGCTTCAATGAATTAGGGGATAGAAACATTTATTACTGCTCAAAAAAGTTTTCCTTCTTTTCCCCACTATAAAAGACAAAAACGTCCGTTTAAAAGTCACAAATAAATCCTGGCACTATGGCATGCATGTCACGAAGTAAACTATTTAAGCTTAACTACAGAAAAGAGAAGAATGTTCTTGTAATTAGATTGCTCGGGTTATTAGCGTAGAGCTTCAAGTTTTACGAGATTTACTTCAAAACTAATTAACAGTCTATGCTAGTTTGTGACCAACGGTAGCCCTAGGGTGTCAGAGAAAATTTGGTGACATTCAAACAACCGACAACCTAATTCCATTTAAGTTTGTTTGACGGGATACAGTATAATAATGAGGCACTGCTGATATTGTGTTAAGAGTGTGTCTGTACAAAATATGAAGATTTCTCCCTTCAAAGTCCTGAAAAAATTAACCACAACAAGTGAGAGAAATCACTGAGTTACACTTCTTAAATTTATGCATCACCAACCAAAACAGTGCAATGTTTAACAACATGGAATGCTCATTGATTCATCAAATGATATTGTGGTCATGGGACTCACATAATCCATTCTTGTGGTATTAATGCAAAATAAAAAAAGCTTGAATCCTAAAGGAGTTGGATGATTCAATCTTTTAGAAAAGGTAAATGCCTGTGACACTGCTCATCAATGTTGAATCTTTTCTCCTTCAAGAGACACATCTTGACATACTGTCATTAACCAAGTCCAACAGTCGCTCATTTTGATTCTTAACACATTAACAACTTTACAAGCATTAATTAAAGGACAACAGAAGCAGTAAACAACAAGCAGTAAACAATAGTACACAGAAGCATTAAACTTCAAAGGTGAGTAATTCAAGGTTTAAAGTTCTTGCAACGATGCAAAGGGTTTTACAAAGCACTCTGTTTGTTTGACTATGAAACAGCCCTGGATTAATTTTGGTATCCCAAATTTGCGTAGCAGTTTTGAAGGCTCTAAACTTCATTTCTTATATTACGATACTGTGGTTCCTGTATTCAAACACTGCTTTGCATCTCTGCACTTTTATAGCAATTTGCCCACGTTGCACTTTGAGATTTTGATGTGCAATACTAGATAAATAATCCCCTGACTTACATTTTCACTTCACAATCACTCAAAGACAAAATGTATTTATTGTCTTTGATTATGGTTTTGGATTTTCTTTGGGGGGTATTCTTAAGAGGCCATTTTCTGGTTAGGGAATTTTACATGCATACATTATGAAACAAAGACAAAGTTACAAAGTTTACGATCTTGGTTAATCACAATGTTAAATCGGCACTTTGGGAAACTGTGAATAGTTTGTTCACCTTACTGATGACAGTTCATAAATGATAATGATTAGAATCCAATTAACAGAACCATATCAGAGACAAAGAGCTTTAACTCAAATGCAAATACAATAGCGGGTAGAAACTACAGGCAATGTTGTCAGAGATCTCTAGAGATTATGCTCACTAGTTGTGAACTCTTTGATCGAACTTTTGACAAGAAACAAAATAGATAAAGATTTTTAACTTTTGCAGAAGTACTGTATCAGGTCAAAACACTTTGTAATCGGCAAAGTACAAGTACAGTATGCTAATGTAGTTATCCAGGCATCAAAATTTTGGCTATTATTTTACTGGTTAAATGCGAGTAGATTCTGCCGTTTGGCCATTTCCTGCCAATATATAGTAAGATCATACAGTAATTGCACGATGAGTTGGTTAACAATCGTCAGTCAAAGAATCTGTGTGATTTCTGTACGTAACATATTTATCAGCAGCATATGGCTGACCCCATAAAGCCTGTATGTCCAGCAATGGGTGCATGTTGTAGTTCAGGGAAATGCTAGTAGAACTTCATTATAGTTAGTAGACTTTTTAAGCTTTGCCTTATTTTGTTTCTTTTTTTGTGGCATATTGGCTAAAATTATGAAATTTCAGGCCTGGTAAAATTTCATAACACTATTTTTTCATAACCATTTTTTTTATTTGGCATTGCAACTCCACAAATTCTCACATTTTATGCATAATGCTTACAATTTCCTTGAATCAGCATGTTTTGTTCTTTGTTTGGTTTAGTTTGTTGTCGACTCTCAATTCCAATGATAAGATACTTTTCTGCATAAATTTCAGACAGATCTAAAGTTAAAAAAAACACTGGATACTAAAACTCTTACATGCAAGGGATCTTGTGTAAATATTACTCATTTCATTTCCTGCTGGAACTGGTGGCTTCAAAGCATCTTTGTACATTGACAGTATGTACACGTTTGCACTGTAATGTATCTTGGCTGCCTGTACAGTTAGTACAATGTGGCCTCTGCACTACAGTTTTTGCTAGTTAATCACTACAGGCCTATGGGCTAGGCTGTACATCATGTTACAGTATCACTAGCGTGCACATTTTGATAGCGAAAGACATTCAAATAAGATTTCACCTTTCTGAAATTACTAAATTATTAAATTAGAAGGCTTAAATTACTACTAATGCAGGTTCTCCTTTGGTCCACATAAAATTACCAAATTTCAGATTTTTTTTAGAATAAGATTACGAGTGATAAACCTCAAGATACTGTACCTCCTACCGTAGATCTTCTCTTATGTGAAGGTTAATGTGAAACGTGAGTGATTAATGAAATTGATAATATTCAAAATTTCGTCGCAGGGGCAAACTTCAGACATATTCTTAAACGATTGTTCATACATACTTGTGCAAAATGCAGACTGGTCTATCGAATTGTACAACCCTTGTAGCAACTAGCCTTATCTGTTTCTGCTTAATTGCATACCTCGCAATCTTGAATCTCACAAAAAGTCACAGGTTATGACCGGAAGTCCTTATTTACAGAAACAATGTAGGCTATTGTCATTCTCAAAAAGCCCTGTGTGTGCGAGTTGCAGGGTATTCTCCGACTTCTCATATAAAAATACGTTGCAACAAACGTGGCGTAGGTGGCTACGGAGACCAAGCAAAGAGCTACGTTAGGAATAGCCTATGTGTTTACTGTACGTTAAAGGCAGTCAACTAAGTTACTAAAAGACACTTAGCCTAGCCTGGTCCTTGCAACGGCTAAGGGCTAAGGCAAGTTAGGCCAGGACAAGCATAGCCTAGGCCTAAGTTTACTGTAGGCCAAGGTTAGACTTAGAGTTAGAATTACTGGTGAGAGCTTACCTTGTGAAAGCCAAATAATAAGAGAGTCACAGAAATGAGGAATATGGAATGAGGTAACCTTAAAATCATTATACTACTTGTTTTCGTTGTTCCTTTTTAAATTTACAGCAACTGTTCCAATGAATCCCTCGCAAACCTTGGAATTCCGTGCTAAGGGTGTCAGTGTTATGTTGAAAGTGAAAAGTACGTGTGTAGGTCCAAGGCTGTAATATGTAAACGCGTTCAGCATGCCGGTTTTATGTACATGATCTGTAACGTTCAACGCCTTACAATTTAATAGCCTGCAGATTGGATAGGCGATCGTAACTGTTCTGTGTGTCATCAAGTGTCACAATATGAATATTCATAACATCAGCTGATCTTTCACTAAGTTCGTCCATTACAATAACGCAGTAGTGCGACAGAAAAGGTATGCTGGAACATCGCTACGAACCGCATTGAAAATATAGTTTTACCTTCTGAGAAGGGACCAAATATATGACGTACCTGTGGTCATGCGTACAAGCTGTAACTACTGTGAAACGACCATAGTCGATGCAGCCGACGGTATAGCCGATGCATTGTAAACAGCGGGAACATTTAAATGAGATTCAGCCGAATAATTGAATAAAAAAGGAGAAATATTTGGCAAAAAAACAACAAATTAATTTCAACGAATTAGTTTCACCGAAGAATCCAGGGGTATGTTTGAGTTATACACTTACTGTCTTAAGTTAGGTCCAAATTCGTACAATTTCATGGCATACATGCAAAGCCAGGCTACTGAAAATTGTTGATAAAAGAATGCAACATTTTGTATTGACCCTAGGCCTAGGCCTAAATTGGTTCTACTGTACACTATAGCCTTCTTGGTAATATTTAAGCACTAGTAGTAGTACTACTACTAGGGCCTATATAGCCTAGGCCTATCACTTTACTTAGTGTATGCTTCCTAGTGTTAGTGTTACCGAGTGTTAGGGTGGCTAAATGATTGATTTTGCCTCAACTGATAAAAATTCCGCTAAATTAAATGAAATGTAGGATACAGAATTTTGTAAACACCACATCCAGTAAGTTGCCAATTGACTGATTTTCTGGCTCATAGCTAGGGCCTGCATGTGGCTGAAAGTAAGCCTATTTCCAACTGTGTAGACAATGGTTATAGGTTGCTGTCACCAATTTAAACTACTTGTAAGCTATTGGCATAGGCTATAGCGTAGCCTCATGGGGTGCATTGGTAATAAATAATTACCTGCTTTATTGCATGTTATATGGCGTAGGACATTATGCGACACACCCACATTTTCTGATTTTAAAGTGGCAACGAATAGTCTAAGAACAATTTGAGCATCCCTAGAATTTCTCAATAATATTTGGACCAAAATAATTCATAATAAGTTCCTCTTTTTGCAGAATTACTGCAGAACCGTGAATTCTAGGAAAACCTCTGTTCACATTATTTTGTACAATACTACACTGCACAATATAATTCAATGTACAGCAGTGACTTTGTTAATGACTGACCAAAAATTAAAGAACTTCACAGTTTCATCAAATTAGGAAAAAACTATACATTCATAGCGAGACAAAGCATTCCAGAAAAATACTAGGTCATAATTTGTGGAATGAATTTATTTTGTTGATAAATTTGACAGTTTGAAGGCTATACCTATACGTTAATTGACAACATGCTGTAAATTAACGTATAGGTATATTTTCTTATTTTATATTTGCTCTACTCTTATGTATTGAGCACTCTTGCAGCAGCAAGTGAACAATTGAACTTTGTGATACAGGGATGTGCCCACACTGAGCGTCACTAGGCGGCCTAGCACTAAAACTTACCACCCAGCACTGTCAAAAAAATTGTGACTCCCGCCCAGCACTATTATCATCTAAAATCCAGACATTCCTAACATTATATTCAAAATTAATTGGGCCACATGTATCCTCGTTTCCCCCCATTTGTCAAATTCACATAAACACAGGTGCGGATATATGAAGTAGGTGTGGCTTTAATCTGCAGCATGCAGTATCACACTACACTAGCTCTGTATACAACTTGCCCTTGTCAATGTCTGGCTGGCAGTTGTAGCGGGAGGGCACCACGTATGTAAAATGTCACCGCTTCTCTTAGACCCCTTCCCCGGTATACTTGGCACTCAGGAAATCCTGGGCACATCCCTATATATATATATATATCTATATCTATATATATATATATATATATATATATATATATATATATATATATAGACTGCCAATAGGAGGTCCTAATATAAATATATGCATATATATAAATATATATATATATATATATGTATGTATATATATATATATATATATATATATATATATATATATATATATATAGACTGCCAATAGGAGGTCCTAATATAAATATATGCATATATATAAATATATATATATATATATATGTATGTATATATATATATATATATATATATATATATATATATATATATATATATATATATACATATATATACATATATATACATATATATATATATATATATATATATATATATATATATTTATATATTTATATATATATATATATATATATATATATATATATATATATATATATATTTATATATATATTTATACATATTTATATTAGGACCTACTATTGGCAGTCTGACTGAGTAATATTTTCAATATACTTTTACTGTGTAAGTCAATAATTTTTTGTTTTTTTTTGCATTAACACACAGGAAAACAAGATGAATCAAACAAGTAGAACAACCGGTTACAACTTGTTCTGCAAGGAACTCAATTCTGAAGAAGGTATTGTACATGTCTACTACTTCAATTGTGCATCTGCAGTACATTCCAATATAAAGAATGTTCCTACTGAGCCATCGTTTGTTGCTGTTAATTTGATTTCACTTAGTGCAATTCGGTGTGATGGCAATGATGGTCAATATTGCACAATGAACTCTATATAACTAAAGTGACATTTCAATGAAATCTTGATAGAGGTGGTATGTGACAAAGGCGATGGGTTTGTGTATTTCTATGATTGTTGTTATTATTGCTCTCAACTTTTTATCTCCTCATATCAAGGTGTCAGGCTGCTAACCAGCAAGCAGAAATTTGTTTTGTATGGCAGTTGCTGGGCTGCACTGACAACAGAATGCAGAAGAGAATTTAGGAGGAGAGCAGCCCAGAAAAACACTTTGTCACACAAACAGAGACAAGGGAAATGGAACAAGTGTGTGAAGAAGATGCTAAAAGTTGTAAGTCTGTGAAAATAACAATGCATAGTTTGAATAATTTAAAGATCACACCAACAAGTCTGAAGCATGTACATATATTTCATTTAGCCAGGGACAGTTGATATTCACCCCAAAATAAGTTGGATAGAAGCACAACATTACTTCAAACTTGCAACATGTACACACAATTCCTCACACAAGGCAATGTTACAATTACCCAGCAGTATGAAAACCACAAAGTCCTTCATGACACTCTTGTGGAGGTATCTGACAGTTGACTTATTTTCAGTGAAAACCTCATTTATTAATTGGTTCATCTTGCTGGAAGATCAATTTGTTCTCTGTTCAGTTATAGACAATGCTCAGACATGGTGTCCTAACACTGAAGGATCTGTAGCAAAGTTTCTTAACAAGCAGAATACTTATTAAGCAGCTATGGTGGCACATTGTATATAATGGACAGAGGTATGGATGAGCGCACAGTGTTCAATACGAATAGTTGATAGAGTAAAAAGGGAGAGAAAGGAAGTCAAGACAGATATTATAGTTGTTATTTATCACTTGCTATAAGAACCTCAAAGTTATGAATATTATAAAGGTGTTAGTTGAGCTGTCAAAGCCGTTTACCAAAATGCACTGTTGATCTTGTCATCTCTTTAAGGCTTTTGAACATGTAAATGAAATTGGAAGTCCGTATTGTGTGTGTATGTTAAAATGACATTCACACTGTCAAATCTATAAGTACCAATTTATGAAAGCCTTTTAAAAGCCTCAACACACCTTTCTTAGTTCGATACATTTTCTTTTCAAACCATGCCAGGATATGCTGTACCACCATGTTTCATGATGATGTTTGGTATGTCTTTTTACAGATGGATGAGATGCGGTCCTTGCAACCTACTTCAGGTTATTTTGTTGTGGTTCCACAAGGTGGAGACCCTAGATATGGAGGCACACAGAGTGGCAACATATTCATTGAAAATGAATATGAGGCTGTCGTCGAAGGGTTCTGCAAAGGTAAATGTCTGACTTCTGTATATTCAATAAACAGTGAGCTTAGTACCTTCAATTGCCCAGGAAGAACAAATCAATTAACAGATCACAGCAAAATACACGAATCGACTCATTAAACATCTGCGTTCAATAATCTTTGGATTACAGGGTTCAGGAATACAGATTTAAGAAATCTTCATAGGTTAACACAGCTGATGTAACAGAAAATATGAAATGTTCTGTCTATTACTATAGGCATAATAAAAGTATGGTTGATGCAGCAAACCAATTGACCATATTTTTTATGCATGCAACACCCCACCTTTTCTCTATTTGTGTCGCCTATTGTAGCAATGAATGACACCTAATTTCTATCATTGTTTTGGCAGGATTGGATGCTCGGGTAACAGCAAAGACTTCAATTACTGTCCATGACATACGGCAGCTCTTTAATAGCAAATATGGTTAGTTGAACTTACTGAAACTATTTGCCAGAGTAAGTGGTGACACAATTGTGCCATTGAAAGGCAGGGGAGCTCTGAGACACCAAACTTCTGCATTGGCCACACTGTATGCAAAAGTATGACCATATACAGTTCATTTATGGGCACGGGACACTTCAGTTTATCAAAATTCCAAATTCAATCACACATTGAAATAATACTTAAATTATTAGATACTCCATTATATACCACCTTTGTCTACACATTCAGTGGCACTAACACTAAACTTGACCACATGTTCTGCTGACTTGCAAACACTCACTACCAGTCTGTCAGTTGAACATGAAATATTAGAATGGTTTATCTATATCAGTCAGTTGAACATGAAATATTAGAATGGTTTATCTATATCAGTAAAGAATGCAAATCAAACAAATACAAATGGTAGCAACATCCTATATCTTATTGAGCAAAATATTTATTTCTGACAATTTTTTTTTTCTTTAGATGTAGTGATAAATGGATATCCAGCACTTTTTATCATATTGTGATATGAGTTCTTATGACAAAATATCGCTCAACCCTACTGTACTCCATAAGTTATATTAATCGTGACCTCTCTTCCATTTGCAGCTGAAGCAGTTGGGCAGCCTGGCAAGAAACTGCCATACAAAACACTTTTTAATTTACAAATGGATGGGCTTCCAGAAGGAATTGTGTTTAAGAAGCCACAATGCTATGGGACAGCCCAGCTACGTAGGATCTGGAATGCCCGAGAGAGCATTAAATGTATAGTTAAATCGTAACTTTATTAATCGTAATTTTACCGTTTTTATTCTTCTTGCCTCATTGCCTTCAAGTTGCCTCATTGCCTTCTTGCCATAAATATGAGTAGATACAGCTCCAAAATCAAAGTTATATGAGATTTAATCGCCTCTTTTTTTAACTGGACTGAAGGAATTTTGTTTTTTTACTAAACAGGAAACCTCAGAGACGGTATTATTATTTGTATTATTATTTATTTTATATATATATATATCTATATTTACAAAGTATGATAAGCCAGAAGAAAGGCTATTGGTACCATAGCATTTAAGTTTTTGCTTTCATTACCTTCAATAGTACTATATACAGTTGTAGTAAAGTTACAGAAATGGAATTATAGGAGTACGGTGGGATCAAACTTGATTTTGATGTTTGAAACCATTCAACAGAACTTTCAGCACAGATAACATATAAAATGCTTGTATGGATTGGAGGAAATCCCCTTAAACCATGGGAGGCAAATCGATAAAATTGACTGATAACAGTCTAAACATGGTTGTACCCATGAGATATTTTAAGTTGGATGGAAGGTGTCCAATTGTGTGGAAATAGTATATTCACTTTTCTGGATGATACAAGCTTTCAGTGCAAGTGAACCTTTAGATTTGTTGGTGAATACATGTTCAATATCAAATATACTGACACTTGTCTAGTGTCATCTCATTACTTATAAGGCATACTACAGCACCAGAAAGTCATTTCGTATTCATATCTCTTTCATTTTTTTCTTCGTGTTTGGAACTCCGTCCATATATTTATATTTCTGGCTGTACCTAGTTAATGTGCTATTTAAGAATGATTTTGAGTATTCTATATTCAACGAGACATCTGACCATGTCATAGGTAAATTGTTCACATTTTCAACATTTTGTTGCACTTAAATGAGGTTTGATAGTTAATGTGTGAAGAAACATTCAGTGGTGATTACTTTAGTTGGTTTACACATTTTATCCAAGTAATTTTTTAGCAAAGGAACCTTTATAGTCAGGTTGGCATGTGTGTGTCTGTCTGTGTGCACCTGTGACACTTGCTTGGGTACACTGTAACTCAACAAGGGATAGTTGGACTTAACTCAAACTTGGTATATAGATCCGCCATAGTGAGAAGGTTTGCCCTATTGTTTTTGGTGCCTGTGAACGTCACCAAAGGTCAGTTAGAGGCCAAAAACCAAAATATTAAAAAAAGCAATAACTCCCATTGACAGGGTCCAACATAGTTGATATTTTGGGACTAGTTGTAAATAGGGTAAGGGATCATTTCCAAACATAAAGGTTATGTGATCCAAGGTCATCAAAGGTCAATTAGGGGTCACAAACTAGTATTTTTGCAATAATTTGAGAACAAAATGTCCCTCAAGGGTTGGGAGTTATGCTATTGTAATCCAAACATTTACCTGCATTTGGGTGACCTTTTACCTCAGGTTGACCTCCAGTGACCTGTATTAGTTTCTTTCTAGTTGATTAATGGAATGTTCTTGGCCATATTCCGATCTAAATTGTCCATAAGTTGACTCCTCTGCAACCTTTGTGTGCGAAGTTATTAGACATCAAGGTTTCTTTTGGTTTTGTTAGAATTCTTAATAAGTACAGTTAGGATGATTCTGTGCACCCAAGCCGAAAAGGTGTGAGCTTATATTTGTTCTTAACGTGTAGCATATTATGCATTTATATGCCAGGGTGTTATAACACACTAACACGTGTTATGTTTTGGGAGCATGCGAGAGCTAGATATGTTAAAGATACAATACAGTACATCGTAGTGGTATTATATATTTTTATTTTTTTTATTTTTTTATTTTTATATAGACTAATATAAAATATTTCTTGATTTTTTATTTTTTTTATTATTTTATATATATATATTTTTTTTAACACAGGCCGCAATAAAATGTGCCTCTAGCATAACACGTGTTATCATGTTATAACACAGATGCATATAAATGCGCAATATATTCAAGTCGAAAACGCTATTATAAGCAACTGTACAATTCGGTTCGGGTGTTCTGTGAGACCTGTAAAAAATAGGCCAACTCTTGCTCATATCAGTCACCTGGTCCTCAACAGGTTCTCAAAAGGACCAACGGATGATTTGTGATATTTTTGGCAATAATATTGTGTGTGTACATCGGACCACATAACAATTTAGGACAGTGCTGCTCCCTTGTAAATATTCCTTACAAGCAAGGAACCATAGTGCCCTTTGGCTCTTTTATATGAGGTTATCATCAAATGACAGAATCGTATTCATTATTGTCTTCATCAGTGCTATATCATACTTTGCACCTAACTTTCTTTGCATGATCATATACAGTTATATTGATATGAGAGTATGTGGATAGGAAATACACATATTAACTATAAATTAACCTCTGTGTCCTTATTATCCAGATATATAACAGAATTGCTAGAAATTTCCTACATAGAATATACAAAAAAAGGGTTATGGAGGCATACCAGAAATTATCAAAGAAGATGCTAAAATCATGTTTAAAACTAAGAGTGAGGATCGAGGGTGAAGAGCAATGTTGGAAATCTCTACATTCATTCAGGTGGTCTTGTGGGTCTTGTGGCAACTTTTCCTTGGTAACCAGAAGACCATACTTTTTATCATAGAAAGGAACACATGTGTACCATTAAAAATGAATTTTGGGGTGTAACCAGATCATGCTGATCAAGCGCTCTACAAAAGCTTTTATCTGCTCGTATAGTAATGATGCTAAGAATGAGACTGCATTAATGGAAAGACTCCCAGTTCCCAACGCCAATATCATGATAACAGGATATTCGAATCCACACGACTTATGAATGCGATGAAACTTTTCTTCAATTTCTCGTCCGCCAGTTCAGAGCAGGGACCTATTTTGGTTTACCTGTTCGTCGCGCGCGACATTCGATACACCATTAATTAAGTCCATGACCAGATAAACGCCATGTATACAATTACGGCTCTGAATTACAGTCGAGTTTCTCTACAGAAACTCTAAATTTCTGACCCCAATGGCGCCCTCATATTGACGTTAAACTTAAAACTATCAGTAAAATCCTGGTTCATCCATTAAATGTTTCGGTGCGTCAGATGAACGCAGAAATAAAACAGCGGGTTCCCTTAGTGTTACCGTCCCCAATGATATAAGGCGAGGGTACCTCATGGTTATGTTCAATTGATCGTATCTTAGCCGTCGAGAAATACCTTCCCAGTATAAGGGGTAATGCACAATAATAAGAATTACGTTACGACCCGCATTCCTCAAAGGGCCAAACCCTAATTAAGATATTGCGCACACTCGGGACCTAAAAGTGGACAGTCGGGACCTGAAGTCCTAACATCAACTATTTTTTTTTCGTCAGTCCCAACCCCACCGGACCCCACGGGATCTTCACGGGACCCCCACGGGACGGGGTAAAAAAAATTACCCCCCAAATTTGAAAAAAATTATAAAGGGGAGGGGGGCTAGGCGCGTGGAATGTATCAAATTGAAAAAAATCATATAAAAGTTGACCGGAAGTGACCAAAATAATATTGTAAGTTATGTAATGGGTGCCTAAGTCCGAATGTCCATTTCCAGGTCCCGAGTGTCCATTTTTTTTTGTCTATCTCCAACAGTGGGGGTTCCATGGGTGCGATATTTGGTCAAAGGGCTGAACTGATGTCACGGTACACCCACCAACACTTCCGGTCAGTTTTGGTCACATGACTATTTATCGCAGCCAAAAAATGCAAGTAACTTTGGGTAATACTTCACTACTTTATTTTGGAAAATGACTACCCCTAGGTTACGGTCGAAAATCGTAATCTTTGACCTTTGATCTCCAAATTTCTTATGGATGTTAAGGGTTGATAGGGCACTTACATATGAAAAGGGCAAGTATATATCACTTCCGGTTCATGTGTTATAGGGGGTCAAAGGTCTAAAATGTCGTTCCTTCCAAAAAAGGTCAAAAATCGTGAGAGTGACCTATTTTCACGAAACTAGCAGCGATGACGTGTGACGTAATAAGGAACACTCACGTGAAAAAAATCGACAATGAGGTCATCGGGTCAAAGGTCAATCAGAGGTCAAAAATTTAATTCATCAAAAATTCATTTTTTTTATTGGATATGATAATTCGGACCACCGAAAATGGTCAAAAAGTTTTTTTTTTACCTAAGGTCATACCAATCCAAGATGGCTTCCACTCAAACTTAACCCCAACCCCTAGGGTTAGCTAGGATTAGCTTGGGGTTAGCATATTCGACTCCTGTGTGTACACGATATGGTTTTTCGGGACACAAATTGGTGTCGTGATGTAACTCGATGCGTGCTATCACGTGATTATCTTAAACTTGTTTCAAGTTGTTTACTTCCGGAATGAGGGCGCTTTAAAGATTTACCTAGGGGTGCGTTTCTGAGACCGGAGGAATGAGCTATTAACCTGTAACTTACACTGAAGTCTCATCTCTTTAGGTTGTACAAAATAAGTTCCGTTTTTGTGGATATTTTCTTCTGACCGGAAGTGACGTTACCAAACGCAATATCATCGATTATTACAAAACTCGATCATCGATTGCATTCTAAAAAGCAGCAAAAATATTTCGAGACATCTTATATTGATTCAGTGAGTTTCAACATTTTTTATAAATATTAGACAAAATGGCGGTCTAAATAAATATTCATAAGAAAACATTACAAACTATTTTTAAAAAACAATCAAAGACCGGAAGCAGATCAAACGACGTTTATATAATCTCTAAATATTAGTTTGAACTAAATCTGGTATTTAAAGCTAATCGGGTGAACTTTATTTTCCCGTCAAAAATAGCGCCCCCACCTATGACGTAATAAATTCGAAATCGCGCAAACTACATGCAAATATTGTTCATGATAGTTTCGGACATGCTGAAACCATTGGTGCTATTTTGAAAACGATCGGATTTTTTTGTTGCTGAGATATGGGTACAAATATGTCAAAAGTGGGTCAGATGTGACGTCACGCTATATCGACAGCGGGAACCTGATGGGAACGGGACTTCCGGTAATGAAAGAACACAGAAGGGACTATTTATCGATTATAACTTTTCCAAATGTTGCCGTCGGCGCAGACGTGCTTGTTTATGGTTATTATAGCTACTACACGTGAAAAACACCTTTTTTTTGGGGGGGGGGTGTGGCATCCAAAACGTATAGACTATAACCCCTCCACGAGTATTAATGCTACAGTATGAGTTGTCTACACTTAGCTACGACTCTTTCCTCCCACATATGAAAATTCAGCCCTGTCACATACCCGCAGTGGAAAGGATGGGGGTACCCAAAAGAGTGACTTTTTAACTTTTCAAGACGAAAACACCTATTTTTGGCGCAAATAAAAATCATATAGACGGATAGCCTTTCCCAGTCTAATAATTACACGAAATTGGTGTATAACAAAAACTATGATAGAACAGCCTTCCAGAGTGACCATCATTTAGTTGATATCTCTGGATAAACTGCAAACAAATGTTTTAGGCATCTGTGTTTGATTGGGGAAATTTTACTTATGCACTATTTAGTAATTCACAAAGATTGAAGGTGACAGGCACAGGTTGGAACGAGATTTTAATTTAAGGGGAATGCAGGTTCAGTGGCGGCGGAACCGGGGGGGGGGCTTGGGGGGGCTCAGCCCCCCAATGAAAAAGTTGAGGGGGCAAATGCATGATAAGCCCCCCCCCCCCCAATATTTACCAAGGCTCCGAAACGTGCATCTGCCCATTTTTCAATGCATACTTGTCGATCTGCCCGATGCACACGTATACTATATAGGTGTAATAATTGTAGTAAATGCTGGGGGTACATGCATTCGTCACAGTGCTTGGTTCATAGAAATTTGTTGGCAACTGCACATGGTTTTGTTTGTTGACATTTGTTGACATTAAGAAATGCTTTCTGTTATTTCTTAAGACTTTTATTTAATTATTGCATTTAATTGCAAGTAGTAATTTACTACACTCAAAAACGTCTTTGCGAGAACACTACGAGTAATAGCTACTCTCTTAAAACACCATCGAATATACAAATTACAATGTTTTTACAGATTTTTACGTGCAATCTGAAAAATTGCAGGCTTGAGACCCATATTTTAGGGCTAGGTATTCGCAGCATAAAACACTCGGGAAGTGCCGTTTCCGGCCATCTGGGGGTTTGAAAAACCCTAAATTTTCTTGTACGCTCCGCGCCAAGCGATGGTGGCGCTCCGCTTAGATAGTCTCCACAGTGGCGGCGGAACCGGGGGGGCTTGGGGGGGCTCAGCCCCCCCAATGAAAAAGTTGAGGGGGCAAATGCATGATAAGCCCCCCCAATATTTACCAAGGCTCCGAAACGTGCATCTGCCCATTTTTTAATGCATACTTGTCGATCTGTCCGATGCACACGTATACTACATAGGTGTAATAATTAAATATGATAATTGATTGTCTGTATCATGCCTCATCGAATATTAGTGTTTTAAATAAGACGGTAATAAGCTAAACGCTACACTCATCAACATTTGCGTTTACACTACGAGTACACGCAAGGCGTGGAACATGGCTTTATGTTTAAACGCAATCAATTATTAAACGAAAAAAAAAAATATTAGCATTTCACCTGTACTGTATAGGGTACATGCATTCATGACATGATGACAGTGCTAGGTCATAGAAATTTGTTTGCAACTGCACATGGTTTTGGAATTACCCATTTGTTGACATTAAGAAATGCTTTCTGTTTTTTTCTTATGACATTTATTTAATTCAGGGGCGTCGGAGCCGGTACTAATATTCACGACGCAAAAAAAAAAAAAAAAAAAGTAGGACTAAAAAATGGGGGAAAAAATCTCGGAGGTATATGTTTCAATAATTTTCAATAATGATGACAGCAAGTAGGCTAAATGTGACTACTCTGGCATGGCAGGGGTCTTGTTTTCAAGCTCGGGAAGTGCCATTTCCTGCAATCTGGGAGGCATATTTTCAAAACTTTCTCCATTACGCTACGCGCCAACCATGGTGGCGCGTAGCGTAGTTGACCTACCAAACGTCCCCCCGATAATTATGATAGTTGGCCACACTCTGAACCGCCGTACCAATCAAAAATAGCTTCCGACGCCCTTGTAATTTTATTGCATTTAATTGCAAGTAGTAATTTACTACACTCAAAAACGTCTTTGCGAGTACACGTCGAGTAATAGCTACGGTACTCTTTTAAAACACCATCGAATATACAAATTACAATGTTTTTACAGATTTTTACGTGCAATCTGAGAAATTGCAGGCTTGAGACCCATGTTTTAGGGCTAGGTATTCGCAGCATAAAACACTCGGGAAGTGCCGTTTCCGGCCATCTGGGGGGTTTGAAAAACCCAAAATTTTCTTGTACGCTCCGCGCCAACCGATGGTGGCGCTCCGCTTAGATAGTCTCCACATATTAGCCCCCCCAATAATTTCCCCATTCCGCCGCGCCTGCTCCACACATTAGCCCCCCCAATAATTTTCCTGTTCCGCCGCGCCTGTGCAGGTTGCATGAATGAGATAGCCAATGCGTGAAGGGTTGGAGGGTGTTCGATGCTCTGGAATATAGTGGAGGAATCGGTGGTTGCTGTTTAAAATTTATAAAATGGACAAGGTAGTAATGTGATATTTAAGTATATTTTAACACCATGCAAAGTTGACTTGTATTTTGTCTGTTTATTCCCTTTGTTTTTGTAACTTCAAAAATTGACACAAAGACATCAGAAAGAAAGTGACAAATTACCAGCTAGGTTGTTATTTGTAAACTATTTATTCAAAGGTGGGAAATTTGGAATAATGGTAAATTTCTTGAAAGAAAATTAAAAAATAAGAATAGAAACAATCAACTTCGGATGACAATTAATATCAATAATCAAGCATAACTATATCATGAATAACAATATCATATATGGTATATGTTACTTTAAGCAAAGGTGCTGTGGCCGAGTGGATAAAGGCGGTGGCATTTGAAGCAATGAGGCTTAGCAATTGGGAGGTTCGGGGTTCGATTCACGGCCGGGTCATAGTAAGGTGGGTTTTTCATCCAAGAGCAATCTACAGTTTTCCCATCTGAAATGACTTTCTAAATTGAAAAGATTCCAAACTTGATTTAAAATGTTGAATTGGAAGCCACCCGACGTGTAAGTTGTAATCCATAAGCCCACTTTAACAACTGCAATGTATTGGAGAACACAATTATACTGATTTAAGTTTCTAGCATTCACAGTATAGATATATTTTCCATTTTTTAACCTTCTTCCATGCCTTCCTCTAAACGTTTTCAAAACATTTTTACGTTTGTAGAAAATATGTTATAAAAAATATTAGGACAATGTTATTAAAACGTTTTTATGTTTCAATATGATATCTAAAAGATGTTATAATACCATTTACAATAATTTTTTTAAAATACATTTCTGTGCCCTTCTCAAAATAGTTTAAAAACGTTTTGTGTTTGATGGGACAGCAATGAATTATACTGTAGAAAGAGTTAAAAGATTACCATTAGTACACAGCCTTGCATTTTACTGGTTAAAACAACAAAGATGTAACCCCTTTCACTATTTAAATCTCAAGGGAATATAAATATGGGCAGAAAATACTAATAGGAAATAACTGAAGAGACCCTACACACAGTGTATGGACATAGCAAATAAAAAAAAAACAAGCTACAAAGTAAACAAAATATTGAACAACTTTATGATCAGGTACCAGCTGTGATGTAAAGTAACTTCTTAGAAATCAATCGGAAAAGTCACTATTAGAATAACCCATGGTGAATTAAATCCTCCGTTCTCTATATCCCTAAGAGCCTAGCAAGATACAGTAACAATAATAGTCAAAATATATTCAGAGTTCAGAATCATACACTTTTATACCAAGAAGAAACCTTGTTTCAATCTCTCTGTCTTACAAAGTTGTTATTATGTCAAAGAACTTTAGACTAGAACTATAGACATTTGATATCATGTTAACACAGAACTTTCTCATTAACTTTCATTAAACCAAAACACAAATGTATCTCATACCAATGAGGAATAATGTACAATGATTACTAACAAAGCTAAACTGTTCCCCTCCGCCGCCCCCACCCCACAACCACCTTGACCCGATTGAAACTACTTCCAAACATAATCTAAATGTAAGGAAAATGAACTGAAAGTTCCCTTAATGGAATAACAAAGGCAGGGATTGAAGACAACTTATATTATTCAGTAATCTCAAATACTAAATTTTAAGTTAATCGCTTCCCATTTGACTGAACTCTGACGTCATCAATATGCAATTTTAAGGGTATTACATAATCAATGGCGGCACACAGTATTCTGTGACAAGGGTTTGGGAGCTTATTTTCAAAGCCAGCATATTCAGTCAAATGGGTAGCGGTTAACTTAAAAATTTGAGTATTAAAGAGTTTTGAAGTTACTAAATCATATAAGTTGTCTTTGATCCCTGCCTTGGTTATTCCTTTAATCCGAGTCTGAGTGTCCGGAAGCATTCTCTGCATCAACAATCAATTGATCCAAGTATGCTCCTTCATCATCTTCTGTGGGAACCACCTCCAGGTCAATGTCTTCATGAACAATTTGTCTGTCTTGAAGATCAATGACACGGATAATAGATGGTTCCTCTACATGGTCCAGTTCCACTACTTGACTAAATAAAGTATAAATATAATATGAGAAATGCTGCATTTCTCTCAGCTTGTAAGTTAGAAAAATTGACTCTCCTGGATGCTCTGTGCCAAAGAAAATCATGAATCTCATATCACGAATAGCATTGGCAATACTTAAGGTAACTTGCTTCATCTCAGCCTCCAGCATAGACACTTCCTGGCAGCTGTGGTCAACTTTCAGTAGAGCATCTACAAGGAGGCACTTCCCATACCTTGGCACATTCTCTTTTGTTGGGACATCTCGACATAGGCAATCCCATATTGGTGATTTAACATCCAATATATCATCCAAAGTTAATATGTTGGGATAACGGTCAGAGGATGTCTTGAAAGTCCTGTTGCAAAATTTATGCAACAACTTCTTGATGGCAGTTGACACTTTGTTTATTTCTAAACAGAGGCGTTTAGCAATCTTTTGTCCATCTGGGGTAGCAACAAAGAAAAAAGGGAAATAAGAGAGTTAACATCATAGAGAGTTGATAATACCCATGGAATTAAAAGTGTGGTTACTTGGATATGACAATACAGTGGCAAAGAGATGTAATACAGAAGACGTTCAACTACAACAGAACAAATCATAGACTTAATATATATTTACTGACTGATTACTGACTGATTGCACTCTTACTAACATTATTCCAAACAGTTTAATCATGTACAATGATGTGCAAAACCTTTTGCACCATTCATATCTGTTTGGTGTGATACAGTGCTATTTTTTTTTACCTCATGTACTTAATGAGGGGAGGTGGGGTGGGGTGACCCAACCCATTGCGTGCATGGCTCAATCCCCTTTGAGTTTTTCATATGGAATGGCTTTCATCTAGAAGTGGTCCAGCATGGCCATATTTACAATCTAAGTCATAAAACTTCAGAGGGAAACCACATACCTCCTACTCAAGAGGTTGCACCTACAGCATTGTGTGTATTTATGTTTTTATAATGCACTCAAACCTCAAAGATGCAATGATCATTTTGGATCAAGTTTAGAAAATTTAAGTTTGGTGCCAGAGGAAATGATGATGGACATGATTGTAAGGAACATTTAAAAGTTGTAACTGAAGGTAATTATTTAGCAATAAGTCAGGTGTAACCACCACAACAAACAGAAAATCATGCTCACCAGCATATCTCCTCTTCAAGTGAAGAAGAAACCACCTGTCTACTGTCAGTGAATGCAGTTCTTGCAAGATAGACAGTCTTGCTCTGTCTTCATTAATCTGAAGATATTTTTTTAGATCATCTCCATCCCTTGACCATCGAGGTCCACTCTCCACCCCAAGGAGTTGTTCATGAATGCTACAATGAAAAATTTTGATAAAGAATAAAGAAGCCACATATACTGTGCTGGCAAACTACTATTACAAAAAAATATGGAGTTGATTGTGTTTGAAAATGAAGCCAGAAACATTGAAAGCATAATTTTGTATAATGAAATGTTACTGCTATATCCAGTATCACTGAAAATGTAGGTTGAATATATACTGGCTTCATACTGCAATGGTTGGTCTATCAGCTCAAACACAATGTTTGTTTTTCATCAAATCCAAACACCACAGAAAGAACAAGATTCAATCACAGTCATGGTAATACATCCCCACGCCCACTCCCAAATAACAGCAATTCACAAATAATGATTCACTATTTACCTTTTCAGTTTTCTTGCAATGAGTTGGTTATGAAGGTGATCCCCTGTGTCAGTGTGTCCAGTTAATTCATCACTGCAAGAATTGAAAGTAATCATCAATCATTATGCTCTCCAATTTCCATATGAAAACCTCTGCTTGGATAAGTTAAAAGCACAGAAACTGACTTGGTATGAGCATTGATGCTGATGGAATAAACTTTAACTTACTTGGAGTCCAAGTGTTGTTGATACATATTATGTCACCTATTGAAACTGTGAACACAGCTTTCCCATTTCATCTCTCGATTGGGACTGCCAAAATAATGACTATTTTACTTGCTTAAAAAATGAATAGTAACAAATATTCAGTTTAGAGTCTAGGCTCTCCATCTAGGAGGAACTGTTTTTTTTCCTGTATTACTTTAACCTCTAAAAGCAGTCTGACTTATTTTTGTATCAATTGCTTGCCTTCTACAGAATTTCAGTGCATCATTATTCTTTTGTTTACCATTTGCTTATTTTTAAGACACATGTAGAAAACATTATTTCATGTTGCTATGTGACCATGCCACCAGAACAGTGCTACATACCAATGCTACATACCCAAATGGTGGGCAATTATTTAAACCTGTCCTACAGAAACATGCAAATTTTTCAAGTTTGTGCTATATGGTATTCGGATTTGTAGCAAGGAAATACCTTCACTCTATACATGTTATATCTGCAATTATGAATTTAATGCAATATTGCTCGCATGAACCAAATGTAGAAGCATGTGTCTGTTTGAGCATTGTAGTTGAAGGACATACATATTGTACGTTGTTGTTTGTTTGCACCCTGCACGACTTATGCTGAAAGATCAGCACACGAGTACGTATATGACATTCGTAAAACTGCTATTGTTGAATTAAGTAATAATAGCTGATACAAAGTTATACACATAAGTTGAGTACAATAAACTCACCACATATCATAATATGTTGACAGCTGGATAGCATATGCCTCGTTTGTTGACATGTCTGCACCAGATGCTGCAAGTGGAGATAAACAAGCAGGAAGCATCATCAAAAAGAGAAAGTTGCATCAATTGAGTTCTACAAGAATGCTGATGAAAACTAAAAATATTCTTACCCAACAAGAGAATTTGATCAGTACAACATACATTCACTGGCCATCTTTGGCTATTATATAATAAGAAGAAACATGAATGAGCTTTCCTAAAAAAAGTGGATTACAGTTAAATCTTACTAGTCAACACAGAAGGAGACACTTGGGTTGATGTCAGCTCAACTCTCCATCTTCGAATCATCGTCTCAGTGATTGGTTCTGAACCTGTTGTGTAATATAAGTGAATGATTAAGGCATTGCTTTGAAGGAACATTTCTGGCTGAAAAACTGTTAAATGTTTCCTCAGATGTGGTCACTACATTGAACACTACTTAACACAACACTTTTTATCCTTTGTTTTTTATCTATATGTGTTTCCCAGCGTCACTTTGAAATAAAGTATATACAAATACTCAGCTGTACAACTTTTGCAGCAGGTTGCAAAGTTCTGTCTATCCGTTGGGGCAATTTTGATGCCAAAGACACTTTGAATTTCAATTGAATATGTAAGCCAAAGTTTCCATTACATGAACTTATTTCCTTTCACACACATGCATACAATTAATTTGGGTATGTGACATATATATATATTATTATTATTTTTTGGGGGGGAAGGGGGTTAGGGTGGTGGGTATTTCCATTGTGCATTGTAAGTTCTGATCCATCAGTTAAATTCATCCACAACAAAGGGGTGGCAATTTCATTCTTTACCCGACAAATCTGAGAACCATATGGATCTTTTCAACACAAGATAATACAAGATAGGATCTACCAACACATCATGTCATGTGATATAAGTTAATATTACAGCAAATAGCACATTGGAAGCAGTTACTGTGACTGTGTTAATGAACTGCTCCCCTCTGCCAACCATTACCCCTTCCCCCCCCCCCATCTATTGGCGTGTTAAAAGCTACTACTGATCACAAACCTTGCTGATGAGACGACATGGCTTCTGCCAGTTCTTCCTTTGCAGTATTCACAGCCTGGGTTGCACGATGATATCTTTGCAGGAGGATTTCACCTAATTGAAGTAATTAATGAAGAATTCATATACTACTGATTAATTACCCAACTGGCACACAAAAAGTATATATGATATCAAACAGTATGGCAACCATTTGGTATTGCACTTAACAATCGATGTAAGAAAATAAGAAATACTGTACAAGCTAATTAGCATTCTACTTTGTACAGCAATGAAATACACAATAAGGAATACTACAGGATTCCAACAATTAATATTGCTATGAACTGACCGGAATTATTAAAATTTTAAACCATTGCGTCATTTTAAGTTGCATTACCAAGGTGTCTTGTTGTTTTGTGGGCATAATGTATCAGAGCATCACATAGAGCATCAATCCTGTGGGATGGAGTCATCTCTCGTGTACTCGTCACAAAATTCCGCATGTACGACCACAGCCTTTCTACTTGCTCACCATCACTGAGGGCAAATCCATCAACCCGTCTTGTACTGTATGTGATCTGTGGAAATATATAACTATGTTATGTTATGTTGGTTTATGCTGTCCTGTGATTGCAAGCTTGTAAATTAGGGACATGTTGTAACTAATATACAACAAAATGAGCAGAATTGATCCTACTACATCTTAGGATTAGCATTAAGGAATATGCAACCATAAACAACAAAGAGCACTTCAACAAATATTGCTTGACACAACGGGAATGTGTTGGTAGCTAGTTTGCTAGAACTTCTTCTTTTGATTAAAAGAGTATATGTGAAACTAACTGCTGATGCACATGCTCTTGTTGATTCTGGCCAAGAGTCATTCTAAACATGTCACTATGGCTGATACCAACTAAGGACATAACACATGAAAGGTACAAGAACTGTACATTTCATCAATAACTGGTTACAAGATGTTTTGGTACACAATGATTGCACATTGCTTTCCTTGCCAGCTTACAGAATACATGTGTAAGTTATAGATATTGAGTTGAAATTGATAGAATAAGACTGTTACCTGGCATGAAGGTTTGTGCCCATAAATGTGAAAAGCTGGAACAGCTAGTTTGATTTTGGACAGCAGTGCATGTTGCCCTGATTTCTGTTGCAGAGAAAACAAAATTTAAAGAACATTATGCATTGAATCTTTTTGGGGGAATGAAAATGTTTAATTCGTGTCTATGCATGTGATGGCTTATTGAAAGAAAAACATACTTGTAACTATGTTTTTGTGGAGGCTTTCTCTGCTCTCATCAAATCACAATACAGACAACAGACCAAGTCAAGGAATAATTTATTCACTATCACTTAGCAAATTCAAAATTCAATAGCAATTTGTACACACTAAACTATTCTATTTGCAATTATTTATGAGTCCCAAAATTCATAAGTAATAGAAATAATGTATACATACTGAATGTGCTTAAGGAAAGAAATAGGGAGAGATAGAAAGTAAGTTTTGTTTTCTTTCTTTGTATGTAAATGTTGCAAGTAAATTTCAATTACCCACTAAAATTAAAAATTTTCTTGGCTCCTAAGCTTGTTATTTTAGCAAGTCATTGTCCGGATGATCAAGGGCGTAGGAACCGGGGGCGGGGGACTGGGGGGCCAGCCCCCAGTGAAAAATATGGAGGGGCGGAAGTTTCATTCCGCCCCCCCCCCCCCCACTTCGCAAGTCAGAAAACCCTTTCATTTCCAAATGAGAAAAAAATCTCATTTGGAGCACCAAATTGCATCTAAGGCCAGGTGAAAATACAAAATTATTTACAAAATGGAGTGGGTGTTGAAGTGTGCTATATTGCGCCAAATTGCATCTAAGGCCACCTGGAAATGCAAAAAAAATTCCAAAGGGGAGGGGGACACCCCCTATCCCTTAGACCCCTCCCCCAGGCCGGCCATCAGTCTTCAGCCCCCCACTCAAAAGAACCTTCCTACGCCACTGCGGATGATTGCTTCATCTATGGGGAATATTCCTTATGATATCACAAAGCTCCATTGCTTTGTGATATACTATGTGATGCCAGGTAAAATAAGTTAATGTTCTAACCAATAGAAACCAATTATGATCACTGTTTACCCATGTGGTTACCAATAGCATGGATGAGGGAGGGTTATCAATTGTGAATGTCCAACCCCTCAACCAGTTTCTTTCTTCACACACTGTTTAGACTTTAGTTTCCTGTAAATGTGACACTATTTTCCATTTTACCCTAACCTATTGAGATTGGTAGTCTCATTTGATGTAAGCTATACATAATTATAAAGTATTTCAATTACCGTACCTTAAGGTGAGCTTCTAACATACAGGCAATGTCGTACAAAATGTAATGCTGGGTATTCGGCAATTCTTTCAACAGATGCTGTACCATATAGACTGCATTGGAAAGTCTGAAATAAAGCAATTAATAAAGATGATGGCTTGTACACACACGATACGTAATAGTCACAAATAAGTCTTTTTTTTTACTATGATGGATGGATCAAATGTAACTGGGTGTAATAGTTCATTTTATTACTAACTCTAGGTATATTTTTTTCATGTTTATTAAAATGGGTCTTCTTTAAACAAAAATAACCATAACTTCATGATTTTCGATGATGCAGGATTGTAATTGGGAAAATTAGGTTGAGTGAGTAGCACTTTAATCATACTGATAAAGATAATCCTGGGTACTACTTTTCTGGTGTTCATATAACTAACTACAGGAGTGATCAAACTCTGTACAGTATGCCCATGCTTGGTACTCCACCAGGGGTATACCTCATCACTCATCCCCAGAACTAATTTGTCAATAAGGCCTTTGGAGTGGATACTGTTTTTTGAGTGAAATAGAATTTAGCATCCAAATGGCTATACTTCAAGTATGGAACTATATGAAAGGCCCTTCTGACTATAGGGAAGGCCCTTCTGACTATATGGAAGGCCCTTCATGGATTACACCTTAATATTTGTGGGATTTCATTTCCCCTCACAAGCCAACTCATTCTCAAAGCTTTCCACATGCTAATCTCCTTATTGAGCCTCCCTTCAAATTCAATGGATATGATATTTCTGCATTCTATAGAAAATTGGCCCTTGTTTATAAAGTCACATGAACTCAGACATTGCCACTCACTAAACAGCTTCAAGAAGCAGCCTAAACCTTTCTCTTTCAAGGCACTTCTTGCAGTGTTCCACCATAACAGCGCTTAATAAATACTGATTAATGATGATGATGATATGTTTTAGGTTACATATATACTTACTGCTCCCCCTGGCGAAGACTAAAGAATGAAATTGGCATCTCGTGCCTGCAGACGCTCCCGAACACTCCCGTCTCATCTATTTTCTTTGATTTGTTCTTTGACTGCATGAGATCACCAGCTTGAAATGTGCTACAGTTCTGCAATTGCAATGAAGCATTAATCATTATACCCTAGGTGTATATAACATCAATATGTGTCAGATACCAGTTGGCACGATGTTTAAAGTTATTTAAAGGATTTAGTGACATGATAACCAGAAAGCTATGAGGTTTTGTCTTTTGTGATTCCTTGCCTGACATACATAAGTAATTTAGCTACCTCATTTAGGATGTTGTCTATAGGGTAACACCTGGCTTGTCTACCAATGTGCACCCTGCTATGTGAGTCATCGCAGAGGTCAGAGTGAAGCCCCTATAGGCAGATTCAAATAGTAAAGGTAAAGCTGGAACTTCAAACAAATTAATCACCGCCGTAGAAAATCAGGAAATTGCCTTGAAATAGCAACCTTTAAACAACCAGATCTGGCTTCCTTGAGCATTTGGGGTCATTTTCTGTTGTTATAACTAACACATTCAAGACTCAGACTTTAATAGAAACCCAAGTAAAAATCACTAAGTTAGCCACAATACCAGAAGTACAGTTTTCAATCAACAACTGAGCAATAAATATGGTGCATCTATGTACTGAGTAAGTATGAATTTAACACAACCAAAACATAAAATGGTGCTTATCATGTTAACAAGTGGAGGTTTCCCATACATACATGGATACAAAAACACGGCATCACCATCATATACAGTATATGCCACATTGAAACATACATGCTCACACACGCACACAACCAGATAGATTCCTTCGGCAAGGATATAGAGATGTATTAATTTATTGTTACCTGTTTGCTAGTGGCCTGATGATGGTAGCTCTGGACAAAGCCATCCACTACGTTCTGCTCCAAGAAGAAAGAATCTACATACTTTGGGGGCAACTCGCTCGAGCCAGACTTCTTCCAACGCTTCAAGCCAAACATAGCATCCAAGCTTAAAATTCTTTTACCACCGGTCTGTTCAAGAGAGCGAGAGAGAAATCCCAATTGCTCATATCAGTATAATGTTTTAGGCTATTGCATGCCAGTGATTACTACAGAACATTGTAAAGACAGTTTCAAGTAGCACTGTCAATTTGAATCCCATATTTCTGCTTCAGTTGTATAAGGAATGTATTACTGCTGATGACATGGTGGTTCTATACAGCAGCATTCTAATGATTCAGATTGATAGAAGCAGCTGACAGTCCTCATGATGAACACGGAACCCCACAAACAATTAATGCCACAATTAATTATTATCTCCATATGAAGATCAACATTCACATCAAATAAGGTCCCTAGTGCAGTACAGTACCTACCTTCGGGCAAGCAAGACAGCTTGGTTTGAGGGGTTTGTGGAGCAGTGGGTTCTGAAGGAATTTAAAACTGTCCAATTGGTTGCACATAAAACGGAACTCTGCAAAGGAGTTCTTCGAGAGCAGGGAATAAGGGTTTTTGACCTGAAAATAAAAAAATTGTAGATGAAATGATATGTGTAAAACATGAAAGCTTATGTCTATATCTGATAATGTAGGCATCACATACAGCTACAACCTTTTTGTGGTGAAATTCTATCAATCAATAATTTACATGACACAAACCAAAGAATTGTATGTAAAAACTTATACAGTATAACATGAATCACTAAAAATGAAAACTCACTAAGATTGGTAGGGTTTTAGGCACCATCCAACTCAGTGCTTGACAAAGGTTTCTGAGTGCAACATGGCATTCCAGTGACATGACTGTCAACCATCTCATCAGGTCTACAGAAAATGCAACCTGTGGTTTGACTGCAGATGCTGGCCATAGTCCCATACGAACAAGTTGAGTTGCTTCAGACTCACAGTTGCAAAATGCCACTGGAATATCATGTTGCCGGCCTGTAAAAATAAATATCATCGTCAGTCTGAAACCATGCAGAGTGTTGCTTAATTTAAATGTTTACATTTCAGTGAAGTTAACTTAATATTTACACAGCAGCACTGATATTGTGACATTCTATTAGTATTTTTATAAAACTTTTCTGAATACTCACTGATGCTTAGACTGTTGCACTGAAATTGTAGAACAATTTCTAAACCTCTATAAAACTACTGCAACATTTGAAATACTGTATATTTTTTGGAGAATTTGTTTTAAAAAATTGGGTTTTGTCATATTTCAAAGGAGACATTTTCATGCTTTTGGCCTGTTGAAAAGCAAAACCACTGTCTAAAGCCATGATTAACTGTCTTTTCTTTAAACAAACAATTGTTTCAATTAAATACAAATTCAGCCGAGCCAAGGTGATTGATGATTACATTTACTGTACCCCATGCCTACTGGTAACAACTTAATAATGTAATTAACTGCATGGATATTGTCAGTGAATATAACATGTATGATATGTACCTACCTTTGTAATCTACAACAACAATATTGTGTGTCTGGACCGATTCACAGTCGTGGTCTCCCTTTGGATACCATGGTTCCTGTTTTACAAAGACCTCTGTCAATGTTTCATCCTGTCCAAAAGAAGAAAATGAAAGAATATAGTATATTATACTATCTATTCATTCTAGTATTTAGCTGTTTCCATGCTTAAGGCTCTGTAGCAAGCCATGGGCGAAATCCCCTGACTGTTAAAAAAATAGATTCCTTGGTTTGAGAGAACTGAAAAATATAGCTGTTGGAAATATGAACTTTGTGGGCCGGGTCAGACAGAAACATCAAATAATATACAATTACAACAGACTTATATGATTCATCTGAATGTTATTAAATATTGATCAACTGTTTCCAATCTATTTCTTGGAATTCAAGGCATAACATGCACAACCCCTTCGACCTTAATTACTTGAATAGTAAATTGAAAATGCCACTTTAGTGTCAACCTGTTCTTTATTTTTAACAAGACATGTTTCTTAAAGTTTCTCATAAACAACAGTGTCCTGTGAAATTCAACAGTATCAACTAAAAATCAATGAAAGGATTGTTTCTTTAGAGCGCACACACCACAATCAAGTCTGATAAACTGCCATAAAGCAGTACAAATAAACTGGCTGTGGTTAACATGAACAGGTATAGCTAGCTTCAATACAGGTAGAAAACAAAGAAACTTTAGATCAACTATGAGAAGTTGCAAAATAGTAGGTACTGGCTAAATCCTGTGGTTATCCACAGAAGCTGCACCTCAAGGGAAAACACCTGTTTTCTCGCTTTTATAAACTTTATGAACACTATTGATCCACAGTTAAAATATACACAAGCAATTGATAAAGATTGATAAAGCTCACATGGCACTGGTGAGTCATATCCATTGCATATCATTATGAACAGTGACAATTTGGTGGATATACAGGCAAATAAAGTCAATATAGGAGTAGCTGTACTCATGCATGCATGTCAATTGATCATTTGTTGTGAAGAGCACAAAAGTAGTCCAGCTAGTCTGAATTGATGACAAATGTTTCTTTAATGGAGATAAGATGTCAATTAACTTGTAAAGCAGAAGGTGAATGACAAATTCCTATACCTAATTTTTCAAACAAATTTGCAAAATGATGTGAATAACTGTTTTACAAAAATTTATTATCCACCTGCAATGTGTAATTTGTTTGGAAATTTAACTTTCATATTAATTACTGTTCAAGTACTTGACTAAACTGAAAACTGACTAGAACGTAAGTTTGAACCATGAATTAAACATACTATATTTCCCATCTGAAATGAAAACCAATTACACAGGTTGTAGATAAAATAACTATACCTCATATGAACACGGCACATGCAATTTTCCCTGGTGAGTCTGAACAAGATGTGGCCCACAGAAGTATGCGTGGTGATGGCAGTCGTCACACTTGTACGATACTTTAGCAATGCAGCCAGTGACTCAGCACTGACCCTTATCTGGTGGCATAAATGACCCCACATATGCCTTCATCAGCTCTCCCCGGATATTAGTCCAAGCTTCTTCACTTGCCTTCACTTTCTCCTTGTATGACTTGGATGAAGACTGTGTAGTTTGAGGCCTGGCTAGGGATGCTGACTGGGTTAATTCATCAGAATTTCCATCTGCAGATTCCAGGTGTTGTTGCAGCTGCAGATCTTCATCCCAAATAATTCTACTGAACAATTCTTTGAAAGTTGCCTTTCGTTTTCTTCTTCGCTGACGAAAGCAAACGGTTTTTGAGGTCAGCCGTCCTTTCTTTGTCAGACTTACTAACACAGCACGTCGTTTCGGAGGCTTGCCCAGTTTCGCTTTTTTACCAACGGGTGGGCCCATTGATGCCATTGCCTAAAATTTGTAAAAGACATGATGATAATTATACAAGTACAGTACTTAGCACTGTAAATCTTCAATCACTGTTTCTTCACACATAGTAGAAAATTAATTTTTATTTCCAAAATGAGCATCTGAGCAGAACTATAGAATTAAGAAATATAGTCCGTAAACACTTGTTAATACTGCAAAAGTTGTTTGTCATTAGTGAGAAGAATCCTATGTTAGAATATGTATAGGTTGATTTTTCAATCTGCAGGATTTTCACAGAAAATAGATATACTGTGGTCCCATATAGCCCTGTTTACTCGTCAATAACAGGTTCGGTACCTTTCCATACCGTCCATTATATTGTTTCACCATTTGTACTATTGTAGCAGTGGCAATAAAGGTATGTAACCATTATAAACACACATGCACTTCTAACAGAAACCTAGGCTATACTTTCAACAGAAAGTAGTCTTTCTTGAACATTATGCTCCTCATAATTAAATTGCATAATATGGTCAACTGACAGACGTTGCCCGTTTGAATCAAGGGGTGATAACGTTTCCCAGTCCCATAAGTTAGTCACATGTGTGTTTTCAATTAGCTCGGCCTACCTATGCCAGAACTTCTAGTACTAAATCATAAATGAAGCCAGGCTATAGTACTACTACTATACATTGCCTAGTATATAGGCCTACAACTTGTACAACTTGGCGAGAACCAATTAAAAAAGTTAGGCCTACGTATTTTGTCCAAAGAATAAATGCAGATTCTGTGACAATTTTACTCAAAAACATGTTTGAATCACTTACTTTTGAAGCAAACTTCTTTTATCTGTGTTTCTGTAGGTTGGTGTTTCAGAAATTTTTAACAATATCTAATCAGGGAGTTGTTATGGAATATACGTAGCTGGAAAGAATAACATTCACGGTACTATTACTGTACTACGACAACCAAAACCGGCCCGAAAGTTTTCACATACACCAACGCTATTGGTTTTCGTGCCTAACATCATGATCATTCTGTGATTGGACGAGCTTGCAATGACGTCATGTCTCTCAGAAGGTCTAGAATGTATTTTAGTCCGCTAAACTGCGCGGTCGACGGTACCTTTTGGACGCAATATAGCGATACAATATTGGACGAGCTGGGTGGATCTTTTTCGACTTTCGTAACAACCAGTGAATACGTCATAATGCCGGTTTTGCAAATATTGTTCTCGTTTCTATGATTAACACCGACTGGTACGAATACTTGGAACTAAAAATATTTGGTACAATAATTTATAACGAATAGTTAAAGCTTCGTTACTCGACGGTTTGAACAATCTTTTGTGTATTAAAAAAATCACAATCTGATTGAATGTCTGTGAATATAAATAAGTAAGTCTAGGTTCACATAGACAGTAGTTATAAATGTCCAGTCACTGAAACTGTGATACTTTTACCACACGAAACTTGACAAAAGAAGCTTCGCAATAGGTTTCATTTGTCTTATATTTGAGGAATGTATTTGCAAACATGGAATTATATTGATTTCTTTTAAATGTAGTTTTTAAGGTGTTTTAGAACATTTTAAAGGCAAATAAGAATAATTAATGAGTTGGAATATATAAACTTAGCCTATTTATTTTTATTGTTCTCGCTTGCACGAAATGATCCAATGCTATTGTAAAGTTGATATTTACAAGGTTGGAACATATATTCATCGTCAGTGCCTGATCAATTCTTATCCGTCAACTTTTGCAACGATTCAAGGAACTAACTTCATCGGTAATTAGTAGTAATGCACTATAGTTGTCGTCACAATGCATGTAGGAAGGTGTCACCCATACAATAAACAAACAACAAGTAACTTAGGAACTCACCATGTCGGAAGTACATTCCACGCAAGGAACTCACGCGATATATATTCACAAAATCGATGGCGCTATTGACAAACACACACTCACACACTGTTAGCATCTCATCTCAAATCTGAATACAGATATAATACGTATAGTACTGCATGTTTATCAACTTCTCCGGTGAAAGGGTAGGGCGAGGGTTAACATCTCGGTATGTTATGAAAATTTTGCCTTTCTCATTTGAACATGTTTATATCTTTCCATAGTTTAACCCGATGTTATAAGGTCTATTTTTTTTTAAATGAAATTCGACGGTAACTCGAATTATGGAAGCATGGAGCTATTCCGTAACACTTGACCACAACGCTCTCATAACTCATGACCTCTGACACATTACCCGACTTTATCCCAAGAATATATTCTTATAGGAAAGGTCGAAAAACCCCAGAGAGGGCATTTTCAACTTCGATAAAATTTAAGATACAAAGTGAGGATCATATACACAGACAAAATCCCTGCAAGAGCCTAATTGAAATGATGAGCACTCGAAATATGCAATTATGCATATTTTAAAACGAGGGTATTCTTATTGGTACAGTATGTATATTCCGAGATACAGCCCTATTAAATGCTACTCTCTTTAAATATGATACAGGAAGTTTGAAATTGAGTATAAATACTTCATATTTCTATACAGTCAGCTTACAAAACGTCACTCGCAAGTTTTCGGTTTCGGTGATCGACAATACTTCAGTACGTAATGTATCTTTTAAATTTAATGACTTTAATAATTAACTAAATCAAATTGGGAAATGATCATAATCACTTCACTGCACGAGATCAATTATTTCGAAAGTGTTTTTTTTTTCTGAGAGCAGGGCTTGCTATAGGCTTTGTTAAGGCTTATTGGCTAATTTTTCTTGCCGAAAGCGCTGGGTCGATCCTAAACTATTCATCACGCTACGAGCGATTCGTTCGTGTGATTGCATCTGTGTGTGATCGGTCCTCATGTGATCGCGCGGTGAGCAGACTCAGCATGCGTCTAGGCTAGCTACAGGGGGTGGGTGCCGGGGAAGGGGGAGGGCTGGGGAAACGTTCCCCACTTTTTTTCAAAATAGAAAATGTGCCTTCCAGGCAAATAAAATGTGCCACTTTGATGAAGAACTGTCTTTTGGATATCATAAGCCTTTGTTCATTTTAATATTTCAATAGTATAGTAACAAATCATATATATTTAAGTGATATGGCCGGTGTGTATTGGTTTATAGCAAAACGAGTGGTGGTTGTGGAATGAGAAAGTGACCCTCTGATGTGGTGCCCCCACTTTTTGGAAGCATCCTATCCCCTGGCTATAGCTTTACAGATGAAGAGCACGTTCAGCATTCATATATTACGAGTACTTGTAATGTTGGGCACATCAGCCTATAGCAGTACTTTCTATAGAGGAATCACGTCCTAAAATCTTTGCATTCTTTGTTAAAAATGATGTTGTTGACATGAGTATTTCTACTCGTTTAGATATCGCTAAAGTAATCAGTATAGTATATATCGTGCCACTCCCCCCCCCCCCCTCTTGGGAGTCCACTCGGTCGTCCTTTCTGGAGCCCCCGTTTTTCGGGACAAACTCTGGGCGCCATTTCTGGAGCCCCCGTTTTTCGGGTCTCTTTTTGGGAGGCCCCCGTATTTTCTAAGTTTTAATTTTTAAAGCGCCCGTGTAAGAGAATGTGTAAAAGCAAGAGGGCCTGACGTTTCTGTCCTAGCAGGATCTTCTTCAGAGGCTGATTGAAGATCCTGCTAGGATAGAAACGTCAGGCCCTCTTACTTTTACACATTATATAGGATCATATATGTAAATAAGCCTGTCTAAGTATAATCAGGGACGTAGCCAGGGGGGGGAGCAGGGGGAGCGACCGCTCCCCCCTTTCAGTGTCGATTTTTTTTTTTTAAACTGTCGTTTTTTTAGCATGGTATTTTGTCAGTGCTCTTTTGATCTTGAATACTCGTCAGCTCCGTTAACTTGATTGTAATCGTAGTAACATTCACGCCTACTGATTCAACTACTTACTTAGTTTGGCAGATGCAAGTAGATAAATTTAGCTTATAGCCAATTACAAGCCTACAGTTGGCCACTGCGTAATAAAATACATATTGCCTACCTAACCGCACTCTATGGAAAGTCAGGAACTGTAACGTCGACAACGTCGTTCTATGAGTCGTCCTAAGTTGTTGCACGAACAGCATGTTATGAAGCTAAGCTAGCAATCGTACGTGATACGCACTTCCTATAATAAGTTTTACACTGCTAATACACTGCGGTAACGATATTTGTTTTTAGGCCACTGCATATCTGGCTATATTACAAAATATGAAAGTTTATATTGTCCATCAGTTAAGTTCGTCAAATGTATTAAAGTCCAGACATTGGACAATAAACAAGAATCATCCTACTGGAAAAATTGTAAAAGAGCACTATGTTTGTCTTTCTGATATAATATGTAAAAGAAAATGTAAAGGAATTCAAACAGGAAACAAAATCTGCTGATAATGATATCATATGATTAGGGGCGTAGCCAGTATGTTGCACTGTTGGCCCGGGCCTACATTTTTGTTGGCCAAGTTATCTTTTTTTTAAAAACACCCATAATTCAAATCGATAAGCTTGCTGGACGAGTTTAATAGTCTATAGACAGCAAAAACTATTGAAATGAACGTAGCAAGAATATGGCTAAATTAGGTGACCTATTCTTCTGTCATCTAGGCTGTCATTTCTATCGCGTGCCGTTTCATTCAACACTCTACCCTCCGAAAAAGACTAGGATCCGATCTTGTCAGTTTTTTAACATGTAGTTAAGAACCCGTTTACGCAGATAATATTTCAGTTGAGAAAATAGTTGAGAAATTTGCATCAGATGGCAATCGTCGGGTAGCTCTCGCCTTCTCTTATTAGGCTAACTTAAACATTTACTAGCTACAGTTGTATCAAAGATACTGGCTATAGTTGTATCAAAGACATTTCTGGCCTATCTTTGTATCTACAAGTATCAGAAGTTGAAAAGTAAGACTACTCTGTACGTGTACCTTGCTAATTTTAATACATTATGTAGTATTGAACTACGTACTATTTTAACTCGTTTGTTTTTTGGGTTTAAAAGTGATATTGAATGAGGTGTCTCAAGTTAGCAAGAGGCCAGGGAACCAGAATGAACACTCGGGAAGCGCCGTTTCCGGCCATCTGGTGGGTTTGTAAAACCAAAAATTTTCTTGTACGCTCCGCGCCAACCGATGGTGGCGCTCCGCTCAGATAGTCGTGCCTACAACTTTGAAAATCTATATCAATCGCAAAAAGTGCTCCCCCCCCCTTTCAAATTCCTGGCTACGTCGCTGAGTATAATTAGGCCTATATATATGTTCCGTCTTGAATGTGATTTAGGTCAAAGTTACGTACGTTGATTTGTTTGAGGTAACCAGAGTCACGTGACACTCTGTAAGTTTTTTTGGGGGTACTAGCTGTTGTAGCGTAATAATGTTGCGTAACTGTTATGACATTTTTTTTATAGCATCACGGGTTGGTTGTAACCGCTCCGTGTAGCACTCATGCAAAATAACTATGGCTGTACATGCTATTCGGAACACATTTTGCAGTTTGCTAGTAAGCAATCGAATACTGTTCGAGGTAAACATAGTGGCGACCTTTTCCGTTACTGTTTGGATTCATAGAAGTGTAGATATCAAGATGAGGCGTTTTATAGGAACCGAAGCCTCCTGCAAAACAGAAACCGATACTGCATGACTGTGTGAAAAGACTGTTCCCATAGCAACGAAGGATATGGGCCAATGATTCTATAAAAGTTGGCAATGGATTCTCAACATGTTCTAAAATAAATATCAATCGATTTCAACTTATCGCCCCAAGAATATAAAATAGTAAAAGTACATTATATAATATCAGTCGTCGCTGTATAAACGCAGGCGCGTAGCCAAGGGGGGGGGGGCGAAGGGGGAAGCCGCCCCCCCCCCCCTTGAGCATATTTTTATTTATTTTTTAATGTTTTTATGATATCGCTAGTATTTTCAAAATAGAAAATGCTAAGATGCAACTTACAAGGCCTGGGCAGTGCCATTTCCAGCGATCTGGGAGGCATTTTTAGCCAAAATTTTCTTGTACGCTTGGCGCCAATTATGGTGGCGCTACGCTTAGATAGTTTGCAATGCCGAATCTACAGTTTCGCCCCTCCCTTGGCAAATTCCTGGCTACGCGCCTGTATAAACGAGGTCGTTTGGGATAAAATTTAAATTGACCTGGAAGGCTCACTCAACAGTAGGGAAATGTACCAATCATGGAGGTCACGTGACATGCTCCAAGTTGTTACTTTATATGTTATTTTTCATTTTGTGAGTTCGAAGAAATAATTAGCATTCCCTAAATCTTGGTTGTGCTTATTCAACTAAATGCTTTCCATTCGGGTTCTTGCAGCTTGTTATCTAAGTTGTGTAATGTTTTCCCTGATTTCCTTTTGCAAGTCTGTTTGTTAAGACTTTACTTAAATTTACAAAAGATACGCAGAGATGTTTTGAATCAAGATTGAGAGAAGATTATTCATGAATATTCATTATTTATACGTTAATCAATTCATGACTTTGCATTAATCTCGGCGGCTCAATTATCGACATCTTCACTCTCAGATATCCATACATAGGATATATTCCAGCTTGTGAAGGGTATACCTGCGAATGGATTTGGGTTCTTTCTATTGTACAAGGAAATGCATTTTTCCTCTGGATATAGCCTACCGTTGCATTTATGCCTGTAATTGTACTAGTATAGGTTGCCATCTCTCGAAGATCGCCCCCTTACTAGGCCTTCTTATATCGCTACTTTCATTTTCTCCTCATTTTGATGTCCGTCGATAACTATCGCATCATTATGGGAGGTGAAGCATTCTAAACAGCTGCTCTAAGTAATCCAGAGCTCATTAATGACTTGATGAATTATGAAAGTAAAAACTATTATAAATAAAGGCATATATATATATATATATATATATATATATATATATATATATCTGTATTGGGCATATGATGATGCTTTAAATAGTAACTTAATCACTAATAATGATTGTTTGCCTAAAGAGGTAGCCTACGAAACGGTAATTATTTAAGATGCAATGAATTTATAATAAATAGGCCTACATTATAAACCATAAATACATCGTACATGGTATAGTAACTCACGTTTTAATCCACATGGAGCAACTAGTAATAGCGAACAATGTCAATTGACAAGTTAACGATGGATTTTGAGATATTATGAAAGACAAAGCAAAACAATAACATTAAGAAACAACATGAGGAAGGGATAAAAATTCAGATTGCATGTTGCAGGGGGAGTAACCAGTTTTTGGTGTTGTGTGTGTGTGGGGTGGGGGGGGAGTAAAGTCAAATTTCTTCCCCATTATCAGGCACATAGCGGTGGATCGCCGTCCTGGGGGAGGGATATAAGGGGAGGGGTGTCCCCTAAATATTTGTTTTTCGAAAAGGGCTTAGATGCAAAATGGTGCTACAGAGATGCCAAGGTCAGATGTTTTTTAGGCGGGTGAAAATTGTCTGGTGCTGTTGGTTACGTACACCATCTAAGCGGAGCGCCACCATGAGTTGGCGCGAAGCGTACAAGAAAATTTTGGGATCTTACGGCCCCTCAGATGGCCGGAAACATCACTTCCCGGGTCATCTAAGCTGAATCTATACTGTCTCCATATTTGTATTGTGTCTATTTTTTTTCATTCCAGAGGAAAAAATATCTTGCAATAAAAAAATCTCTGAAATTTTGCGGACGCTGTAGCGTTCACGTGTGTCGTAACGATATTATTTTTCACGAATCGTATAGGTAACGTTGCTTTCAGCCGGGCATATTTAGCACGAACGGCTTTGAGTAATTTCCGATCCTGGCGGTTCTGAGATAACTTCGCATTCTGGTGTGATGAAATGAATTTCACGCTAGCAATGATACACTTTCACAGGAAAAACTCTGTGGGCCTACAATGCGGGAGATTCTTCAAAAATGCGGGAGTTTTTTGGAAAATGCGGGAGATTCGGACAGGTGGGCGGGTGAGCGGGAGACGACCCGAAAATGCGGGTGACACCCGCCCAAAGCGGGTGACTTGGCAGCACTGGTGCTATCATTTCCATTTTGTAAAAGTACAATCGTGTACTAAAATCTTCCTCTTTTGGTACAAAAACTTAACCAAATTTTTGGGAAAAAAACGAAAAAATAATGTGCGCTTACGCGGTAGAAACCCATCCGGTTATATCCCAGATTGAAAAAAAAAAAATATTGTCAATATAAATTTATGGCCACTTAGAGAGACACTGCAACCGCGCGCGTAGCGCACATATTTGATGTGAAGGCCTTTCATTACATTATATTTCGTGGTTGACCCCCCCCCCCACCCCCGTACGTAGCCATGGAAACGATCAGAGGGTGGAATCTTATGCTCTTGCGTTCTGAAATTGAATAGAAGCGAAACCAGTATCCGATAATTACTGCTGATTGAAATTTGCAGATGTGATTTTCTTTATTTCAACTGTCGAAATGACTATGTTCGATCTGCCTGAGCGATATTTGTCTTGAGGAGGGGCTATCATGGAATATGGGATGGACCAAATTTCCAGCAGTCACATAATAGGTTTCCTGCCAAGTCCAACATTATAGTTAGGACGAACCCATAACTACAATGACTGCTGCTACCGGGAAATTAGCCGAGGTCTATTTCAAACTTCGACCTGTCGACAGTGAATTAGTACGCCAATCTATTGTTTTCATTGGCCTTATTATTTACGATATTCTAAAGCTCTTTTGTCAAAGGGGTATAATTGTCTTTTTTATGGTTAATTTATTGTACACATTCTGTTAGAAACAATAAGCTATAGTAGGCCGAAACCTGTCGAAATGGCTATGACGAACTTATTATAGGCGGGACTTATTTTGGAAGCAGGACACTTCGCCCAACAACCATTTCGCCCAACTGCCATTTCGCCCAACCTTATACCATTTCGCCCAACTAGCCTGGTCATTTCGCCCAACCAGCCTGGTCATTTCGCCCAACCAGCCTGGTCATTTCGCCCAACCTTGATTAAATATGATACTTCAAAAGAAAACGTTCGGGAATTGTTAAAGTTACAGGATACGAACCGAATATTTAGGAAACTTGATCGATCAGTGTGTTAGGGTTTAGGTTTGATAGTAAACGTTCGAATATTAAGGAATATTAAGGAAACTTGAAGTCTTTTACTTTGTATAACTTTAGTAAAGAAACGTTCGGGAATTTTTAACGTTACAGTGACGAACCGAATATTAAGGAATCTTGAGGATGGATCAGTGTTTTAGGGGTTAGGTTTGATACTAAACGTTCGGGAATTGTTAACGTTATGGGATTCGAACCGAGTATTAAGGAAACTTGAAGTCGTGGTTAAATTGATTACAAATGTTAATACATATATGTGGTTACATTGATAAAGTGGTTACATTGATTAAATATAGTACTTCAATATTACGGACAGGTTTTATATATATTTTTTTTTCAATTTAATAAGAAAACGTTCGGGAATTTTTAGTCAGTATGATGGATCAGTGTTTTAGGGGTCAGGTTTGATAGGTTTTTATGAAGACCGATTCCCCTGTGTTTGTATAATAATATAACTTCCATTGTATGCGTAAACGCCTAAAGTAGTGTAATCCTCCCATTATACCCGAAATAACTGCTCAGACTTCGATCGATATCGAGCGGACCTCACTTTTGTATTTACCTATTACGAAGTAACCCAACGCAAAATAAATCAAATTGAACTAGTGGAATAGAAAAAGTAATATTATTCTGAATGAATATTAGAAAAAATAAGGTTGGGCGAAATGACCAACACGGTTGGGCGAAATGACCATGCTGGTTGGGCGAAATGACTATGATGGTTGGGCGAAATGACCAGGCTGGTTGGGCGAAATGACCAGGCTGGTTGGGCGAAATGGCAGTTGGGCGAAATGGTTGTTGGGCGAAGTGACTAGAAAGCCTTATTTTGTTCTGCAAATTGCGGAAGTTTACAATGGAGAAGCCAGACATTTCTTCCGTCTTCGGAGAACTCCATAGGTATGAACAAAGGATGAGTTTCTCCCTCTCTTTTCATCGAATACGAGATGAAAACCTCCCTAAATGACATAGCCTATTGCTACTTCTTATGGAGAAGAGGCAGTCAAAAACATTTCAAGTCAGTCCTAAATTTTAGCTTTTTTCAAAAGTTTCCGTAAATGTTGTCAGCAGTTGGTATTCGTAATTTAAAAAAAAAAATCTTTCTTGACCAGGGACGTGCTATTAATTGTTTGGTGGGGGGGGGGGGGGGAGGGTTAAGATATCCTAGGTCGGAGATGCATCCAATCTCCACTACGTTTGTGAAACTAATATTGTAGTTTCTGTGCTGTGTAAAGGTCAAAATGTGCGATTAAAGTGGGGAAAAAAAAGATTCACAATAAGACTTGGATGCCACGGCCTCAGGATTTAACAAGCTTAAAAGACTTGCATACGAATGACCTAGGCTGATGTGCTGGACTAGACTCAGAGATGAGCCTGGAGTAAAAAAAATCACGGAACTTTGCAAATATTGCGGTATAGGCTCCAGTTTGCGTATGCTACAGTGTGTTAGGATAATAGTTTTTGTCCCCGAGGCAGAAAAGAAATAACAGATATTCCGCGAATTCGCGGAAAAAGCTCATGCCTGTAGACTACAACACTAGTGGCCATACAAGCATTAAAGGAAGGTATCAGAGAATATAGAACGGGCCAACCGCCCCCCCCCCTCTCTCCCACAAAATTACAAAAAAAAAAACAAATAAAAACAGTAAGACATAAAAATGATAAGCTATTACAAAATATTCTTTTTTTTTCTTCAAACCAAAAATGAATACAAAAATGCTTAAAAATTTCATACGAGTTATAAAGATGAATCTCTTAACCTTAAAATGATACAAATTAATTCGAGAAAGTTTAAAATAATTGTATGAATATAAATCCTAATTTTCGATAATAGATTGTTCAACCGATTGCCTGTGAGAGCGAATCGAGTCGTTTACTTCACAAATGGACGAAATATAATATCATTACAAAATACAGTACAAAACCCAATGATAAAAACATGAACATACATGAGAACACTAAAATGTTGATAAATAGCCTAACTTACATATTGTGTCGATGAATAAACATACCGCAACAAATACAAAAACATACCCATCCTCTCTCGTCGCCTATAAATGTCGTAGCATCGACCTAATATTTATATAGCTGATAAAAACTACCAAATCATGGTAGGTTCCTATAAGAATAACCCAATACCCAGTTGAGAATAATATGCGGGAGCTAACCAGTAAACCCTTATTTGAAATGAAGGAAACCTTTTTTCACAAGTCCACAGCGTGAATAAAGCAAAGCTGAGACGCAAGCCATCGACCTAGTAGGGCCTTCCCATTCGTTTAAAATCTTCACTACAAGTCGCTTAAAACAAGCACTTACTTGCTACTGAGGGACCTGAAGTTTTAATAAGATTATTATTAATGAAATGTGTGCGGTATATTGGTACGTTAATGGTGTACTCACGGAGGACACAAAACCATGCAGCATGTCTGACGGACAACGTATAAAGATATAATTACCATAGTACAAACCAAGGACAAGTTCTGGAGTATAAATAGAACCAAGGAACACAAAGGATCAAAAATTAACCAAGGATTGAGAGGGAGAGAGATGGAGAAATTTGTGAGGGAGGGGAGGGGGGGGGGTTATATCTTCCTTTTGAATTAGGCCTAACATACATTTTGGCTGACCAAATGCATGATAGTGTACATCTATTAGTAACCATACTATATAATATATATATTATATATATTATATCAATATAATATATATTTATTATATAAATATAATATATATATATATTATATCATATGCGTGGTAGGGTGAGACAGCCTAAAGCGACAGAATTAAAAGGTGTTGATAAAATTGAAAGCTTTTAACGGTGGGCTCCATGAAATCTTAAACAAAGGGTAGCACAACTTTCCGACTTTCCCATAAATACTAGCAATGTATTGTTCATCCAGTTTCATTTTCACACCTAGTCAAGTGGAAGGAGTTAAAAATAAAGATAAAAGAGCAAATGAAAGAAAGACACATACAGGTGAAAGATATGATTATAATCCCAAGAAATATGAAATAGTAAATTTAGAATAAGATTAATTGCAGAATTGTCCGTTGACCAAGTTGCTTGGAAGAGTCCTGCAATCATCAATCGGGAAAGTAATAAACGACGTAGCTTCAATTTCGTCCGAGCAGGACTGTTGGACCATCTCACAGACATCCCGGCAGATGTCGGTTCCAAAGCCGGTCCTTGGGCAAGGCTTGTACAGTGAAGCGCAGAGAAGAGTTGGATACAGTGCATCACACGTGAACACGGAGTTGATATGGGCAATCAAGAAGGGTTCTACGACTGATTCGTCTACCGTTAGCACCCCTGTAGAGTACGGAAGGAATTGCCGACATCTCGGACTGATGGACACGCAAGCTGTTCATGGGAGAAGAGATGAAGGAAATTTGATAAAGGAGTCAACCCGATGGTCATCTTAATACATTGGAAGTTTGGGGTGGAGAATTTTAACCTATTAAAGTGTACAAGGAGGGCATCACATCAGTTGTTGTGAATTCTGAATTCCAACCCTAATTTGCTTCTACCAAAAACAAGAAAGGGACAGAGAAGCAGGCATGTTTACCCCTATCCACACAGTAAAGCCATTTTACCTACCAGTAGGAGGACAATTAGTAAGAGGCCATTCTCAATATTAGGACATTCTCAATGGAAGGAAATCCTCAATGGGTCGACATACTCAATAAGTGGTGATTATAATAGAAGGTGATTTTCAATGGGAGGAAATCCTCAATGGGAGGACATTCTCATAAGTGGTGATTTTTTTGATGCAGGGTCATTCTCAGCAGGACATTCTCAATAATTAAGACATTTTCAATGGAAGGAAATTCTCAAAAGGAGGACATGATTTTCAATGGAAGGTCATTCTCTGCAGGAGGACATTCTCAATGTTAGGACATTCTCAATGGAAGGAAATCCTCAATGGGAGGACATTCTCATAAGTGGTGATTTTAAATGGAAGGTCATTCTCTGTAGGAGGACATTCTCAATATTAGGACATTCTCAATGAGAGGATATTCATAATGAGAGGACATTCTCAAATAAGAGGTGATTTTCAATGGAAGGTCAATCTCAGTAGGTGGTTATGCTCAACATGACATTGTCAAGAAGAACAAAATTTATATATTATAGGACACTCTCAATAAGGGAGGACATTCTCAATAGGATGACATAAGGGATAAACCAATAAATTCAGATAATGGGACAAATTACTTATGATGGAATATCAACAAAACCAAAAAAGAAAAGAAAAAACAATTTAAAAGGAAATTAGACTCCTCGCTACAAAGAAAAAGATGACAAAGAAGATGAAGACAAAGAAAAAGACAAAGAAGGTCACCTGTCAAACAAATGAACACTGTGTGAGGTGTCCCCCCCCACGGGTGGGGGGCCCAAATATTTTCTGCCTCCCCTGGGAAAGCTTTGGGTCCCTTTAAAGAGAGTAGTCTAGCTTACACCCACCCCTGCACCATTGCGAAGCATTTTCAGTCTTCAAAATTTTAACCAGGGAGTATTCTATTTGGAGTCAGAGAAAATAATCAATTTTTCTTAAACCAGAAATTGATACGTTAACCCAAAGATACACATCTCTTCCTGTACACGGAATATTCTCTGAAATTATCATTTTGTCGGATGAATAAATTCATGAAAATCTAAATCTAAACATTCACCTTCTGTCTGTGAAGCAATTCTTTAAAAAAAGCTATAACATATACAGGAGAAAATATGCCAGATTCAATTCAAGCAAAATTTTGACTTTGCCAATCTTTGAGAATTCTCACAAGAATAAGGCTAAAAAATGAGCTTTGCCACAAAAAAAAAAAAAAGCCTGTTATCTTCCAGCAGACCAAAGGCATATTGAAATTTTCTTGGTGGAGTTAGAATACAGTTCTGACTACCAACATGATTGTAGTCTTTGGCAGAATTGGGTGTGATAGCTTTCGCTGTACCAATCAACTTCGGTAGATCACTAAGTTTTATTTTCAACTTGATGGAAATTAGGACTCCTTAAAAATCCAAAAAATGCCTGGCTTCCTTCTGCATTTTGTAAGTTACATAAGAATGACCTAAACGACACAGTTATCGCTCCTATCTGACTTTGGGTTCGTTTCTGTGATGGAACATTCCGAGAGGCCGGGATCCACTCTTCAAATTTTTTCATGGCCCGAAAAGGCATAAAAGATATGCAGTTAAACATGTGGTGTTTCTTCCTTGGAATACAGATCGGGCCAGTTTCCTTGGCGTTGCCATTGTGGCATACATTCTTGAACAAATTCCTCAAAAAAGGCAGACAAAAGTCTACTACCTCAGTGAAGGGTATTTTGGTTGATGGTGGGGTGACATTGTGCAGTGAGAGGTAAATGGAGGGATAACTAATGGAGTCCTGCTTGAAGTGTACTTTGTGATGAAAACAAGGTGAGATTTTGAAGTGGGTGGAAACAAGAGTAAGAGGAGTGGGGTACACAGTAGTGAGTACCAGAGGGTGTGTCATTGTATGTACTCACTTTCAAAAGATGGGGGTGTAGCACTCCTGGTGAAATCTATGATAAAGGAAGTTAGCCCAGAGGATAGATAAGATATCTGTATACATTATTATTATGAATCACACCTTACATAATCGGGTATTCTGAGTGGGTGTGAGGGATGGGGGGTTGGCTCTTTAAAATACGATTGCATAAATTAATGGGTGGTGTATAAGCTAATTAAGCGCATAATCTCATAGACAGGAGGGTAAAATATTAATGAGTAGACACCTATCATATGCTATGGACATGATTAGGTACTATATGTTAGACACTTACCTAGGATAGGTTTATAGACAAGTACGTTAATATGTATGAGTATATATTTAACTATCATAGGCTATGGACATGATTAGGTACTATATATTAGATACTTACCTAGGAGGGGGTGATGCATGGACACCAGGTTAATATGTATGAGTTTATACTTACCTATAATAGGCTATGGACATGATTAGGTACTATATGTTAGACCCTTACCTAGGATAGGCTTATAGACACAAGGTTAATATGTATGAGTATTCTTACCTATCATAGGCTATGGACATGATTAGGTACTATATGTTAGACCCTTACCTAGAATAGGCTTGTGGATACCAGGTTAATATGTATGAGTATAATATTCTTACCTATAATAGGCTATGGACATGATTAGGTACTATATGTTATACACTTACCTAGGATAGGCTTGTGGATACCAGGTTAATATGTATCAGTATAATATTCTTACCTATCATAGGCTATGGACATGATTAGGTAATAAGGGACAACCAGAAAAATAATCTTCAAAAGTTTGCCCTGTCTAGGAACTATGAATGGCTTTGCTTACACTCATTTAATGCTATATTTAATCTTCTGATATATGAAAAGCCTTCATATAACCAAAACTGTTATTTCTGTTTATGGTGGAATTTGATAATAAAACCATGATGACAGTGAATAACACATTGTACTGTGGTACATACTTGCGCCTTCTTCAGTGGTGGAGATTGGTGGGCTGGACGTACTGACGGGGCCATTGGTTGACTGCGGTGTGGTTTCTTCTCCAAGGGCTTTGAAAATATAAACATTTTCATAGATACATCGTTTACAAAAAGAAAATAAATGAATATAAAATAATAATGGAATTTATACAGTTGCAATTATACCATCCAATCATATTTCTATTCCTTTTTAATTTTAATTTTTTAAATTTATTTAATTTTTAATTTTTGTTTTCTTATTTATTTTTTATTTCATTTTATTATTTATTTTAAATTTATTAAAATTTAATTTGTAATTTATTTAAATTTACTTAAATATATAGACGGCACTCAAATAACAAAGAATTGAACATATAAAGTCCAGTATTGAGACTTGATAGAGTTTTGTCTGTGAAATGAAGCTCTCCTGCCAATTTACAACAACAAGTAATATAATATATTGTCAGTTTGTAAGAGTCCTTCACTACCACACACATACACACACACAGATTCCAGAATATCAGAATAAGGTTAGATATTGGTACTTAACAGTTTGTTTTGTAACTGTTAAGGCTCATAAGAAGCCAACTTGCACTCATTTAGAGAGAAAGACAACAGACGTCAGAGGAATTGTAGGAAGTATTTTATGAACAGACTTCAGAGGAATTGTAGGAAGTATTTTATTTTGGTTCCATTAGATTATTATGCTCAGGAGTGAATCCGAAGAAAAGTCAAAGAGCTTTCCAGAGTTTTAATATCTATAACGGTGCCAGTTTGACTTCAAACTGATGAATTTTCTAACGTTTTTTGTAAAAGAAATACCAAAATATCCTGGGTTTAGGGAATAGCAATAGAAAGTGTGCAAGTGATGCACAAAATAGCCACAAAAAAAAAACAGTCTTAAGGAGAGAACATTACCAGCCAGACAGAGCCCTTCATCATCTGGGAAGAGGTCCATGAAGACCTCACATCTAAATTCCAGCTTGCCAAACAGGTTGGTATTCCCACAGCTGGCTTCTACCTCCAAGCAAGACTCTCGGCAGAGGGTTCTGGATTTGGTTGGCTCACACGGAGGGTAGAGGTAGGTGCATGCATAGAACATCATGTTAGGATGGCATCCGAATATGATCTGGAATTGTTGGAACATCCGGAACAGGTCGGCCGTCGGCCTAGCCGAGGTCAATTCGTAGTCCAGAACGGAGTTGCAGACTAACGGCACCGGGTTGCAGACTGGAGAAGGAAAATGTCACGGAAAGGGGGTAAAAATGAAGAGAGTTAAAGAGAAAAAAGAGAGGGGGGGGGGTGGAGGGATGAAAAATATGAGATAGCTGATTAGAAGTTTGATCAGAGAGGCTTTCTAACCACTGTGACTGGTACACTACAGTTAGTATTTTTATACACAACAGATAAAGATACTGAGAATGAAAACAATCTATTGGATCCCTCCAAGTAGGCCTATATCATTTTCTGTCCTTGGCCACCACTGATATATATATATATATATATATATATATATATTCAACCTTCTCCACAGTTGGATTCCTTTATGGGGTGCATTAATTGCTACCTCAGATGTATTTATATTTTAGGGAATCATTTATTTAAAATGCCAATCATTGGCTCAATGGGATATCAATCAGTAAACAAGTCGCTTTAAAAAGATAATGGTTTCCTTCCAACATCTGTTCAAAGGATTTATTTTAGCAAAGATGTAGTTTTAATGCTGCCAGGACTCGGGACGTCAACAGAAGGATCAAGAGTGTCTCCCTCTTATTTTGATCACACTTTTTAAACCCAGAGAGAGGTGAATACTACCACTGGCAACATATTCTTTGCATCATGCAGAAATATTATGTTGGAAAGGGGGAGGCAAATATACAGAAATATTATGTTGGAAAGGGGGAGGCAAATATACAGAAATATTATGTTGGAAAGGGGGAGGCAAATACACAGAAATATTATGTTGGAAAGGGGCAGGTGAATACCACCGGCAACATTCTTTGCATCATGCAGAAATGTTATGTTCGAAAGCGGGAAATCACAGTTAGTTCCTGATACTGGAAGTTTTTGTTTGTTTTTTGGGCGAAGTATAAATTTACCTCCGAATGACGTGACTTCTGGTGTAAAGGTTGTAACCAACTTCGTGGTGGTAAGGACTGTGGTGGTATCCGGTAGAGTGGTGGTGTCGGGTAGAGGGGTGGTTGCAGGTTTGGTGGTGATGGGTGTAGTTGTTGGTGCTTCTGTCGTGGTTGCTATTGTAGTTGTGGGCGGTAGAGTTGTGGCAGAGGTAGTAGTAGGAGGAGGCTCGGTCGACGGTTCCCCTAGAGAAGAAAGTAAAAGGCGAAATCATTTGACAAGAAAGGAAAGCTAGTTTTCTGAGGGCCAGCTATTAATATCAGCCGGTTTGGTGTTCTCAATGTGTTAACAACCATATATAACAGAGTAGTTCAAAATATAATATCAGCCAGTTCGGTGTCCTCTATGTGTTAACAACTACACAAAACAAAGTATAGCAAAAATGATATCAGACATGAAGAAAGCACACCATAGTTACCCTAACAAACATAAAATGCAAACACGCATACATACAAACACCCATACATACACACACGCAGATTTGATAGCTTTGTTAAGTTTGCTCCTAGCATAGATTTCCAACATACATACTTTACCTCCCTAAACCATGTAGTCATGAAGACCACAATTATAGGTAAAAATATAGACAAAGAGATAATAAACAAAAGAGAGAATTTTGAAATAATATTTTACTTTCAATGCAGAGTCCATTCCCTTGGTCGATTCCTTCCGGAAGATTCGCACAATCGTCTCTGGTGATGTCCAAGAAGGCGCCTACAATGGGACACCCCTGGGATTGCCTAAATATCGCACGACAAGTCTCAGGACAGACGTACAAGCCGGTGGAAGAGCACGGCGGGAAGAACAGAGAGCACATCCCTGGCTGCAGTGGAGTAGCACAGAGGTTATTACTCAAGATGAGCAATGTCATCGAATCGACCGATTGACCTGTGGGATTCAGGAGCTCATACTCTTGTTCGATGAGAGCTTCACTGTACGGTAAGATATCCTGACAGACTCCGGTCACTGGGGCAAGAATGTCCGCAGGGCAAGGGTCTGTATGTGAGAAGAGGGTGAAATGTAAAACGAGTGTGAAATGTAAAAATGTTTGTCAGAACTTGTCGGAGAAAAATGAAGATTGATAAATGAAGATGGGAGAAGAAGTCGATTTTCTCACGGCTGTGTATCATAATCTGATGTCTACGTGCAACAAGATACAGTAGGGTTAGCACACATGTCCCCACACCCCCCCAACCTTCCCCTACCCTTAGTTACATTTCAAATCTATATTATAATATAAATCCCTGGTTCCTCTCTTCATCAAATTCTAGAGCTTTCGTTACACTGTTAAATACAACTTTATATCCTAACAAGCACTATTACAAGGATATTTTTAATTTTTTTTTTTACCTCGCTTAAAGCGGTTGAAAACTTTTAGTAGCCTAACCATTCCACGACACATAACAAAGTGAACCTCCATTCTCATGTGCAAAGTAGGTTGTTCAAGGTCAAAGGTCAAGTGGTTTCAGAGGAGCAAAAGGTTACTATCTCGTTTTCAACACAAGCTAACAGAGCATTTCTGTTCTCATCAACTTGGACAAAACCCGGACCTAGCTTTTAAAAGGATCGTCCAATTTTCTGGGCGTCATCGTGACTTTTTTTTAACTGAGTTACTGTACCAGTTTTTTTTTTCCCATTGCAAACTGAGAGTAACCGACTCACCTTCGGTGGTCGTAGGTAACGTGGTCGGCATGGGTGTGGTGGTAGGAGGAGAAGTTGAGCTCAGATCTGAGAGAAATTAGTCGGGTTACATTTCAGATAATAGAACATGCACGAAAAAAAACAAAAAAAAAACACTGCAAACAGAACAATGACTGAGATAAGGGTAGTAATCAAACGATGGAAAACAAAGCATTAAATATCTGGCGTGCAGAGAAACAAACACATGGATAGCAAACTAGAAAAGAAAAGAAATTAAAAAAAAAGGAAAAAAATCTGGTCTTGTTCTTCCTGGGAGTAAAAAACTTTCAATTGAAAAATTGAAAATCTCTACCCTCCAAGCAATCAGTATTTCCAAAGAAACCATTTTTGTTTAAACTTTTGAAATGTAGTGAATCCCACCCTACTATTCCCACCTCCTCCTTACCTCTGTCTGCCCCCCCCCCCTTCCTCCTTTTTGCACCAACAGAAGGGTTTAAGAAACAAAATGGTTTTGTAAAAGTTACAGAGAGGGAATATCAATTTTGGGTTAAAATGTACACCAGCAATAAATATATCATTGAGAACACAGGGGAGAGGGGGGGGAGGGTAAAATTGACTGCTCTCCAACCTATCTGTGTAAGCAGTTTGTATACTAAGCCACTGAAGAAAAGAAGAAATAAAATTACTCAATGCAAATTGAGAGACCGTCATTAATTGCATTGGAGAAGTTAGAGAGAAGTTTGCAAGGAAACAAGAATCACGGCAACTTTTATACACAGAGCAATAAGAAGAAAAATATACTTACCGAACCCGCAGAATTCACCGGCAAAGTTCGCAGGGCAGAAGCAAACTCTGTCACCGAAACTATTTGCCAGACACAAACCGCCGTTTAGACACCCAAAAATGTCGCAAGGGAAATCTGGGACAGAAAAAAAATAAAAATAAAACACTACCATACTTTGGAATCAATGCCAAAAATTCTCTTAACCCGTTTTTCATTTTCTGATTTCTTCGGACGATTCTGACCGTGGCTTTAGAAACCAAAAAGAAAATTCCTTTACATTTTTTCTGTTATTAGCTCGACTAAACCAAGCCATTTTCTGATATTTCCAAATCAAATTTGATGCAAAATTACACAGAATGGTCGCCAATGTTAAAGATGTTACCGTTACGTTTGTCCACACCTATGGTGGCTTCGTAAGTTCCAACAATTCTTGTCAAAGTTTAACTGCCAGGAAATAGCTCAAGAATGCCCAGATATGCATTGTGAGCCTATCACACTAGCTGGTACAGTAAACATTGCAAGCAGAAAAACTTAAATCAGCCAAAGAAGGAAAGCCTGAGGCTGCACTTGATCTTGATGAGGTGCAGAGAAAAAAGTTTACTGATGATGCAAATTGTAAATGTTTAACTTCATCGGGATTTTTGCGATAATAATGTTTTTAATTGCTGGCTATTAGTCTTAGATATTGTCTGCCTGTAAGATTGACCAATGATAAACCTTTAATATATCAGAATTATGCTTTTTTTCTTCAGAATTGTGCATATAATTACAGGTACCTACCAATCACAGGAGTTGTTGTAAGCGGTGGAGTAGTAGTCCTTGGTGTTGTCGTTGGCATTAAACCTGAACAAATATAATATGTTAAGGTATGTTTAACTGAGGCACACATGGATATAAATTACAATAGAACAATTAAAGTGTCCAGCCACATTCTCCAACAGAAACTACTCTTTACTTTATATATATTATTATTGAACCCCCCTCTGCCTTCCGGCATAAATGACACCCAAGTGACGCCCTAATATATTGCGACAGTCTACTTTCATCCTTACCAAGTAAGCATCAAGCCTAACACAATTTAATAGTAGATGAACCTAGCCTAGCCTACTACTTTGCATTTAAGAGAGAATTGTTGCAACTATAACATCTTCAAGTTGACAAAGCTAAAACAATGTATTTTCTTCTTAATTGAAATAGTACGAAGAACATTCAATCATAACAATCAGAAAACTCATGCCATGCCTAAATTAATTTATCCAGACTTTTTCATATTTAATTCAAAACGGAAGATGAACCATTAAGACCATCGGTACATTTATAAATGTGGTATTTCGTGGTCAATGAACCTTTCCTTTGCAGTTCTCAAAGCTTTCGGTTCTGAAATCAATCTCATATTTTCATTATCTTGTATTATAAAGAGATGCACACTATACAAAGAGCAATGTAACATATTTAAGGTAGTAGGAGAAACAGAGTGCTATTATTTTCCGTAGCGATATATCTTGGTATAAAAAAGGGGCAACCTGTTGACGAGACCAAAAATGTGGAATATGCCAATTTTTTTACAGCGTAATCATAACCAAAGATTCACTTTAACCTATCTAGTTTTCAAAGACTGATCTGGAAGTAAATTCACTCACCACGTTCACAGAAATCTCCAGCAAATTCAGACGGACAGAAGCAGACTCGATTTCCTTGAAAATTTTCCAGACAAACTCCTCCATTTTGGCATCCAAATCGTTCGCAAGGGAATCCTTTATACCAAAAAAGTGACAACCAGTTTGTACATAGAATGAATCTAGTTATTTATTAACTGTGGCATATTTTGCTAGCATATAATTACCCATTCAGTATTTCACAAAAATTATGAAACAAGAGTCTATATGTCTCTAAGGTATCACTGATCTAAAATATCAACATTTCAATGCATTCTCACACTTAACAAATGCTATCTAGGTACTGCCGCCCCCCTCACCGTAGCCTCTCCCCCTGAATTAAGCCTCCTCTCCTTTTCACTTTGTTTAACTAGTTTCCTGACCCCCCACCACTCAATGAAGCCTCCTCTCCTTTCACTTTATATTAACTAATACCCACACCCCCACCACTCAATGAAGCCTATCCCCCTTTTCACTTTATTTTAACTACTACCCACACCCCTCACCCACACCCCGCACCGAAGCCTCTACTTTCACTCCATTCTAGTTTAAGTACCCGCACCCCTCAAACAGCCTCTTCTCCTTTCATTTTATTTTGACTTAAGTCCCCCCCCCCACCATGTTAATCCATGAAGCAATGAAGACCATCTCAAAAGAAATTGATAGGAAAACTCACCATCAAAGGGTGTTGTTGAGGGTCTTGTAGAGGTCGCAAATTCTGTTCATTGAAAGAAAATAAAGCAATAAAGAAACCGCCTTTTTGAATAAACAAGCTACTTTTGCCCCGAGACAAAATTTGACAAGTTAGTCAAAAGTAAAGGTAGACATGTATGACATATGTCCAATGGTAGAATGATCCAAATGAGAATTATAGAGGGTGGTTCATAAATACTCCTGAATTTCACTCACTCACAAAGTTCAAATCTTTTATTGGTCGTAGCAGGTGAAATATAGAAACACACTGGATTAGACACAAAAACTAAGGTTTCAAACTGAACAAAAAATATATAGAAAATAGAAATAGAAAGAAATCAATGTGAACTTACTATTAGATCCTACTGATATTATTACAAATGCTTTCTATCAATGTGGAACTAACTAATTAATGTGGAACATGACTCTGGATGTCGTCATTCAAAATAATCCCATTTGAGGTTTTAGTTCTATCCAAAGTTAATATTTATACAACATCTTGCTGGTCTTAGTCATCATCTCTGAACGTTAGCATTTCATTGGCAATTCCAGGCCCGGCAAATCCAGGCCAGACGATTCCAGGCCAGGCGATTCCAGACTTTCTCATAAGAGGAGGGGAGGGGGTGGGCGGCCCAGAGACAAGGGTCGGTAGATACCGAATAGACGTTCTACGGAAGAAAGCTTCTCTCTTCGAACTGACAAAATGGGTTAAATAACATGTTAGTGGCACCTGGGAGGAGGTCACATGACCCTCCACCAATTTGAGACCATATTAAAATTTGATGGGTCCGTACTTGTATTCTAGTGCAATTGTCTGAACGCCATGGAATTGTACTCTGCGATGTCTTGTGCTCATCGAGTACCAAGACGGCATTGTGCGACAACTCATGCTGTTTAAATTGAGACTACAATTAAGTCTACTGCTGCTTCTGAGATTTGTACAAGATCCGTCTGACGAGTATACTCACATACCGCCGCGACAAGAATGAATATTAATGACTACGACATTAGCGATCTTCAAGCAATCTACTGACCTGTTGTTGTCTCTGATGGTGTTGCAGTTGATGGTGTTACAGTTGGTGTTGTGACTGTCCCAGAGGTAGTCGGTGGAGTCGTTGTCGGTAGAACGTCTGAACGAGAAAAGGAACAATAGAGATATCAAATGACGAACTGAGATGATTGATGAGAGGCAGGGTTAATTTTCTGGTCTTGAAACCCTTGGAATCGCCCCTCTGTTGGCTAGGTCTACTGATGTTCCCAGGACCTCCAAGTCACCCCCCTCCCCACTCATGCAATGGCTTGGGGTATTTCTGGTACTGGGAACCTCAAAACTGCCCTCCCATTTGATGGCTAGGGTTATTTCTGGTTCATGGCTGGTGAAGAAAATCCTCAACGTCTTGCAAATTTGTTACGGTGCAAAAGATCTGTTAATGCAGTATTAACCAGCCATATGCACTGAACAGTTCTATACAACTGTACTACTGTTTAAAAGTCTGTCTCTCAGAGCAAAAGTCTGGAGAGAATACTCAAGGCAAGCACCAAGCTGAGATAGTACCATCTCATAGCTGATGTTGCTAACCATAACCTACTTTGCATATAAGAATCAAGGCTAAAGTTGTTCATATTTTGTAATCCCCGATGACTAAAGTAGCAATTAATTGCATCTTGTATCAAAGGATGACTTAAGGCAAAAATTTTAGTCTGGATAATTTGCATAGTCCAAGACAAGAGAAATTTTTGAGCGATTGCAATTGGTCGACTTCTCTGCAATGCTCCTTTAAGGCTTACTTGTTGATGATGAGATTGGCCCATCTGTTAACTACATATCGACATAAAGGGAATCTTTCCATGATATTTGGCCATGACAAATTTTGTTAACACAAAAGTAAACCTGTAATATGAGTTTATGTTAATATGTACCCTTCTCCCCCCTCCAAACCCCCCAAGTGAAGTTTTGTGTTGCATCTGAGCAACTGATCTAATGGTCCTGTGTATTAGACTACAAGGTCCAGTCAACTGTTGAGAGGGTCATTTATGATAGAACTGGTTCTTTACAATCTACAGCATATCAAACTTAAAGGCATTGAAGACTCGCCCCAAACCGCGTGCGGCCATCTGAAAACGTTCATTTTCTGTTGCTTGCAAGTGACGTTTTGTTTGTGTCGCTACAAAATGCAGAAAGTACAGTAATGAAACGTGATACCTTGTTATCTTTAGCTGGACCTGAGATGTCCATCGCCGTATTGTTTATACACTGTGCTGTGGGTATTGACTGCAGCTGTATGTACTGACTGTACACTAGTGTCTAATTACCCAAGGTAGCAAGCTGTGTGTAAGTATTTTCTGGGATCGATGGTGGTGTCTAACACTTCTGTTACACCTCATTCGAAACTAGGTCAGATTACCCGTCATTAGACGTTTCTTTTGGCGGGAGTCTTCACACCCTTTAAATGTGACATGAGGAGACAAATTATCAGAAATTACCGCCGATGCAGATGACATCATCGCCGTCACGCCTCTCAGGGAATTGTAAACAGGTGGTAGATTGTGACAAGCCCATAAAGAACCCGATCACAAGCATACAGTCTCGAGGCAACTCCGAGCAGGTGTCTCTGCAGAGCACCGTGTTGGATTCCGGTAGGGGCGGATAGAAGAGGGAGCACATAGCGGGCAGGCTACTGCACTGCCCTATCGGCGACGCCAGAAGTTCCGTGGCTCTAGCTGTCGGTATGCTCGTTGCCAGCGGAAACAGAGGCTCACTCTGGGCAAACTTGTAAGGTAAAATATCACTGCAGACACCCATAACAGGGAGTACACCTGGAGGTAACGTCGAAGAAACTGAAAAGAAAAGAAAAAAACAAAACGGATAGAAGGCAAAGTCAAAAATACAGTTTCTTATTCTACGACCACAATCGAGGTAATGGAATCAAAATCAATGTAACTGCAATTTTTAAAATTGAAAAAGGCAAAAAAACAAAACAATAAAAGCCTCAAAATAAAAACGGACAAACAGAATACATTTTCGTTTCATTATAATTATAGTTTTCTATTTGATTATTATTGTTATTTTATTATGATTATTATTTTGATTTTGGGCGATAATTTAAGAGTCTGAAGCAGAAATTATAATTACTGATACGTACACACAGTGGTAGGAAAGCCAGGAGAAGTTGTTGGTGGGCTGATATCTGTGACAGAAATAAACAAAATGCCATAAAGAAAAATATAAAACAATAAAAAATAAAAAGGAGGTAGAGGAGAAGTAACTACTGAACTGCATATTTAACACCGCAGACGTCCCTTTGAAAGACACAGACTAATTGGGCTATTGGATTTCAAAATTTGTCAAAATTGATATTTATACCACCTTCAAGAATAACAAAGCAAATATCACGACCCTACATATGCCAAACATCAAAATTCATCCCATTTGACAACGTTTAGTAAATAAAGAACTTTTAGTTGATGGTCCAGTGACTGTCAACTGGCACTTTTTGGGAATTAATTTTTAAACGTTATCAACCACAAACCCTCCCCCCCCCCCCCACCCTCCCGGCCAACCTCCAAAAACCATCAATTTTAGAAAATTTGAGGAGCAAAACCTTGGTAGAGAGAACCACTTTGAAGGTCACGTTTATGGAAAAATATGACAAGTTATTTGAAAATGGAATAACTCACCTCCAATGCACATCAAATCACCGGCTTCATTCCTCGATGGAAAGTTGGAGCAACTTTCGGGCATGGCATCGTCAAAAAATATAAACGCTGATGTGCACTCTTCAAATAACTGACTGCACGTCTCTTGGCATAGGGTGTACCCAGATGAGGGAAGAGGAGGGTAGAAGAGGGAACACATAGCAGGAAGTAGATCAGGACACTGGTTGCTGTCTTTGATACTTCTGGTCACTAAGTTGAGGCTGACAGACAAAACCAACTCAAACACAGTTTCTGAATTGGCATTTCTGTAATCCAAGTACTCAGCACAAGGTCCAGAAACCAGAATGGAGCCAGGGGGAGGTGTGGAAGGAATGGTAGAAATAGAAGGTGTTGATGATGTTCTACCCTCTGTGGTAGTCACAGGTGTAGATGGTGTTGACATGGTAACCAATGTCACAAGCATAGATGGTGTTGACGAGGTGCTAACATCTGTGGTAGTCACAGGTGTAGATGGTGTTGACGAGGTGCTCACCTCTGTGGTAGCCACAGGCGTAAATGGTTTTGATGATGTTCTACCCTCTGTGGTAGTCACAGGCGTAGATGGTGTGGACGGGGTGCTAACATCTGTGGTAGTCACAGGTGTAGATGGTGTTGATGAGGTGATAACCTGTGTGGTAGTCGCAGGTGTAGGTGTTGTATCTGCAAACAAACAAAATGGTTTCTCTAATGTAGAATTACTCAAGTTTGAATCTAATTCACAAATCATAAGGCTGTCCACTTAATCGGATTAACAAAACACTAAAAAATGTAGAAAAGATTCAAATTCATTGAAACATAACTTAATTTTCAAGAAATTTAGAAAAACAAGGCAGGATTGTAGATTTTACTGTCAACCTTCTTAAAGACAGGAATGACTCGCCTTAACGATTGCCTTAACGGTGGTACTCGTACCACCATTAAAGGATTGGTTCAGGTGTCTGACATGTCTATCTTGTATGAAAGAGCTTAAAAAGACAAACAGAATAGTGAAGAAACTACCATGATAGCATTCTCTGTTAAGGAGATATCACACTTTGAAGATTTCAAAATTTCTTTGCAAATGACTGACCAGTGTAGAAAGACTAACTGTGAGGGTGTGATGTCACATCCTCACTTCCTGAACATGTGTCATTATATTTTGTTAAAAAATAATTACATTTTTGTCACAAATCTTAAAAAAATATAATCAAACATTCTTCAGATGTTAAATCTCAAATACTTCCCTTGACACATATGAGATCTCCTGACGTATCTTTTGGTTGTTAGTCATAAAATCTTACAAAATATTTTAATAAAATAACAAAGACTTTTCAGGAATGTGAGGATATGACGTCACAGCTAGTCCGATTTCAACAGTTTCTACACAATCAGATAGAATTTTAAACTTGAATATCTCCTAAACGGAAAAAGATACTTGAATAATTGCTTCACTATTGGGTTTCTTTTATTGTCCTCTTTCACATAAGATAAACATTTGTGACACCTGAACTAATCCTTTAACCTCAATCAGTGTCAACTCTCTGTTAAAATGAAATACTCAAAATGAAAGAGTCTGGACAGAAAAAGATATATAGAGAGCTACATGTCATGGCCTAGTACTTGCACTCTACTCGCACTGGTGGTAATAGAATGCTGTTTTATTATTTGTACAGCCGAGTCGACTAGACAGCTGATGTAATTCCTGTTGGTGTGTTATACAAGATGTATGAAGATTATAATACTTATGTTTCCATGGTCATCTTCTAAACAGCATTTGGTAGTCACTGTACAATACCCCCCCCCCCTCAAAATGGAAATATATAAAGAAAACAAACAAAAAACTAAAAAGCCTCCCACCTTCTCGCAAAGAGAAAGTAAAATACTCTTACTTTATATCAATAATTGCAGAGAGATTTACCTGAATGGTAGGGATGCACCGGATCCAAATTTTTGGATCCGGTCGGAACCGGATTTTGCCGGATAGTACATGAAATCCGGCCGGAACCGGATTTTTTCATTACACAAAAGAAAATCATTAATAAGAAGTAGAAGTATGATAGTTGTATTATTTTGGTTGATCTTTAGAAACAGTGGGTCAGACCATTGAGAAAATTAAATTAAACATGTTAAACCAAATTTTTCCTTACTTTGAATGTTTTTATTAAATTTTGGAAATGATTTAAGTTAATACCAACATCATTTTAAGGAATAATTCAGGCCAGATTTTGAAAAAGATCCAGCCAGATTTTGAAAAAGATCCGGCCGGATTTTGAAAAATATCCGGCCGGAACGGAACCGGATAATTGCTCACTATCCGGCCAGATAGTCCGGCCGGACCGGATTTCCGGTGTATCCCTACTGAATGGTACAAAAATATTGGTTCAAGATTAATATTTTTTCTAAAACACTGTTTCATATTATTAAACCTTCTCTAGTCATCAAATCAATGACACAAGAAAGACCTTGCACTGCTGATACAGGAATAACCTGCATCGCTTATACAGGAATAACCTACATCGCTGATACAGGAATAACTTACACTGCTGATACTGACATAACCTGCATCACTGATACAGGAATAACCTGCATCACTGATACAGGAATTACCCGCACTGCTGATACTGACATAACCTGCACTACTGATACAGGAATAACCTGCACTGCTGATACAGAATAACCTTCACTGCTGATACAGGAATAACTTACACCGCTGTTACAGTTAGCTGTTAGATACAGCTAAGAGGTACACTGTAGGACAACATATGTTGAAGTATCAGGACAGACAAGGTAATATTTAAGATTACTCGGCCAGTTGATAGTTAAGGTGGCACCATCATAACATAAATATACCATCAAACCCAGAGCGAGAAGTTACCGAATTTAATAACAGCTAATGAAAAATATATATCTCACCTCCAATGCACATCATATCACCGGCTTCATTCCTCGGTGGGAAGTTGGAGCAACTCTCTGGCATGGCACCAGCTAAAAATGCGATTGCTATCTGGCAATCTTCAAATAACTGACTGCAGGTCTCTTGGCAGAGGGTGTACCCAGATGAGGGAAGAGGAGGGTAGAAGAGGGAACACATGGCAGGAAGTAGATCGGGACACTCGTTGCTGTCTATGATAGCTGCGGTGACTAATTCAAGGCCGACAGGAAAAGCCAACTCAAACACAGTTTCTGAATTGGCATTTCTGTAATCCAAGTACTCAGCACAACGTCCAGAAACCGGAATGGAGCCAGGGGGAGGTGTGGAAGGAATGGTAGAAATAGGTGTTGATGATGTTCTACCCTCTGTGGTAGTCACAGGCGTAGATGGTGTTGACGAGGTGCTACCCTCTGTGGTAGTCACAGGCGTAGATGGTGTTGACGCGGTGCTACCCTCTGTGGTAGCCGCAGGCGTAGATGTAGGTGATGTTTCTGCAAATAAACAAAAGATCTCTCTCATGTAGAAATACACAAGTTTGAATCTAATTCACAAACCATAAGGCTGTCCAGTTAATTGGATTGTCCAGTCACTAACAAATGTACAAAAGATTCAAACTCATCAATGGCTTTTATCATGAGAACCTATCCAGGAAGGTAAGGTGAGGTGAGGTGTGGGGAGGGGAAGGGAGGGACAGGAAGGGAAGGGAGACGTTTTCAATAAAACCAAAGCCTCTAATATATCCAACTGAAATTATTGCTAATAACAACACCTAAGACTTTAACAATATGAGAAAGTGAGATAGAGATAATGGATGTATAGTTTTCTAAACATTTAAGTGACAGATTATTTGCACAAAACCATGTGCACACCTTGAAAAGATAAACCTGTACAGATGTCTAGCAGTGACCAGCATTGGAACAGAAACTATTGGCATTGTCAGCATATAAAATGAATTGTTATAGTTGCGTTCTTTTATCTACGGAAAAACAATTCTCTCTCCAACTGACAAAATGGGTTAAATTACATGTTAGTGGCATCTGGGAGCACTGTTACAATGACCCACCATCCAGGCCAGGCAATTCCAGGCTTTCTCATAAGAGAAGGGGAGGGGGTAGGTGGCCCAGAGACAAGGGTCGGTTGATACCAAGTAGACCCCCCTGAAGGTTCCGATTCCGTAACATCAAAATCTTACAAATTCAATAGGAAGCTCAATTACCTTCGCAGAATCGTCCAGTATATCCCACGGGGCAGAAACAGACTCTATCTTCCACAGCGTTTTCAGTGCAACTACCGCCGTTTTCACATCCGTAGATATCGCATTCAAAATCTATTTGGGAGAAAGTAGATATTAAGATATACACGTTAGCGCCACAGTCACGCAAGTCTATAGGTCACGACCCAAATGTTTGGTTTAGGAAGCATTTTTCGATGTGTGAGGAAATCGCTTCAGAAATCCTTTGGGATTTTACCCGATCGATGACGATTTGTCTATTCAGTGCAGATATAGTCTCCTGCACAATCATTATCAAGCTTTATTTTGTACTACAAAGTTTGTATTACAAAGTCTGTCTATAAACAGAGTTTGTACTAGAGTTTGTACTATGAAGTTTGTACTACAAATTTTCACACAAGTAAAGTTTGTACAATCTGTACCAATCTAAGGGTTGCCTAGTCGGAACCTGGATGCCAAGATCTAGGGAACTTGTTGCAAGGAAGCAGAGTCAACCATTGCATCGACAATATATAATATAATATATAATATACATACAATATACAATATATATAATATACAATATACATATAATATACAATACAATACAATATACAAATATAATATACAATATATAATAAATAAATAATATTCCAGTAATATTGTATTGGCAAACTTGACAGGGGGGAGAAGGGGGAATCGATGGGTCTTGCCATGGAAAGGTTGTGGACTGCTGCGTTAGTGTACAGCTTCTTAAACAAGAACGAGTTTATCAGATTAATGGCATTACAAGAATGCATCAGAATTTCATTCACTGAAATCAGTGTAACACATAGTGAGAGAGGGGTCAGTGGGAGGGGGTTGGGGTTGGGTTTGGGGGTGGGAAGGATTGCAAAGTGCTCTTCACTATGGTCTTTGTTATAAAGCTACTGTAAAGCTACAAATGTTTTGAAGAGCTTCAAACAAAAAGAATCTGGAAGGTAACATTTTGACTCCATCCTCAGTAGACCATGGGAACCGATTATGTTAATAAGGAGAAGCGCAAATATACATACTAACCATGGAGGGTCATCTGAAGCTATGGGAACAATCAAGGGCGTAGGAACCGGGGGGGGCTGGGGGGGCGCCAGCCCCCCCAGTGAAAAATGTGGAGGGGTGGAAGTATCATTCCGCCCCCCCCCCGCAAGTCAGAAAACCCCTTTTTCATTTCCAAATGAGAAAAAAAAATCTCATTTGGAGCAAAAAATTGCATCTAAGGCCTGGTGAAAATACAAAATTAAGTTTACAAAATGGAGTGGGTGTTGAAGTGTGCTATATTGCACCAAATTGCATCTGAGGCAACCTGGAAATGCAAAAAATTCCAAAGGGGAGGGGGTCACCCCCTTCCCTTAGACCCCTCCCCCAGGCCGACCATCAGTCTTCAGCCCTCCCACTCAAAAGTTCAAAAGTACCTTCCTACGCCAATGGGAACAATGAAATCTAGCTAAGTCATTTTTTCAGCGTTTTTCCCCGCAATTTTCAATCCCGAGATTGACATTTGAGTATTTCCTCTGAAACAATCAAACTGCAGCTGGAATGCACGCAGCCTATCAAGACTGTACGTAGATGTACAAGTACATGAGTAGCAGACGACAGGATTAGTCCTTCCTTAGCAACAAAAGTCTCCTTGCCGTTTTTGCACATCAACAAGTGCATTTGATATGCTAGGAATCTTTAAGACTCTGACAGAAGATGTTCCAATCATAGCCAGGGATCAAACATATCAAGCTAGTTATGAGAAGGAAAGTAAATCTACATAACGCCATCATCCAAACCTAAAAAAGCTATTATTCTCAAATTTACTGTTAATGCCGGTTATAGTGACTTTCTTTTGTCTACGGAAAAAAAGGTTCTCTCTCCAAACTGACAAAATGGGTTAAATAACATGTTTGTGGCACTTTGGAGCATGTGACATGACCCTCCATCGTTGGTACGTTTTCCTACCGTGGAGTGTGGAGAGTTCCAGACCATATTAAAATTTGATGGGTCCGTACTTGTATTCTAGTGCAATTGTCTGAACGCCATGGATTTGAACTCTGCGATGTCTTGTGCTCATCGAGTACCAAGACGGCATTGTGCTCCAACTCATGCTGTTTAAATTGAGACTACAATTAAGTCTGTTGCTGAGATTTGTACAAGATCTGTCTAACGAGTATACTTACATACCGTTGCGACAAGTATGAATATTAATGACTACAACGTTAGCAATGCAACCAAGCAAACTACTGACCAATTATAATTCTTGGTGTTGTTTCTCTTGGTATTGTTGTCTGTCTTGGTGTTGTTGTCTCTCTTGGTGTTGTTGTCTCTCTTGGTGTTGTTGTCTCTCTTGGTGTTGCAGTTGATGTTGTAACGGTTGGTGTTGTGACTGTTTCAGAGGTACTCGATGGAGTCGTTGTCGGTAGAATGTCTGAACAAGAAAAGGAACAATAGAGAAATCAAATGACCAGCTGAGATGTAGAAATACACAAGTTTGAATCTAATTCACAAACCATTAAGGCTGTCCAGTTAATTGGATTGTCAAAACACTAAAAAATGTAGAAAAGATTCAGGCTCATCAATGGCTTTTATCATGAGAACCTATCCAGGAAGGTAAGCTAAGGTGAGGTGTGGGGAGGCGAGGAAAGGGACAGGAAGGGAAGGGAGACGTTTTCAATAAAACCAAAGCCTTTCGACCTTTAATATATCCAACTGAAATTATTGTCAATAACAACACCTAAGACTTTAACAATATGAGAAAGTGAGATAGAGATAATGGATGTATAGTTTTCTAAACATTTAAGTGACAGATTATTTGCACAAAACCATGTGCACACCTTGAAAAGATAAACCTGTACAGATGTCTAGCAGTGACCAGCATTGGAACAGAAACTATTGGCATTGTCAGCATATAAAATGAATTGCTATAGTGGGGTTCTTTTATCTACGGAAAAACAATTCTCTCTCCAACTGACACAATGGGTTAAATAACATGTTAGTGGCACCTGGGAGCACCGTTACATGACCCACCATCCAGGCCAGGCAATTCCAGGCTTTCTCATAAGAGAAGGGGAGGGGGTAGGTGGCCCAGAGACAAGGGTCGGTTGATACCAAGTAGACCCCCCTGAAGGTTCCGATTCCGTAACATCGAAATCTTACAAACTCAATAGGAAGCTCAGTTACCTTCGCAGAATCGTCCAGTATATCCCAGGGGGCAGAAACAGACTCTATCTCCCACAGCGTTTTCCTTGCAATTACCGCCGTTTTCACATCCGTAGATATCGCATTCAAAATCTATTTGGGAGAAAGTAGATATTAAGATATACACATTAGCGCCACAGTCACGCAAGTCTATAGGTCACGACCCAAATGTTTGGTTTAGGAAGCATTTTTCGATGTGTGAGGAAATCGCTTCAGAAATCCTTGGGATTTTACCCGATCGATGACGATTTGTCTATTCAGTGCAGATATAGTCTCCTGCACAATCATTATCAAGCTTTATTTTGTACTACAAAGTTTGTATTACAAAGTCTGTCTATAAACAGAGTTTGTACTAGAGTTTGTACTATGAAGTTTGTACTACAAATTTTCAAACAAGTAAAGTTTGTACAATCTGTACCAATCTAAGGGTTGCCTAGTCGGAACCTGGATGCCAAGATCTAGGGAACTTGTTGCAAGGAAGCAGAGCTAACGATTGCATCAACAATATATAATATAAAAATAAAATAAAACTGTTAGCAAACTGCTTATCCACTAGAGAGCCTGTGTAATAGAATGTGTAAAAGTAAAGTTGACCTGACGTTTTGATCCTAGCAGGATCTTCTTCAGAGGCTAAAATGGGATTTTAGCCTCTGAAGAAGATCCTGCTAGGATTGAAACGTCAGGCCAACTTACTTTTACACAATATACAATATACATACAATAAAAAATATATATAATATAATATACAATATACATACAAAATATATATATAATATAATATACAATACAATATACAAATATAATATACAATATATAATAAAATAAATAATATTCCAGTAATATTGTAATTGCAAACTTGACAGGGAGAGAAGTGGGAATTGATGGGTCTTGTCACAGAAAGGTTGTGGACTGCTGCGATAGTGTACAGCTTCTTAAACAAGAACGAGTTTATCATAATGGCATTACAAGAATGCATCAGACTTTCATTCAGTGTAACACATAGTGAGAGAAGGGTCAGTGGGAGGGGGTTGGGTTGGGGGGTGGGAAGGTTTGCAAAGTGCTCTTCACTATGGTCTTTGTTATAAAGCTACTGTAAAGCTTCAAATGTTTTGAAGAGCTTAAACCAAAAAGAATCTGGAAGGTAACATTTTGACTCCATCCTCAGTAGACCATCGGGATCGATCATGTTAATTAGGAGATTCCCAAAATTAACATATGGACCAACCATGGAGGGTCATCTGAAGCTATGGGAACAATGAAATCTAGCTAAGACATTTTTTCCAGCGTTTTTTCTCGCAATTTTCAATCCCAAGATTGACATTTGAGTATTTTCTTTGAAACAATCAAACTGCAGCTGGAATGCATGCAGCCTATCAAGACTACATAAATGTACATGAGAAGCAGAAGACAGGATTAGTCCTTCCTTAGCAACAACAAAAGTCTCCTTGCCGTTTTTGCACATCAACAAGGGCGTTTGATATGATAGGAATCATTAAGACTCTGACAGTAGATGTTCCAATCATAGCCAGGGATCAAACATATCAAGCTTGTTATGAGAAGGAAAGTAAAGGGCCGGTCACACTACAGCGATATTTTATCGGAATACGGTCCGATTTTTCCGACTTTAGGCCAAAGAATGAGGTTTTTGGTAGTGAATGTAATGAATGCAGTGGAATATTCGAATACCTACTCCAAATCTGAGGGGTTTTGGAATGGACTACATTTTGAAGTGACGTCACATAGAAAAACGATAAAAATCGGAAGAGAAATCGGATAGCTATTCGATAAAAGGAAACGGAGTCAATATCAAAAGTTAGGAGAGGGCAATTCCACATCAGAATGGCTCAACAGATAGCAAATCAGGTCCTTTATCACTGTGGCTAGAAGACCCGAACGAAAAACTGGCTGTTTCGATTCCTCCGGGGAAATCGGATAGTATTCCGATAAAAAATCGGTATAGTGTGACCGGGCCTTAAATCTAAATAACGCCATCATCCAAACCTAAAAAAGCTATTATTCTCAAATTTACTGTTACTGCCCGTTATAGTGACTTTCTTTTGTCTACGGAAAAAAGCTTCTCTCTTTGAACTGACAAAATGGGTTAAATAAAATGTTAGTGGCTACTTGGAGCACGTCACATGACCCTCCATCGTTGGTACCTTTTCCTACCGTGGAGTGTGGAGAGTTCCAGACCATATTAAAATTTGATGTGTCCGTACTTGTTGATGTCTTGTACTCATTGAGTACCAAGACGGCATTGTGCTCCAACTCATGCTGTTTAAATCGAGACTACAATTAAGTCTGTTGCTGAGATTTGTACAAGATCTGTCTAACGAGTATACTTACATACCGTTGCGACAAGTATGAATATTAATGACTACAACGTTAGCAATGCAACCAAGCAAACTACTGACCAATTATAATTCTTGGTGTTGTTGTCTCTCTTGGTGTTGTTGTCTGTCTTGGTGTTGTCGTCTCTCTTGGTGTTGTCGTCTCTCTTGGTGTTGTCGTCTCTCTTGGTGTTGTTGTCTCTCTTGGTGTTGTTGTCTCTCTTGGTGTTGCAGTTGATGGTGTAACGGTTGGTGTTGTGACTGTTCCAGAGGTACTCGATGGAGTCGTTGTTGGTAGAATGTCTGAACAAGAAAAGGAACAATAGAGAAATCAAATGAAGAGCTGAGATGTAGAAATATACAAGTTTGAATCTAATTCACAAACCATAAGGCTGTCCAGTTAATTGGATTGTCAAGTCACTAGCAAATGTAGAAAAGATTCAAATTCATTGCTTATCCACGAGCACCTTCACATAAGATGAGAAGACAGTGAAGGGAGGAGAGATTTTGTGATGGAGACAATCGGAAGCTATTGAAGAGGTCAACAGAAGTACCAGGGGCAGAAATGTTCTTGTTCAAATCTATTAGTCAGCATATCAGTAGAATTGCATGTGCAGTGGACCCTCCCAGGGATTAAATTCAAACTCATAATAATCATACAGTGTGTGGCAGTTCAGCACAAACTTGTAAAGCCTAAATCAAACATAACTGAATTTTCAAGAATTTTAGAAAAACAAGGCAGGAATGACTCGCCTTAACGATTAAAATACATTAAGAAAACCAACAACAAAATAGGAAATCTGAAAACCCGGCCCCCCCCCTCCCCCCAAAAAGAAGGTAAAACTACTCTTACTTGATATCGAAAATTGCAGAGAGATTTTCCTGAATGGTACAAAAGTAGTGGTTCAAGTTTTTTTTTCTAAAACACTGTTTCATATTATTAAATGTTCTCCGGCCATCAAATAAATGATGCAGGAAAATCCTTGCTTTGCTGACACTCACATAACCTGCATCACTGATACAGGAATAACCTACATCTCTGATACAGGAATAACCTGCACTGCTGATACAGGAATAACCTGCATCACTGATACAGGAATTACCCACACTGCTGATACTGACATAACCTGCACTACTGATACAGGAATAACCTGCATCACTGATACAGGAATTACCCACACTGCTGATACTGACATAACCTGCACTACTGATACAGGAATAACCTGCATCACTGATACAGGAATTACCCACACTGCTGATACTGACATAACCTGCACTACTGATACAGGAATAACCTGCATCACTGATACAGGAATTACCCACACTGCTGATACTGACATAACCTGCACTACTGATACAGGAATAACCTGCATCACTGATACAGGAATAACCTGCACTGCTGATACAGAATAACCTTCACTGCTGATACAGGAATACATGCACTGCTGATACAGAAATAAGCTACACCACTGATACAGGAATAACTTACACCGTTGTTACCGTTAGTTGTTAGATACAGCTAAGAGGTACACTGTAGGACAACATATGTTGAAGTATCAGGACAGACAAGGTAATATTTAAGCTTACACGGCCAGTCGATAGTTAAGGTGGCACCCTCATAACATAAATATACCATGAAGCCCAGAGCGAGAAGTTAGCCAATATAATAACAGCTCATAAAAAATATATCTCACCTCCAATGCACATCATATCACCGGCTTCATTCCTCGGTGGGAAGTTGGAGCAACTCTCTGGCATGGCACCAGCTAAAAATGCGATTGCTATCTGGCAATCTTCAAATAACTGACTGCAGGTCTCTTGGCAGAGGGTGTACCCAGAGGAGGGAAGAGGAGGGTAGAAGAGGGAACACATGGCAGGAAGTAGATCAGGACACTCGTTGCTGTCTATGATAGCTGCAGTGACTAAATCAAGGCCGACAGCAAAAGCCAACTCAAACACAGTTTCTGAATTGGCATTTCTGTAGTCCAAGTACCCAGCACAAGGTCTAGAAACCGGAACTGAGCCAGGGGGAGGTGTGGAAGGAATGGTAGAAATAGAAGGTGTTGATGATGTTCTACCCTCTGTGGTAGTCACAGGCATAGATGGTGTTGACGAGGTGCTAACTTCTGTGGTACTCACAGGCGTAGATGGTGTTGACGAGGTGCTAATTTCTGTGGTACTCACAGGCGTAGATAGTGTTGACGAGGTGCTAACCTCTGTGGTAGTCACAGGCGTAGATGGTGTTGACGAGGTGCTAACCTCTGTGGTAGTCACAGGCGTAGATGGTGTTGAAGCGGTGGTAACCTCTGTGGTAGTCACAGGCGTAGATGGTGTTGACGAGGTGCTAACCTCTGTGGTAGTCACAGGCGTAGATGGTGTTAGTGGGCCATCTGATAGAAAAGAGAATGATGACCACTGGAATGTTAAGTACAAGGAATGGAGAATAACTATCATATCATTGTACTAAACACTGACCATCACGGTAGTTTTCATGAGTCAAGTGTGGAAAAAGTTTGAATTAACAGACAAATACTTTATAAACTGAGGTACATTCACAATATGATGCAAATATTCATTAAAGAATAACAAAAAATTAAGTCAGCATCAAGTAGCCTGTGGGTAATCTGTAATTACCATATATTGATACCCTTACAACAAGGCCTAAAGTGTGATTAACAAAACGGAGGGGCGGGGGGGGGGGGGGGAGAGAAGATTTAAGAAACCAAAAGAGGTTTAAAAAACAAAAACAGAAGAAGGCATAGCTAAAGCAATTACAACATGGTAAACATTATGATTTGAATTGATTGATTGATTTAATTATCAAACAGAAATTAATGTCAGAGTTTTAAGTTAGTAAAAATGTTTACATGGCTTTATAACATGATTTTGCACGAGCAGCAAAGTTTTTTTTTTATTTGGCATAGCAAGCGTTGAGCATTATGGTAATATTGCCATGAGATGCAAAGATGAAAAACATGGATAGCGGTGTATTTTATTTTGAACCTGCTTACACAGATGCTAAAATGACTAATAGTTTGAGCCATTGGAATTTTACCAAAAGAGAAGGGGAAAAAAGAAGAGAAAAGAATATATTAGAAGTTATAAAAGAATCAAAAAAATATTCTATGTCAAAAAGGAGAGTAAAATTCTAGGAAAAGTTGTGTTTACTTAATTGATAATTAACTATTGCATTCATGGACATGATTTCAGCGTGCGACTGGAGTTTCATCACCAGGACTGGGGTCTGATCAGTCACGGGACTGGGCTAAGATCAGAGAGATGGGGTTAACATCAAGAGAGATTGTGGTAATTCTGGGTAAAACTGGGATCGAATCAAGCCCGTTCAAAGAATTCCGCTTCATGGGAGTTTCCTGTTGTTTTGTTTTTTAAATCGTACAAGAAATTTCCTAAATACAATGTTTTAAGTTAAGGGTAAAGAGAGAATAACAAACTGTTCATCTACTTAAAAAAAAGCCAGTGTGTTGCTAGTAAAATATATGAAATCCAACTAGGATCTTCTTCAGAGAAAACCTGTTTGCATATAGCTCTGAAGAAAGGTCTTCACTAGGATAAAAATGTCAGGTACTGTTATCGGTTGTTCTTTACCTCCGATGCATCGACCATTTGTTTCTCCTCTTAGTGGGTAACTTGCACAATCTTGCAGAGCAAAGTCCTCAAAGAAGACCACTCCGACCCTGCATCCTTCAAACAGTCTGGTACATGCCTCCTGACAGAGAGTGAAGCCAGAAGATGGCAGAGGCGGGTACCATAGAGAACATGCAGCTGGGAGGAGATCGACATCACAGAGACCACTCTGCTCAATAGCCGCGGTCGTGTCTTCCGGTAAAAACATCTGGCTGGGTGTAAACAGCGGCTGAGGCAATGAATTCTGGTAGTCGAGGTAGTTTGTACAGACGCCTTCCACAGGGGTCATGGACAATGCTGCTGTAGTCACTTCGTTAGTAGTGGAGCGTGTCAATCCTTGAACAGTTGAATAAACATTAAATATAAGAGTTTGCTTTGGTAATCAAACTTCAGTCATGATAATAAAGCTACAGCCCAGTACATTATTACACCTGCATTATATTGTTGATCTTGTAAACATAAGACAAACAGGTGTTTCATGGTAATAAGCCACAGCCAGTACATTATTACACCTGCCTTATAGCATTGATATTGTAAACATTAGACAAACAAGTGTTACATGGTAATAAGCCACAGGCAGTACATTATTACACCTGCCTTATATTGTTGATATTGTAACATAAGACAAACAGGTGTTTCATGGTCATAAGCCACAGCCAGTACATAATTACACCTGCCTTATATTGTTGATCTTGTAAACATAAGACAAACAGGTGTTTCATGGTCATAAGCCACAGCCAGTACATTAAAACACCTGCATTATATTGTTGACGTTGTTAACTTAAGACAAACAGGTGTTTCATGGTAATAAGCCACAGCCAGTACATAATTACACCTGCCTTATATTGTTGATCTTGTAAACATAAGACAAACAGGTGTTTCATGGTGATAAGCCACAGGCAGTACATAATTACACCTGCATTATATTGTTGATCTTGTAAACATAAGACAAACAGGTGTTTCATGGTAATAAGCCACTGCCAGTACATAATTACACCTGCCTTATATTGTTGATCTTGTAAACATAAGATAAACAGGTGTTTCATGGTCATAAAGCAACAGCCAGCAATTATTACACCTGCCTTATATTGTTGATCTTGTAACGTAAGACAAACAGGTGTTTCATGGTAATAAGCCACTGCCAGTACATTGAAATACCTGTCTTATAATACTGTAAGGTATCGCTGCATACCCATATCATTGGAGCACGTACCTTCTGGTACTGTAGAAGAGGCTAAGAAAGAAAGAAGAACCTAATTCAAAGCTAGCAAAGAGATGAAAAATTAAATATGATATAAAAAAAACTTCAAGATTGACTAACCTTCAGTTGTTGCACTAGTTGTGACACCCTCAGTGGTGGCTCTAGATGTGACACCCTCTGTCATTGCTCTAGATGTGACACCCTCTGTGGTTGCTTTAGTTGTGAAACCCTCTGTGGTCAGCCTAGTTGTGACACCCTCCGTGGTTGCTCTAGTTGTGACACCCTCCGTGGTTGCTCTAGTTGTGACACCCTCTGTGGTTGCTCTAGTTGTGACACCCTCTGTGGTTGCTCTAGTTGTGACACCCTCTGTGGTTGCTCTAGTAGTGACACCCTCAGTGGTTTGCTTGGTTGTGACACCCTCTGTGGTTGCCCTAGTTGTGACACCCTCTGTGGTTGCCCTAGTTGTGACACCCTCTGTGGTTGCCTTAGTTGTGACACCCTCCGTGGTTACTCTAGTTGTGACACCCTCTGTGGAGGCTCTAGTTGTGACAACCTCTGTTGTTGCTCTAGTTGTGACACTCTCTGTGGTTGCTCTCGTTGTGACACCCTCAGTGGTTTGCTTAGTTGTGACATCTTCTGTGGTTGCTCTAGTTGTTACAACTCCAACACCTTTTCAATGAAAATATATTTCTGTGTGCATACTGAGAAATAATCCCTTCAACCAGATTAAAATATAAAAACATCCATGAAGAATTAACCAATCTCCCAAGATGAAATGAAGCTCTATATATGATTTACTGTTTAACTTTAATAGCATCAAGCTTCTTGTGTTAATGTAAGCTGTTTAGTGCATAAGCCAAAGCTGAACTTTGCAAAAAAGAAGCAAAACAATGAGGAAAATGAAGTTTCAAGTTGATAAAAATAGAGCAAATATTCACCACCAAAGCAGAACCCTTCTGGAACGTCCGATTGAGAAGGAAAGTTTTGACAAGAAACTGAGGAGAGCTCTGGCAGGAAAACAGAGACAACTGGGCATCCTTCAACAAGCTGACTACAGGTTTCTTGACAAAGTCCTTGACTGGCTGGTGACAGCGGTGGGAACAGAACCAGGCAAATAGCTCCTAGATAGTCACCACAAAATCCACTTTCTGAAATAGAAACTGCTACCTCTGCTGGTGGGATGGGTACAGCTAATTCAAACAGGGGCTGAGGTTGGGCTCGTTCATACTGTATGATATTGCTGCATACTCCTATCACAGGAACACCTTCTGGTGCTGCAGAAGAGGCTAAGAAAGAAAGGAGAACTAAATACCAAGCAAGCAGAGAGATGAAAAGTTCAATTGTGAACAGCCTTGCTTTTATAAAACAAAGCATATCAAAATGTTACAAGAGTCAACAATTGTGTTTAAAGCACTAAGCTTGCAGTTACACATCACTTGCAGATATATTTGAGTGTTGACTGATCTGAGAGAAGGGTAAAGCTAATACTTGTGTTTAAAATATCTTCAACAGAACCTTGTTGAACTACCTTCAGTTATTACTGTAGTTGTGGCACCCTCTGTGGTTGCTCTGGTTGTGACACCCTCTGTGGTTGCTCTCGTTGTGACACCCTCAGTGGTGGCTCTAGTTGTGACACCCTCAGTGGTTGCTCTAGTTGTGACACCCTCTGTGGTTGCTCTAGTTGTGACACCCTCTGTGGTTGCTCTAGATGTGACACCCTCTGTGGTTGCTGTAGTTGTAACACCTATTGAATTAAAATTTAGTGTACGAGAAATCTACATGATAAAACTGTGTGTGCTGAGAAATAGTCCATTCAACCATATTAAAATGTAATAACATCCATGAAGAATTACACCAATCTCCCAAGATGAAATGAAGCTCTTTATATGATTAACTGTTTTACTTTAATAGCATCAAGCTTCTTGTGTTACTGAACGCTATTTATAGTGCATAAGCCAAAGCCCACTTTCGCAAAAAGAAGCAAAACAATGAGGAAAATGAAGTTTCAAGTTGATAAAAATAGATCAAATATTCACCACCAAAGCAGAACCGTTCTGGAACGTCCGATTGAGAAGGAAAGTTTTGACAAGAAACTGAGGAGAGCTCTGGCAGGAAAACAGAGACAACTGGGCATCCTTCAACAAGCTGACTACAGGTTTCTTGACAAAGTCCTTGACTGGCTGGTGACAGCGGTGGGAACAGAACCAGGCAAATAGCTCCTAGATAGTCACCACAAAATCCACTTTCTGAAATAGAAACTGCTACCTGAGCTGGTGGGATGGGTACAGCTAATTCAAACAGGGGCTGAGGTTGGGCTCGTTCATACTGTAAGATATCGCTGCATACTCCTATCACAGGAACACCTTCTGGTGCTGCAGAAGAGGCTAAGAAAGAAATGAGAACTAAATACCAAGCAAGCAGAGAGATGAAAAGTTCAATTGTGAACAGCCTTGCTTTTATAAAACAATGCATATCAAAATGTTACAAGGGTCAACAATTCTGTTTGAAGCACTAAGCTTGCAGTTTCACATCACTCGCAGATATACTTGTCTGTTGACTGATCCGAGGGAAGGGTAAAGGCTAATACTTGTGTTTAAAATATCTTCAACAGAACCTTGTTGAACTACCTTCAGTTATTACTGTAGTTGTGACACCCTCTGTGGTTTTTCTAGTTGTGACACCCTCTGTGGTTGCTCTAGTTGTGACACCCTCTGTAGTTGCTCTGGTTGTGCCACCCTCTGTGGTTGATCTCGTTGTGAGACCCTCTGTGGTTGCTCTAGATGTGACACCCTCTGTGGTTGCTGTAGTTGTAACACCTATTGAATTAAAATTTAGTGAACGAGAAATCTACATGATAAAACTGTGTGTGCTGAAATAGTCCATTCAACCATATTAAAATGTAATAACATCCATGAAGAATTACACCAATCTCCCAAGATGAAATGAAGCTCTTTATATGATTTACTGTTTTACTTTAATAGCATCAAGCTTCTTGTGTTACTGAACGCTATTTATAGTGCATAAGCCAAAGCTAACTTTCGCAAAAAGAAGCAAAACAATGAGGAAAATGAAGTTTCAAGTTGATAAAAATAGAGCAAATATTCACCACCAAAGCAGAACCGTTCTGGAACGTCCGATTGAGAAGGAAAGTTTTGACAAGAAACTGAGGAGAGCTCTGGCAGGAAAACAGAGACAACTGGGCATCCTTCAACAAGCTGACTACAGGTTTCTTGACAAAGTCCTTGACTGGCTGGTGACAGCGGTGGGAACAGAACCAGGCAAATAGCTCCTAGATAGTCACCACAAAATCCACTTTCTGAAATAGAAACTGCTACCTGAGCTGGTGGAATGGGTACAGCTAATTCAAACAGGGGCTGAGGTTGGGCTCGTTCATACTGTAAGATATCGCTGCATACTCCTATCACAGGAACACTTTCTGGTGCTGCAGAAGAGGCTAAGAAAGAAATGAGAACTAAATACCAAGCAAGCAGAGAGATGAAAAGTTCAATTGTGAACAGCCTTGCTTTTATAAAACAATGCATATCAAAATGTTACAGGAGTCAACAATTCTGTTTGAAGCACTAAGCTTGCAGTTTCACATCACTCGCAGATATACATGTATGTTGACTGATCCGAGGGAAGGGTAAAGGCTAATACTTGTGTTTAAAATATCTTCAACAGAACCTTGTTGAACTACCTTCAGTTATAACTGTAGTTGTGGCATCCTCTGTGGTTGCTCTAGTTGTGACAACCTCTGTGGTTGCTCTAGTTGTGACAACCTCTGTGGTGGCTCTAGATGTGACACCCTCTGTGGTTGCTCTAGTTGTGACATCCTCTGTGGTTGCTCTAGATGTAACACCTATTGAATGAAAATTTAGTGTACGAGAAATCTACATGATAAAACTGTGTGTGCTGGGAAATAATCCATTCAACCAGTTTAAAATGTAATAACATCCATGAAGAATTAAACCAATCACTTAACATGAAATGAAGCTCCATATATGATTTACTGTTTTACTTTAATAACATCAACCTTCCTTTGTAAATGTACGCTATTTATAGTGCATAAGCCAAAGCTAACTTTTGCAAAAAGAAGCAAAACAATGAGGAAAATGAAGTTTCAAGTTGATAAAAATAGAGCAAATATTCACCACCAAAGCAGAACCCTTCCGGAACGTCCGATTGAGAAGGAAAGTTTTGACAAGAAACTGAGGAGAGCTCTGGCAGGAAAACAGAGACAACTGGGCATCCTTCAACAAGCTGACTACAGGTTTCTTGACAAAGTCCTTGACTGGCTGGTGACAGCGGTGGGAACAGAACCAGGCAAATAGCTTCTAGATAGTCACCACAAAATCCACTTTCTGAAATAGAAACTGCTACCTGAGCTGGTGGGATGGGTACAGCTAATTCAAACAGAGGCTGAGGTTGGGCTCGTTCATACTGTAAGATATCGCTGCATACTCCTATCACAGGAACACCTTCTGGTGCTGCAGAAGAGGCTAAGAAAAAAGTCAGAACTTAATACCAAGCAAGCAGAGAGATAAAATGTTAAATACAAAAAACAATATGCAATTGTTCACAAGCTTTTTACAAATTAATAGCAGTTATTGTGAACAGCCTTGTTTAGACACAAAACAATGCATATTTCTTAAATCTTACGTAGAATTAATTGGAGGAAATGGTAGCAGAAACGGCAAAAATGGAGCAAAACCAAATCGTTAATAAAACTTTTGGGAATCGGAAACTTAACAGTTGTAGTGTACCAACATCATTCCCAAAGCACTTATAATAAATATGAAGCAAGCAAGCAGCAGAGAAAGTAGAAGAGGTTTGTAATGTCGACAAGAAACCAGACCTGTTTACCCCACACACAGAAACAAAGCTATACGCTTGGTAAAATGGGACATATCATAAAAATTAAATGGAATTTAGATAAAAACATTTCCATTCCAATTCCATAGACTCTCTATGACTGAAAGACAAATTTGTTAATATGATGGTGATGAGAAAGAAAAAAAAAAGGTTCTGCATTCCTGGTTGAAATAAAGTGCTAATACCTTGATCCCACTGACCAGATATAGTTGTCTGGAAGTATCAGGGATGTGCCCACGCTGGGCGGCCCCGCCCGGCACTAAAAATTACCGCCCAGCACTGTCTTAAAAATTGTGAATCCCATCCAGCACTATTTTCATCTAAAATCCCGACATTCCTAACAATATATTCAACATAAATTGGGCCTACCCTATGCCAAAATCATACAGACTAATAATGCATCCATCAGTTACCCATGCGAGAAACATTACTTACTGCTCTCAATCGGTCCCTTGTAAAATCTCTTTGAAACAAACTAATAACTTTTACCAGGTACGTAATATATTTCACTAAAAAAAAATAAAAAAATGTAAATTGTTAGCAAATCTAGTACTTGCAAGCTACCTCTCTCTGTAAGTAAAGGCTTGCAGAACGCGATACCATAGATTGCTAGTCCTTCTTGGATTCCCGAAAGGGAAAACTGTGAAGTTGTTTTTACCGACATTGCAAAATTGTGACGGGGACCGTGGATTGCAAAGTCAGCAATGACTATAACGCGGATCGCAAAGTCTGTAGTTACTATTATGGTTAGATTCGTCCAGCACGGCAGCATACAGAAACGTTGTACTCAAAGCCGAAGCCAAATATCAGGTCACACATCCGAAGTCTATGCATGCTAAGTTCTTCAATACTGCCTTCAATACCTTTCGGGTAACAGTTCATACTGCAGTTTTGATTTGATTTCCTGGCCCCAAGTTGATCAATGTAAAAAAAAATCAGTTCATCATTATTTAAATATCTTAAACTTACCAAGGTTGTTACATCATGCATATTGCATATGATATGTGTGAATTAAAAGGTACACAAAAAATTCTTTTCGTTTTCCTTAATTTCCTTTATCGGTAGTGTTCTACTTTCTTAAGTCAGAAGGCTTCGTAGAACACGTCCTTTTTCAATACTACGTTGTTCTTATGTTAATGAATTAAGTGTTTGGTTATATGTAATCTTGTTGTGGAAAAAAAAATAGAAGTGAGATGTTCTTCGGAAGCATTCTCTCGTTAGTGGGAATGGTTTTGATTTTGAATTTTCTCGGCAAGTTGTGGTTCATTTGCAATGGTCCTGTTAGCAGTAAATTTTTATCATCAAATTGCTCTTGGCAGCAGTGCAATTTTCTTGGGAATTATATAGATATATCTTATTTTTCTGTGGGCTTACAGACAATTTTTTATATTTTATTTTTTGGGGGAGTTTGTGTATGTGATGAATCAAGAGACGATGTTAGTTTAATTACTGCCATGACAATGTCACTGCACCCAACTCTTCCCTAAATTATTCATACGATTAATCTCATTCAATTATGAAAATTCACATATTTACAATAAAACAATTTAGAACAAAGCAAAATAAGCAAGACATATCAGAAGATATTCTGAACAGTTTCACATATGACTGGGTCCGAAAAATATAGATTTTATTTAAAGACATCGGATGAGTAGTTTGCATTGGTTTTTTTTTTTTTTTTAAATAGTCTAATTCTATAAAACAGTTTTGTAGTTTGCAAATATCTAACAGAGTCAGGTTTTTCCTTTCTACCAAACATTGTGTACATTTTGTTGACACTACCAAATCATGACCAAATTCAGCATTTTGGGATTTTGATCATGAAGAAGATGGGGTCTATTTGCAACTTATTAAAGTAAGGAAAGAAAAGAAAACAATACGCGAATTAAAAATTGCAGAACCGGTTGATGCTGTGACATCACAAAGGGGTCTGGTATAAAACAATAGTTGCTTAATCAAATTGCTATTTTATTTTGCCAAACTCATTAACATAATTTTACATAATTAACATAATGGAAAAACTTTAAAAATTGCAGAACCGGTTGATGCTGTGACATCACAAAGGGGTTTGGTATAAAACAAAAGTTGCTTAATCAAATCGCTATTTTATTTTGCCAAACTCATTAACATAATTTTACATAATTTACATAGTTCTGACTTACCTGGTGGTGTTGAAGTAGGTGTGACTGTGGTACCTTGCAAACAAAGAGAAAAGAACGAAATGTAACAATTAACTCATTTATTAGTTGATTATGTTTAGTTTATAATATCTATTTCTGAAATGTGTCAATTTACTCATTTCATCTTCAACAGTACCAGATATACAATATGATATGAGATACAAAGTGGCAACCATTGTTTTTTCTTTGTTTATTATTCAGTTATTGCCGATTCATAATAATTTGATCAAATTCTATGTCCATTGCTTGTTATAATCTGGTACACATTGTGCCAAGAACAGGGTTATAGCTAGGAGATTGTGAGTACTGGTTAAATAAATTTGAGAAGCGTAGCGAGCGAAGCTGTCGCATCTCACGGCCGGGGGTCCAGGGGCCCGCTTAAGGGTGATTTTTGCTTCTTTTCAAATTTACAATTGGTAAATAACAGAAAAAGGTGACGTTATTATCATGTTTTACGGCAAGGGAAAGATAAAATTGTTACTTTTGTTGTATTTCACAAGCATTTTACTACTTTTTTGTGCCGGCCGGTGGACTGTTTATTCACTTCCAATGCCGGCCGGCAGGCGTGAGTGGCGGTTACCACCGGCCGCCGCCGGCCGGCGTGGCTATAACCCTGGCCAAGAACTAACAGACAGTTTTAAGAAAAAAAAAAAGAAGAAGAAAATAGAAAAATAAAGAAGCAATATAATAAATATAATAATAAAGAAGCAATATACAATTGCTTGAACAGATTACACTTTATTCGGCAGATCTCATTTCCATATTAAACCCCTTCTTAAGGGAACAGATACATTCTGAGAGTCAATAGTAAACACAGAGTAAAAATTTAAGTAACTTAATAAATGAGCAACTTAATAAATAAAAATTTAAAAAATTTAATAAACATTATTATTATTTACATTATATTCTTACATTATTTTATTACATTTAATAAACAAATTATCAACAAGTGAGCCCCGAAAAAAACCAAAGATAAAACGAACCTTGTGGCGTTGTAGTAGATGTTGATGTGATCCCAGCTACAAAGAGAAAAGAAAACAGATGTAATAATTGAAATAATTTATTAATCGACTCATGGAATAAAACAACAGAGAGAGGGTTCAGGTGTCGACATCTCTTTCAATTAATTTACTTTCTTTGTAAAGCGCCTTGAGCAGTGACTTTTGTTTACTGATTTGGCGCTATATAAGTCTCATTTATTATTATTATTATTATATTATTCAAAAGAGGGGGTGGGGGGGGGGGTCAATAGACCTCTCAGCAGCCAAAGAAAGGAAATACATTGCCAATGCTTACTACTGCATCAAATTTATTGGAATGCAGGATTTAAGAGTTTTTTTTCAAGCAGAGCATTCTCAAGGAATCCAACTAGATATCCGTAATTCCTGTCATAGTTAGTTACTAAAGTGGGAGAGAGAGAAGGAGGTGTGTCAAAATAGCTTGCCTGATAAGCAGGTTACATTGCCCTCAGGTTCACCAGATGGGAACAGAGTACAGTTACCGACGATTGAGACAATCTGAGGGCAGACCTCCGATAACATCTGGCAGTCCTGTTGACATGGGAAGTATCCTACTGCACCATCCGGACATTCGGGGAAGATAACTCCACAGAGGAAGAGAGTCGCAAGCTCTGGGCAACCGGCTAAGACGGGATCCACGAATGACAGGAACGCCTCAGCCGACTTGGTATCGGACACATAGTCGAGAGCTAGCGTTGCTTCAGAGTACGGGAGTCCTCGGCAGAAGTTACTCTGAACAGTTTCACATACCACTGGGTCCGAAAAAATATAGATTTTATTTTCAAGATTATCAGATGAGTAGTTTGTTTTGGTTTTTTTTTTATAACTTGTCTAATTCTATAAAACAGTTTTGAAGTTTGCAAATATCTAACGGAGTAAAGCAATCACCTTATCGATGAGGTGCTGTACCACATCGAGAGCAAGCGCCACTTCAGAGTACAAGAGTCCTCGGCAGAGGTTACTTTGTCAGTTTACTTGATCATCTTTATCGATGAGGTGTTATAATTTTGTGTCAAAAGCTATCGAGTGGTACTCAAACAAATTAAGATTGCGGCGGAAACAACGAAAACGCTCTCCTACATCGTTCCATAAATGATGAGAAATTTAATTATTTTTTTTTTAAATTTAAAAAATAATTAAATAAAAAAAACAACATGATGAGAAATATCTTGATTCCTTTGATAAAAAAATGTAAAAAAAATAAATAAATAAAAAAAATAAAAAGACTCACTTTTTCTTTTTTGACTTGAATGTATTTTGCTTGAAATTAGTTCTTCTCAAAATGACTTTTGCTTGAAATTGAAACTTTTTGTTTTTCATGAATTTATCATAAGTCAAATTAAAGTTGCTGCTTGATATGTCATCAACTTATACCTCAGATATGCCAAAACTTCAAAGAATGTTCATCACACTGACTGACGCTCAAACAGTAGCGAGTGTTCTCTCGCGCCGAGACATTGTCGGAGGGACTAAACCTTTTGTAGGGTACCCTTCCCTCCCCCCCTCCCTCCCTCCCTTTTCTTAACACTTTTAATATTGAGGGCTTATAGCAATGAACTTCACATTTTAAGGAAACTCACCCTCACAAGACTGTTCATCTTCTCCATTCCTGCAGTCACTAACACCATCGCAAACCCAAGAAGCAGGGATACATATACCCTCAACTGGACACCGGTAAAATCCATCACTGCAAACTAAAACACACAGGTAGACACTCTTAAAGAATGGTAACAGAAAATTGTCGTTTCCGAACAAACGTGGAGAAGCATAAAATCCAAAAGAGACAGCATTGAAATGTCCGGCTAAGAGTTTGTAAATTTTGAGACACGGTGAGATATTACAGCACCAGCTGTTGTACTCTTAAAATCAAATTCCTCGTTTTTCGCTCACGAGTAAGAATATTTTTTTCTCCCGTAGATTCTGAAAAGGGAAAGAGTTCATTCCTTTTCCTTTTTTATTATAAACACAAAATTAGTAATAAATAAAGTTGGTCTTGGTCAAGGAGTACCATCCTCATAGATTAAAAAGCTGTTCTTCTTTAAAAGGTAATCTCTGTTAACTGACAAACTCTGTCCTATAGATTGAAATCTGGAGTAGCCTGGGCCTGAGTTTAGAGGCATTGGACCACTGGGTAAATGTTACCATGTTCCCTGATTATTCATAGATGGAGAAACCCATCAAGCCAAGAACTAGGGTGTTAATATCCATGGCAAAAAGAAAGAGAGAAAACTATACAAAGGATCTTAAAAACTGTTATACTTGTGAGGAATTCTAGTTTTTTTTTAACCCAATTGAACCCAATCAGGCTCCTTGCTACTACTTCTGCTCTCTTAACCTGAAACCAATTCCACAGCATTCCAGCTAGCACTGTACCAATAACTCAACAGACTCTACATGGCACTAAAATGCTTCCTTACCTTCCTCACTCTTTACTGCTATCAATTCGTATTGAAATCCTGGAGCCTGGACACTTCCGTCCGATGCAAAGGCCAACCAAATTTCGTTTGTGTCAAAGAGTTGAGAAGCCGGGGGTACGTTCCCAGATGCTGTGTCAAATACTGATGTCCTATTATTGGGGTCAGTTCCTGTCCCTGTTACGACCACGTCAAAGGACCCCTCTGTGGTGAAGTTACGCACCTTGCCTAGGATTTGATAACCACCGGGAGCAACAGCTATCCACTGACAGTTCAAGCTACTGAAATATTCGGAAGGATAGTTAGGCGATGTCAGGATGGTAACCTCGTTCGTGAGTTCAAAGACCTCATTACAGATTGGATCTGGACCTGAGATGTAAAATGAAAGACACTCATCTTTTATGACTGAGAGAAAAATAAAACCAAGAATCCACAAACAAAGGCTTGAATCTCTATCCTTATCTGAGCAATTTTGCAATTCATAAAAATGTTCTTTATTTATTAACAAGTTCACTCCAGTAACTGGTGCAGTGACCTATCAGAATAACAAATGCTAGTTGAAGTATATCTGCTATGAGAGTGTGGTAGGCTTGCCTAGTTAAAAGTGTGGTAGGCTAGGCTTGTTACATCAACTACGAAACTGTGATAGGCTAGGCTAGTTACATCTACTACAAAAGTGTGGTAGGCTAGGTACTCCTTACATTAAATTAAGGTGATTGTTGCAATTCAGGAATCCAAGGACGTAATATTGATGATTCCCCACCCATTTTCCCCACTCCCCTGAAACAAGGATTAGCATCTACACTTGGGTGACATTTTGTGAGTCTCTCAGTGTCTTGAAAAGTTGGATGTTTCAAGCCTGGTCATATGCACAAGTACATAAAAAAAGCTCATCCAGAACTATTTTTTGTCCAAGATACAGAGGCTGGTATTCTTATTATTCATCAATAAGTACAATATGATGCTTTACATGTTAATTACACTTTATGAAATTTGTCATTGATCTAGTTTGCCTTTATCTGTGAACTTTTGTTGTTACATTCACAGCTTAGCTTCCAGCTGTCTCTACAAACCAGAGGACAAACAGGCAAACTTAAAAGCAAAAATATTCCAAATTTGGGGATCTTCCAGGAACAGAAGGATAAACTATCGGAACATTTTCTGGGGCAAAATACTCCAGGGATGGTACATGTTCCCAGGAAATCAAGGACGTCCGGTCACCTTTGGTAAATCTGCTATGGAAATATGGTAGACGGATATCTTGATGTTAACTTTGCAAATAACAGATTTTTCTGTAGACAGAAACGTGTGTCGTGTCATAACAAACAAAACCAACTGTTTAGTTTCAGTTTCGGTGAAATTTTGAATGCTTGAGATTTTACATTGCTAATGCCAAAACTGGGGTTTCCAAATTGCGTTAACGATCGAAAAAGCAAGCATCTAGTTCCACAAAAGTTCTTAAAGAATCTCTTAATTCAAAGAGTTTCACAAAAGAGTTTCACAAAAGAGTTTCACAAAATAGTTTTACAAAATAGTTCCACAAGAGTTCCACAAGAGCTCAAAGAGTTCCACAAAAGATATGCATACAACAAAAAGGAGTTTAACCCCTGCTCGATCTCGCAAGAGGTCCTACGGGGGATATGCATATTATGCATATTAAGTTAATTATGCATATTAATTATGCATATTAATTATTATATGCATATTAATTATATGCATATAAAATATGCATATATGCAAATATGCATATAAAATATGCATATAACATATAATTATTATATGCGTATTATATGCATATTAATTATGCATATTAAGTTAATTATCTTACCATAAGGGCACAATAGTTGGTCAGGGGTGCTGCCAATCGGTAATCCGTCACAGAATCCGGTGAAGTTGGAATTGCAGGCAAGTACAGTGTCCAGACATGTTTCACGGCAGGGTCGGACGCGTTGCTGCTGATCGACGGAGCAATCTTGAAAGAATGTGGCACACGCTAGGAAGGCCATGTCCACCGGACAACCCAATGCCGTCGCTCCATCAAGAATCCCATCGAGGAAGTCAAACAGGTCCTCTTGCGATGTCGAGTCGGTCATATTATATGGAAGCATTTCAGCACATACCGGGTGTTCTATTGCCTCACAATTAGATGTGAGTTCTATATCATAAAAAAGAGAAAAAAAACAAAAACACATATCTTAAGAAACGTGGATAAATGGCAAAGAAATTTACAGCTGGAATGTGATTTGAACCATTGATCTCTGGGTTATGAGCCCACCTTTCCAGCCCTCAGTTGGTGGCGATCTGTATGCAGACATTACTATTGCTGTAGACACCAGTTGGAAGCCACAGTACCTTGCATAATGGTGTTATGAGGGATCACACCCCAGTACCTTGCAGAATGGTGTTATGAGGGATCACGCCCCAGTACCTTGCAGAATGGTGTTATGAGGGATCACGCCCCAGTACCTTGCATAATGGTGGTATGAGGGATCACGCCCCAGTACCTTGCATAATGGTGGTATGAGGGATCACGCCCCAGTACCTTGCATAATGGTGGTATGAGGGATCACGCCCCAGTACCTTGCATAATGGTGTTATGAGGGATCACGCCCCATACCTTGAATGATGGTGTTATGAGGGATCACGCCCCAGTTTTAATAAGGGTCCAGAATGCGGCAGGGGAGGGATTTCAAGAAGAATCGACTTTTTACGTACAAATGAATTATGTTAAAAATGAAGAACGGAAAACTGACGGGGGGGGGGGGGGTTGGGGTGGCATTATCAACGATGGAGAAGAGCAGAGAAAAGTGATACACTTAGTAGTAGTGGTAGTTAGTTGAGTCTCGTCTATCCGACATGCTCAGTGATTAACCTCCGTCACGTATCACGATCTTGCGCAAGGTTTATTGCTTCCTCGAAATTGTTAATATTAATGTCCTTAAAATGCGACTTTATTTTTCCAAGCAAGGTAGTCACGGGCCTTCCTACTGGTTTAGCAGTATGTCTCAGTGCTTCTCTTAAAGCAACCTCTGCTGGAGCGTCCTCCTGGAGTCTTGCTACATGACTGAAAAATCTCAATCTTCTATGTGCGACTATGGATGGCCAAGGTGTTTGGTTGGTTTCATTGTAGAGCTCATCATTTGATAACCAATTATTATTGGTCCATCTAATGTTGAGGATATTACGAAGTAGTCTCCTTTGAAAAGTGTCAATTTTGCGATCAAGATCCTTCGTTGTGCCCCACAGTTCGCAATTGTACAAAAAATACTCTTTAATAAAGTCTCAGAAATCCTAAGCTTAATGTTCCGGCTTGTGTTTTTGCTTTTGAAAATGCTTGACAGTGTGTTGAAAGCACCGTTGGTTATACCAATTCTTCGGTTAATGTCTTATTCGGTCCCCAGCAAGCTTCCAACATATTTACACTTCTTCCAACTTTCATTTCCTTTTCTTGTGATTGAAAATTTCTCAGTTTTTGTGCAATTGATTTTCAGATTCCTTCCTGCCAGTTTGTCAGAAACTCATTTTTCAATATCTTGCAGTTTACTGTTAGTATAGCTGTTATAATACCCCCACAAAAAAAAAATATTGATTCATAAAAATGAATATTACTGTCAATGACTTTGTGTAATCTTTACCAGAATCTTTAACAGATGTATGATCTTTAACAGAAAAAGGAATCACATGATATTAATAACTTAATACAGAACCACTCTAAAATACCCTAACTTCTAAAATATGCTTTATTGTTACATTTGATTTTTTTTATTTTTAACTATGAGTAAATGAATAATCTAAAAACTGACCGGTAAATTGATATAAACTATAGACAAGTGCATCACTTGACACTTTTCAAAGGAGACTACTTCGTAATATTCTCAACATTAGATGGACCAATAACAATTGGTTATCAAACGATGAGCTCTACAATGAAACCAACCAAACACCTTGGTCATCCATAGTCGCACATAGAAGATTGAGATTTTTCAGTCATGTAGCAAGACTCCAGGAGGACGCTCCAGCAAAGGTTGCTTTAAGAGAAGCACTGAGACATACTGCTAAACCAGTAGGAAGGCCCGTGACTACCTTGCTTGGAAAAATAAAGTCGCAATTTAAGAACGTTAACATTATAAACAATTTTGAGGAAGCAATAAACCTCGCGCAAGATCGTGATACGTTGCAGAGGTTAATCACTGAGCATGTCGGATAGACGAGACTCAACTTACTGCTACTACTACTAACAGTAAACAGGTCAGCAAGTAGAAATAGAACAAAATGCAGGCCAGATAGTGGATATACCAGACAAATTGCAGATTTTTTAAAGGTATTCATCCTTCTTGAAGGCCAAATGTTTAGTGCAATTTTCTTACCGAGTAGTAAAAGTACTGTCATACTCTGCCCAATTGTATTAATATATAAATGGAATAATTGTCACTGAAAATTAAAAGAGTTGCTACATTTTGTGGACTGTTCCACTGAGATGACTTCTGTCTTGAATAATGTCATAATGCATATTGCACAATATCATCTCTGCATTTTATGGCAGAGGAACTGATTTTTTTTTTTTTTGGTATTTGTACTTCGTATTCATTTTCTGCCATGTATCTTAAATTTGTGTGTTTTTGTTTTATTTTTGTTGTTAAGCGCTATGATCATATTTGGAATAGCGCTATATCAAGCATTGTATTTATTATTCACTATATATAGCCATATTTGCTAACTACAAGAACATTGCCTAGACACATACTGCATGACTGATGTGCCCACCACTTACAGAGCGATCTGGATGTTTAAAAAAAAAAATTTCTTTTAATTATTAGTGTTCGTTACAGATCACTTCGTTATAGTCACTTCCTAAATACAAGAACTAGTTTATGTGAAGAAATAAAGACCTCAATTTACCTCCATCGTTTATGAGGCTGTTGATGAAGTCGTTGTACTGTGAAACACGAGCAAATCCTGATGAAGAAGTTCCGCAGTTGTCATCGATATCTACGAAAAAGCTAGAGACACCGACCAAATTAAATCGCCCATCGGCTCGTTGGCAGGCCAGAGGTCCTCCACTGTCACCCTGATGGGGGAAAATGATAACAAGGCATTATGAGGCCAATAGTCAAGCACATTACAGAGAAATGATATCCTTTTTCTAATTCATATGAGAGTGTCACAAGTTCACAACATTCTGTCATCATCTTCATGGAAAAACTAAAGTTCCTTGTATATCTCATTTTCTAAATCTCAATTCTATATTAATGTTCATACTTGCAAGTTAAATTTAAGCAGGGTTAAACCTAGTACAATATCAAAGGTAAAAGCTATCTAGTTCACTTCAAGATTATAGGACAGATATCTAGCTCACATGAAGATTACAGGACAGATATTTAGTTCACATCAAGATTACAGGACAGATATTTAGTTCACATCAAGATTACAGGACAGATATTTAGTTCACATCAAGATTACAAGACAGATATTTAGTTCACATCAAGATTGTAGGACAGATTCCTAGCTCACATCAAGATTATAGGACAGATATCTAGCTCATGTCAAGATTACAGGACATATACCTAGTTCACGTCAAGATTATAGGACAGATATCTAGTTCACATCAAGATTATAGGACAGATACCTAGTTCACATCAAGATTATAGGACATATACCTAGTTCACATCAAGATTATAGGACAGATATCTAGTTCACATCAAGATTATAGGACAGATATCTAGTTCACATCAAGATTATAAGACAGATATCTAGTTAACATCAAGATTATAGTACAGATATTTAGCTCACATCAAGATTACAGGACAGATATTTAGTTCACATCAAGATTACAGGACAGATATTTAGTTCACATCAAGATTGTAGGACAGATTCCTAGCTCACATCAAGATTATAGGACAGATATCTAGCTCACGTCAAGATTACAGGACATATACCTAGTTCACGTCAAGATTATAGGACAGATATCTAGTTCACATCAAGATTACAGGACAGATATCTAGTTCACATCAAGATTACAGGACAGATATCTAGTTCACATCAAGATTATAGGACAGATATCTATTTCACATCAAGATTATAGGACAGATATCTAGTTCACATCAAGATTACAGGACAGATATCTAGTTCACGTCAAGATTATAGGACAGATATCTATTTCACATCAAGAGCTTTCGAGTACTGCCCATTCCACTAGACTTACTGGACAAATTCCTTGGCCGCCACCACCAGCACAAATTTGATTATCCGAGACATTCAAGAACATGCATTCTTCTTTGGTGTGCAAATCGAGTGCCACCTCTTGCAACAACGACGCAGTTGGATTGCTTAGACCGACTTGACCGAATCCAGATGCGTCGCAGGTCTCGTAGAGGGCCGCTTCTTCGGAGCTGGTCTCCAGACAGATGGGTCTCACGTACAAACTGTAATCGACCGGATCTTCGAGGTGAAGGAGAGCCACGTCATTTTCAAAGTTGAAGGAATTGTAACCTGGATGGAGGTATATCCTGTCCACCGCAGCGAACACAGTCGAGTTGATCAAACTAGCGGTATCGACATCCACAAAACCAAATGCTACACCTAGAATGGTCACCTCTATTTCCTTCCTGCAAAGGACGAGGAAGTGGACTTATGTCAAATATCGTGAACGTACTTTGGGAAATAACGCAAATTATGTCATTTGAGTTTTAAATGCAAAAAAAATTATACTTCCTTTCAAACAATTACTCTGATACTGAGGAGATCGACAGATAATTCTCCACCTTTGACTGTAACGTAATGCAGCGATGTAACTTATCATGATTTAATGTGCCATATGCAAAATATTGAAAGCAATGTATCCATGCAATATTTACTGCAGTGGAATGCTAAGTATTAAATGTACATCCTATGTAGTGCATTGTATTTAAAAGCATTGAAGACTCTCCCCAAACCGCGTGCCGCGCTCTGAAAAAGTTTACTTTCCGTTGCTTGCAAATGACGTTTTCATCTTGTCGCTACAAAATGCAGACAGTTATGAAACGTGATACCTTGTTATCTTTTATCTAGACCTGAGATGTCCATCGCTGTATCGTTTGTATACTGTGCTGTGGGTATTAGCTGTATGTACTGACTGTACACTAGTGTCTAATTACTGACCATAGCAAGCTGTGTGTGTATTTTCTGGGATTGATGGTGGTGTCTAACACTTCTGTTACACCTCATTCGAAACTAGGTCAGATTACCGGCATGAGACGTTTCTTCGTGCGCGAGTCTTCACACCCTTTAATAGTATCCACAATGTAATATTTCGTTCGTCATATATTCTTCGTAATCGCATCATATGTAATTAATTATATGCATGCAGTGTATCCTAAATTTAAAAATATAAACTGTTTTGTATGTATCATGCAATAAATTTGTACAAAATACAGCATATTGTATGTAATGTATTGCATTATGTCAAGTATAGTACCTGGTGTATCCTATGGTATGTATCATACGCAAGGGGTGTAATGTATATTAAATGCATCATGTTCCGTATCATATGTTACATATTATGTACAGGTATTGTAAAGAATACAGCATAGGTACCGTAATGCATTAGGTAATGCAGTATACATAAGTGTGTAATGTACAGTAATCATGTATCATAATCATGTATTAATCATGTACAGTAATCATGTAATCATGATTAATCAAAATACTCATGTAATCATGTATCATATGTTACATATCATGTAATGTATTGTACAGAATACAGCATCTATAATGTACTGTAACGCACTATGTAATGCAGTATACATCTAAGTGTGTAATGTGCAGTAATCATGTATTATAATCATGTACAGTAATCATATAATCATGATTACTCAAAATACTCATGTAATCATGTACAGTAATCATGTATCATATGTTATGTATCATACACACTGTATTGTACAGAATACAGCATAGGTAATGTACTGTAATGCATTACGTAATGTAGTATACATCTAAGTGTGTAATGTGCAGTAATCATGTAACATAATCATGTATTAATCATGTACAGTAATCATGTATCATATGTTACATATCATATGTTACATGTATCATGTTATGTATTGGATACAGAATAGGTAATGTATTGTAATGCATTAAGCCATGTAGTGTACTATGTAACTTGTGTCCTATCCTATGTAATATATTATATATGTAAGGTGTGTAATGTATCAGATGTTATGTATAATTGGTATTGTGTAACGTACATATTGTATTACATGTAATATACACTGTATGTAATATCTTTGCAATTTGCAATTTTTCAGACAGCTGTTGCAGAGTACTGTACCAGCTAGGTTCCATTTTGTATAATGAATATCATAATCAATACTAGTCTTAGGATCTGTTGAAAAGGTTTCAAGAGTTAATATTCGATAAGTTATGTCCATAGTGTAAGCTGTTTCAATTGGGACTGACCTACCTCCAGAAATCAGGGTAGTAAGGAGACAATGATATTGATGCAGCCACTTTGCACAACAAACAAACTAGGCAATCGTTTGTCTTAGACCTCTTCTGATTGGTCCGTAAACCAATTCTAGACAGCAATTCTCGTCATCCTACCTGTTTGGCTTATTCACGTTGTTGGTGTTATTTTAACTATTTTAATTAAAATGCTAATTCTCATAATTTTCTTATCACTTTTTTTCATTTTCATGCCCACCCTTTTCATGTACTACAAAAAAAGCATTTAAATCTTGGGCAGCAGTTGGCCTAATATGGGAATTTTACAAAATACATTCTTGCTTGATACTGCTAATGCTATTAAATTCTTTAAGACTTGTCCGGAGCCCTGGTTTCCCCTTTAGGCTACATCAATCTTGCCAAAGACTGAAAGGGCTTAAGTTGGGTCCAGCATATACCTGTAGTACTGTACAGGCACTTACTGAAGGGAATTAAGTGATTAGAAATTGTCTGTTTGCTCAAAATTTTCTGATGGTAAAGTGGTAAGAAGTGGATCGACGTAAAGCATTAACATGCTCGAAATAAAAAATATAATCTAGAACCTACAGTGGGAACCTAGAGATGTATTTACATTCTTAGAGAATATAAGCAAAATTTAACATCCATTTATGGGCATCCTTATTTGCACTGGGTCATTTGCCATAGAAAAGTATAAAGAGAAACTACTCAAAAACAAATCCAGTAACCACAGTTTTTTTCTTTCTTTCTTTTTTAAACCAGAATTTTAAAATTAGTTTGAAAAGTTGACATAATGCCTACATTGTAAACTGTGCTTTTGTAATATTATGTGAGTTTATTGAGAGTTCTGAACCCTGTGTGCAAGCAAACAACAAACAAGCAACTGTACTTACTCCACACAATGAGCGGCTGTTATTGCCCATTCCCTGTTGATGAGAGAACACCCACAGGTATACTGTGTAGACACGAGCAACCCTTGCCATGGATACTGACCCAAAGGTGCATTAGCGCCACCGATTATTCTGGATGCTGGAACCGTCCCGCAGATATCATCGTCTGTAAAAGGAGGGGGAGGGGGGTGGGGGGTGTAGAAAAGTGAAAGTGGTAACTACTTCTGATTATTTCCTAAGGGAAAGAACGTCATTTCATAGTGTGGGCCATCTGTATCCACCCTCAAAATTGATGAACTACTCAGTGCATGCATCTGATGTCAGATACAGTATTTCAATTACAACACAAAGTTTGGCTCAGATTACCTAGTGTGGGAGGTATTTGTATGACCTCCAATGGAAGGGGGGGGGGTCATGCAGGGCAGGTTTGTATGGAACGCCGAAAGGGCAATGTATTATGTTGTTTCCTTCTATGCTGTATGTTATCAGGTTGTTGTCTCCTTTGATGTTGCTGTCTCAACATTGAGAGAGACAAGAACATTGAAGGAGACAACAACATGATAACAGACAGCATAGAAATAAACAACATGATACATTCCCCTATCGGTATAAAGTTGTATATAAAGCACAAAAATTTGTCCTAACATTTATATCATGTTGAAAATAAATTCAGGACAAAATTTTGGTTGCTTCTTCATCGCCAGGTAATCACACGTCAACTTTTACCAATAACATCAAATTGTACAATTTTATTTTCTTATATATCGTAAGAGAAAAGGCAGCGTCAAGGATGAATCATTCCACGTTCGTTATTGTCAATCATCACCTTTCATTTCTATCACGTTGTAGAATACGCCGATTAGATCATGGGCGTCTGCCGAAAGGGACGATTCCAATGAAATAATGACAGAAAAAGTCACATTTTTTCGATTTGCTTTTGAATTTGATATCATACAAACAACACATGAGTCTGATGATGAGAAACAGTGCAACTAGAATCTGAAAGGATTCATAAGTTTCAGGCTAATGGATACCCATGTGGTGAACACAGTTTCAGGCTAATGGATACCCATGTGGTAAACAGTTTCAGGCTAATGGATACCCATGTAATGAACACAGTTTCAGGCTAATGGATACCCATGTGGTAAACAGTTTCAGGCTAATGGATACCCATGTAATGAACACAGTTTCAGGCTAATGGATACCCATGTGGTAAACAGTTTCAGGCTAATGGATACCCATGTGGTGAACAGTTTCAGGCTAATGGATACCCATTTGGTGAACACAGTTTTAGGCTAATGGATACCAATGTGGTGAACAGTTTTAGGCTAATGGATACCCATGTGGTGAACAGTTTTAGGCTAATGGATACCCATGTGGTGAACACAGTTTCAGGCTAATGGATACCCATTTGGTGAACACAGTTTTAGGCTAATGGATACCCATGTGGTGAACAGTTTTAGGCTAATGGATACCCATGTGGTGAACAGTTTCAGGCTAATGGATACCCATGTGGTGAACACAGTTTTAGGCTAATGGATACCCATGTGGTGAACACAGTTTTAAGCTAATGGATACCCATGTGGTGAACACAGTTTTAGGCTAATGGATACCCATGTGGTGAACAGTTTTAGGCTAATGGATACCTATGTGGTGAACACAAGTTCTAGGCTAATGGATACCCATGTGGTGAACAGTTTCAGGCTAATGGATACCCATGTGGTGAACACAGTTTCAGGCTAATGGATACCCATGTAATGAACACAGTTTCAGGCTAATGGATACCCATGTGGTAAACAGTTTCAGGCTAATGGATACCCATGTGGTGAACAGTTTCAGGCTAATGGATACCCATGTGGTGAACAGTTTCAGGCTAATGGATACCCATGTAATGAACACAGTTTCAGGCTAATGGATACCCATGTGGTAAACAGTTTCAGGCTAATGGATACCCATGTGGTGAACACAGTTTTAGGCTAATGGATACCCATGTAATGAACAGTTTCAGGCTAATGGATACCCATGTGGTGAACACAGTTTCAGGCTAATGGATACCCATGTGGTGAACACAGTTTCAGGCTAATGGATACCCATGTGGTGAACAGTTTTAGGCTAATGGATACCCATGTGGTGAACACAGTTTTAGACTAATGGATACCCATGTGGTGAACAGTTTCAGGCTAATGGATACCCATGTAATGAACACAGTTTCAGGATAATGGATACCCATGTGGTGAACACAGTTTTAGGCTAATGGATACCCATGTGGTGAACACAGTTTCAGGCTAATGGATACCCATGTGGTGAACACAGTTTTAGACTAATGGATACCCATGTGGTGAACACAGTTTCAGGCTAATGGATACCCATGTGGTGAACACAGTTTACAAAAATATCCTTGCTATCTAGTGCCAGTGTGATCAATTTGGTGAACTTCCTTGACAACAAATACAAACAAAATTCTCCAATCTAACAAAGAGGGACAATTATTAAGGAAAGGGAAAGAAATGCACCCCCCTCCCCCTCCCCCTCCCTCCAAAACAAAATACTTAATAATTTGTCACCTGTAGGCCTAGAACTGCTACCGAAGATGCTAGTAACCAATGAGGAGACACTTTGCAGGATGGTTGGAGTGGTAGACACTTCTTGAGGTGGAGTTGTTATACCTGAAGAAAAAAACACAAATTGAAAATGCTAAAAAAGATATATATCTTACTGTTCTTATCCACGATTAGATTAACAGTAATATCCACACCAAAATTCTTCTTTAATTGATATAAAAACTCATTTAAAGTGGTCATATGGAGTATCTATGCACTTTTGGAACTAGCTGTTATGAGGGAAGGGGGGGAGGGGGTTGTGAGAGGGGAGGAGAAAGTTACTTGTGGATATATTATGCAAATTGGGTTCAAACTTTCAAGCCATGTGACTGACTTTCAAGTCATAATCAAGTTTGTGTAGCTTATCATGCAAATCCAGATTAAAACATGTTTGTTGGTCAACATGAGCTTCCAACTTTGATACTATACCTCAAATGTACATGTAGATTTTTGATAAACACCTGGCATGCATTTTACAAAACGATAAAAAGAAAGGAAAAAAGAGGACAACACGTTTAGACTAGCGTTGTTATATTTAGGGAGTTCCCCTTACATATATGACTCGGTTTATTTGTGTTTATATTTTGACTCGGTTTATTTGTGATATAATTGTTTCAGCAATGTGCTCTTAATACTAGATTTGAAATAAACTATTCAAATCTACCTAACAAAAAGATTCTAGAAAGCTGAGTTACATACTGTAGGAAAAAAAGTATATTTATGAAAAAAGGGAACACTTTGAAAATGGGTCTACATAACAACTCCCTGGTTACATCAGGCCATGCAATAGGTCAACTTTGGGACATGTGCTTCAAATGTGGTTATTATAAAGCAAGGGTTATCTATCAATTCACTAGTCATGTCAGCCTATATGTTGGTACTTGACCTTGTCCGTTCCTATGGTGCCAATGAGGAACCGTCCTCAGGTCGGAGGTCAACTACAAGGTCACCTTACTTCTGGAGTGTTAGCTCAGTGGTTAACGCCAGTGCCTTTCAATCATAAGGTCCCCGGTTAGAGTCACTCCCAGATTAATGTATGTCGTCCAGTTACTGCTTTGTTGACAATTAACAATTCATAATCATGGACGTTAAATATGAATGTAAGAGGCTGACTTCGATCAGCTTGCGGCTTTGATAAGCCAATGAGGCTTCTTCGCGAGTTCCTGCTTGCAGGAGGATCTAATATATATATTCATTCATACTTCCAGATATGGCAATATTCCAGCTTTCCAGAACCCGTTATGTCCTACGGCGACAAGTAATATCACATACTATCAGGCTATTATAAAGTTACAGAGTATCAAGTCACATCAAGTTACAAAAAGTAAGATTGTTTGCAGATGTTAACTTTGTTCAACTTAATTGTTTTCCATATTTAAGCTAAATAATATAAAATTATGAACTTCAGCATCGATGACTATAGTGAAATGTTCATGTCACGATGTAACACTAGGCATGTAAAATTGTAATTATGTTAGTCCACTAAGGACTAGTGCTGTGCCGTTTACACGTTTAAACGTGTAAACGAACGAAACATCGTTTAAACGTTTAATAAAACCTTATGAACGTTTAAACGAAACTATGATATCAACTGAAAATTAAATTATTGGCAAAAATCGCGTATCAATTCCCGTGTTTATTTTGTCTACTACGCGAAATAAACTTGAACGCTGTTATCCTTTTGTGAAAACTTCCTGATTCGCGGCACAAGTGTACTTTATATCGAGCCGACAGCGGCGGCGCAGATAATCCAGTCAATGCATGTTCGATCGATATGATTACAATCCCTGTCCATCACTTTGAACTCTCCGACCAGACAATACCGGGTCGAATACTCGACTTGGTAATAGCTGTTCAAATACATGATCAAAGGAAATGTATCGATTGGAGATCGTAAAAAAGCTCTGAAAATCAGTAGAAAAATTACCAATTGTGTACGAACAGTAAGTTGGTACACCTTTCAAATTTTACGAAAGATCCAGCAAAACACTTTCGAAAAATTCACACGAAACTGGCAAATCGTGCTAAATGCAACTATTGTCATGTATACAAGGCTCTAGTACACCCATTTATGAATAAACCGTAAGACCACATCTAGTGTTAAGCGGGGGGGGGGGGGGGGAAGAAAGTATTTTCTAGAATTTCCAAAAATACGGAAAAAATAATATCCTACCACAGTTAAGTGTATAGCAAATAGCCTAACCACCTCGTCTGTTACGGATCTCACGTAACTACAAAAACACAACCAATTGTATTTTGCGAACTTTAACGTTTTCTACAAGAACATGGAAATAATGTTAAGCATTAGTTAATCATGCCGTGTGGCCTAAAACATATTTTATTACAAGGTTTACTTTCATAAAGATGACCATAGCTTGATATCTTGGCTGCGTGTATCAACTGTGCCTCGTGTATCATGGGGAATACACTATGAAACGTTTCTTGGAAACGTGCCAAAAATGTTAACAAACAGGTGTTAGAGGATGAGCGCGCAGTTGTTTGGCAAGATATATGGGAAAATTCTGAGCACATATACAGTATCCTACCGTAGTATTTAAGTTAGGTTAAACCGTACTGCAGTTGTAATCTGATGTACGTTTAGTGCGCGCTATTCATTGTTAGGCATTTTAGAAACGGGGCTTTGCCGAACGTTTTTTGTTTCATAATATCGGAGGTTCTGTAAGTTAAACTTTTTAAAGATTGTAAAACAGATAAATCTCTTTTCATTTTATAACAAAATACAGCTACTCTAACTTGTCATTTAAAAATTTTCATCTGCTTCGTGACAATTTAAATTCAAAAAGTTGTCAGTATTTTGCATCCTCAACGGCGAATTTTTTTATCGCCAGACACGCAAAAAATTCCTTTTCCTTTTCCGGGGTCTTCGCCCCACCAGGGCCCTAGGGCGGTCCCCTGGACCCCACGCCTTTATACTCGGCGTTTTCTCGCGATATTCTCGAACGTTTAAACGTTTAAACGAACGAAAAATCGGCCGTTTAAACGTTTAGGTCTTTAAACGAAAACTCACAGCCCTACTAAGGACTTATTATAAGTAACATCAGTTATGTAAAGTTTAATGTTAGCCAATTATACATTCATGTACACTGTCAAATTAGTCATCTAAAATGTTAGATAAGTTATGTATAGCTTAATGTTAGTCAAGTATACATTATATAGTCAAGTATACATTACAATCATGTACACTGTTATGTTAGTCATCTAAACTGTTAGACTAGTTAAATGTAACCTTCAATGTTAGTCAAGTATACATTATATAGTCAAGTATACATTACAATCATGTACACTGTAATGTTAGTTATCTAAACTGTTAGACTAGTTATATGAAAGCTTTAATGTTAGTCAAGTATACATTATATAGTCAAGTATACAATACAAAGCAGTTTATTTTATTATAAAGTGAATAATATGCCATCACTATAATTCAATATATATATATATATATATATATATATATATATATATATATATATTTATATATATATATATATATATATATATATATATATATATATATATATATATAAATACATATATATATATATATAAATACATATATAAATACATGTATAAATACATATAAAATGTAGGCAGTTGGTTAAAACATTGATTATACTTTCTAATTTCTAACTTTCTACATTGATTATATATCTAATAATTTTGATATTAAATCATGACTTCAGCAAATAATTTAATTTCTTTCTTAAAATTTGGTTAACAGCTGGATGTGGGTAAAAAAAACCACCACATTCAGTCATATCTTCACCATCTGGCATTGACTTAAACAGGTGAAGCCCAAAAAATGATAAAGAAATGTTTGGTAACGTCTACTGTAGGGCTCATACTGATTGACAGCAGGCACTGTGCAACTGATGCCCGGTGCAACTGATGCCCCGACCACTTGGGGTAATGCCCTTGAATGTCATCCTCTGCTGATGGTAATAATCGAAGTGCCCCTTAGTAATCAAGTTACCATAGGTGACCTCATAATTCTCTCAAACAGGCCTGAAAACTCCGGCGACATTTGCGCGAAAAAACAGTTAAATATACGGTATATATACAACGTATGCAGCTGCGGATCATATTAAAATCCACTCGTACAGTTTCTTGAACATTTCATTTCATTAATTGTTCCTTTTTTCTGTCAATCCTGTGCATGCTTCTCATGTTGGCAAAAAATTGCTCATTTAAAATTTCCTTGGTGTGCTTTTGAATGCCAAAACAAATTGCCGCTTTGGCACCATATCACTTCAACATTTCTATAACTTGCCTTGAAAGTTGCAATTTCCCCCACTGGATGACAACCATTCCCCCACATTCCCCCAAAGACACCCTTCACACAAAGACCCTCATACAAGACAAATATATGTGGCAGGGCTTTGCAGACTAATCTGGTAAAAAGACATCATTTTACTACCTCTGTGCATGTTTTTGTCCATTCTGTTACTGTTACTTGTCATTTAACCTTTGAAGAAGATCCTGCTAGGATCGAAACGTCAGGCCAACTAATTTTTACACATTCTCCTACACAGGCTCTCTAGTGGATAAGCAGTTTGCTAACAGTTTTATTTTATTTTGATTTTACTACCTCGAAGACATAGGATAGGAGCCCAATTTGATTTAGGGGGGCTGTAATGACTTGTCAGAAAAATTTAACCAAACTTGTTTGCGCGTTCCACATGCGTTCATCATGTTAATCTACATATCATATAGGCATGCATCGGTTATTACATCGCATGCCCTTGTTTACCGTACGGTCCGTGGAATTTGCGCAGTACACCGCGGGATGCTTATTAATGTAAACAATGAAATGTCTTATGTAGATGGAGAAAAAGCATGGAGGGCCAATTATGTAAAACTCTCTTTTACATTAGTAATGGTGAATTTGTCGTGCAAGCTTAGAGCTTTATTTTAATTACCAAGGAGATTTTTTTTTAAACTATTGATTTCCTTTAGCTACATCATTGCAATTTACTTTTCTTTCAGTAGGTGCCCGAAAAATTCTCAGCATATTGCCCAAATTTTCACAAAAATATTTGGTTGGGGGGGGGCTGCAGCCCCCCTGCCTCCTACGCCTATGTAGGCAGGTCGATTACATAATCTCAAGAAACTTTTCCATGATAGTGCGCTATAGTTGGGGTCTCTATACAGCAGACCTTTAAAGCTATTTGGGCTAGTCACATAGTTGGGAGGTGAGCACTAAATAAACATTTTACACTATACTGCATTTTCAATTCTTTTAGTACCATCACATGTCGGACCGCTGAATCCATCGGGACAGATGCAGATAAACGCCACGCTCAGGAAGACCTCACAAGACGCTCCATTTTGGCAAGGGTTACTGAAGCAGGGTGACAGGACTTGAAAGCAAAGAATATATATTAAACAGTTATTGAACACAAAAATATTATTCCTTTCTTCATCTATAGTTAGCTGTACACGCTGAGTGGTTGACCGAATGATTTGATCAATTATGCCTTCTTTGGCGATGCTCCGGGAACATGTTACACATTCTACTGTCAAGTTTGTACAACATTGGCGTGCACTTGGTGTTATGTTGCTAGGTCACATGTTACACATTCTACTGTCAAGTTTGTACAGTAATAGCATACACTTGGTGTTATGTAGTTAGGTCACATGTTACACATTCTACTGTCAAGTTTGTACAACATTGGGGTGCACTTGGTGTTATGTAGCTAGGTCACATGTTACACATTCTACTGTCAAGTTTGTACAGTATTAGCATACACTTGGTGTTATGTAGTTAGGTCACATGTTACACATTCTACTGTCAAGTTTGTACAGTAATAGCATACACTTGGTGTTATGTAGCTAGGTCACATGTTACACATTCTACTGTAAAGTTTGTACAACATTGGCGTGCACTTGGTGTTATGTAGCTAGGTCACATGTTACACATTCTACTGTCAAGTTTGTACAGTAATAGCATACACTTGGTGTTATGTAGCTAGGTCACATGTTACACATTCTACTGTAAAGTTGGTACAACATCGGCGTGCACTTGGTGTTATGTAGCTAGGTTACATGTTTCACATTCTACTGTCAAGTTTGTACAACATTGGCGTGCACTTGGTGTTATGTAGCTAGGTCACATGTTACACATTCTACTGTCAAGTTTGTACAGTAATAGCATACACTTGGTGTTATGTAGCTAGGTCACATGTTACACATTCTACTGTAAAGTTGGTACAACATTGGCGTGCACTTGGTGTTATGTAGCTAGGTTACATGTTTCACATTCTACTGTCAAGTTTGTACAACATTGGCGTGCACTTGGTGTTACGTAGGTAGGTTACATGTTACACATTCTGCTGTCAAGTTTGTACAATATTGGCGTGCACTTGGTGTTACGTAGCTAGGTCACATGTTGCACATTCTACTGTCAAGTTTGTGCAACATTGGCGTGCACTTGATGTTACGTAGCTAGGTCACATGTTACACATTCTACTGTCAAGTTTGTACAACATTGGCATGCACTTGGTGTTTATGTAGTCAGGTGTGGGAGGGAGGACTGATTCAGAGACAACACTTGTTTTGTTTTGGTGAATTGTTCAACGGTCACAACCCTACTTACACCTCCATGGGATGTTGTTTTCAAATTAGATGAAAATGCAGGGCTCATATAGACACTTTGGGGTTTATAATGGCAAATAACAGCCAAACAGGATCAAATTGGATTCATACAATACAAAATTCATGAATATTCATTCTTCAGAAAGTTTAGATGACAATTAGTAATTTGCATTGGTGCACTGCAATCAGAGCATGACAGAGGTGCTGATGGTGGGAGAAGGGGAGGGGAGAGAGAGAAGGAAGGTGCAACTGGTACTCTTCATATGTTAGTTACCATATTTAGTTTGATGGGAGTGACATCCAATATAGTAAATCAAAATGGTATCGCAGTGATGATACCATAATGAAGAGTCAACACCGTATTGCAGTTATGATGCCATAGTGAAGTTTCAACAGTGTTGCAGTGATGATACCATAATGAAGTGTCAACACTTTGTTGCAGTGATGATACCATACTACCAACACTATACTGCAGTGGATTGATACGAATTGTGAAGTGTTAACACCGTATTGCAGTTATGATACCATGGTGAAATGTCAATACCATATTGAAGTGATGATACCATAATAAAGTGTCAACACCGTTCTGAAGTGATGATACCATTATGGAGTGTCAACACCGTATTGAAGTGATGATACCATAGTGCAGTGATGATGCCATATTGAAGTGATAGCACCATACTGAAGTCATGACACCATATGACAGTGACTGCATCAATCCAAGTAATGACACTGTATTGAAATGGCAACACCATACAGGTTACATGGTACCCCAAAATATGGCAGCCTGGCAACCTCTCGGCAAATTCATGTAAACATGATGAGAGCCACATCAAAGCTGTGGACCCAAAAGCAAACCTATTTCGACTTATGGAATATACAAAGAACAGATTGAGGGAAGGGGCCCAGCCCTTCTAAATTCAAAAAAAAAAAAGGTTGATTCAAACCTAGAGAATACGTACAGTATCGTGTGAAGACTAAGCATGCTTCATGAACAGAATTAATGATGGTAGTTATAAAGTGGTTAATTAAGTTTTAGTATATACTAAGTTCCCATGCAGGGTCCCCTCTTCCAAGAATTCATATATCCACTGGTGATGAGTCTCTGAAGTCAAACTTGATGATAACTGTCAGTATTTTGACTACATTGTCTTTTAGGGGCAGGGACAGAGTATCGGGTGGGGGGAGGGGGGAGGGTAGATTTGGATATTTGCAGACTGTTCTTGCTTGTAATAGTTGGTTCACTATAGAGAGGTGTATAATCACTTGGAAACTGTACTGGGTAGAAGAGAATTTGTTTCACTAAAAGGGTCACAAGTTGCATAGAAATGAGTTTCATGTCAGAGCAAATCTTTTTTTTTCCAAATTTTTTTTTTTTTTGGAGACAAGCGCTACATATCTTTCTAGTTCACCTTTTGCTGTCCTAAATTACAGCATGTATGTCTACTGTTTACACACCTAAACTACAGTACAATATTCAAGCCAAATAAAATAACTTTACAAGTTTACCTGGAAATCTATCTGTTACTGCATGTATTAGCAACTTTGCCATTCTAGTATCAGTTGTTAAGCAAACTATTTTGTTCAAAAGATATCAAAGCAATGTACAGCTCTGCAATATTTAAACAAAGAGTTTTGCCCTCCCTTAGAGTTACAACAATAGCTCTGCACCCACACATGACTCTCATTGGCAATAAGCTGATGAAATCACCCTATTCCAGTCATTGTTCTTAATACAACAATAGCTTTCCACCCACACAAGAATCTATATCACTGGTAGTACCAGTGAAAATAATTGACCCTACCAGTCATTATTCTACAATGTATTTATAAACCTAATGCATGAAAGGATCAATCACACAACACAGCTACTGTGACTTGATTTTTAAGTCTTCTTGGGACAACCAAGAAAATATCCAAATGTCGTTCAAGGGACTTTTTGATCCTGCAGCTAATTGATAGCCGAGAAGAGAGTCATTGATCCCTTTAACCATGCATTAATCCCTTCCACAATGCACTAATCCCTTCCACTAGGTATGAACCCCTTCCACTATACACTTACCCCTTTGACTATGCACTAACCCCTTCCACTATGTACAGGCGCATAACCACACCCATGCCACCCCCCCCCCCCCTCCAAAAACAAAATGCCCATTCTTTTTTTTCCTCAAAATTTCTAGTTTGATACAAAAATGTTAAATTGCATACAAACAGAAAAATGGTATCCAAATGTAGGGGAAAAAAGGCACATTTTAATTGGGGGGGGGGGGTGATGGCAAAATACTATAACATATATATGGTGGAGGGGTCTAAGGGGAGGGTTTCCTCTCCCCTTTGGTAATTTATATACAAGTATAGTGACTTGCAAATGGTGCTACAGTATCTGTTTCTAATACATACGATTAGCCTAGTTCTATATATTTTGGATAAGTAGCAGATCTGATTGGGAGGGGGGGGGAACTGTGGAGGGACAAGGGGAAATCTGTGGAGTAATTGCCCCCAATAGCACCCTATTGGTCTTGTCCTTGTTGCTGAACATTATCTTTCGTCTTTAATACTCCATCACAATAAATTACAATATTAAAACAAACTGCCTCCCTTGGTTTTAGCTAGCACCCCTGCTCCTGACAAGCCATTCACTGAACATCCAGCCCATTGAAAAAAAGAAGAGTGGAAAAAAAATGGGCGATAAAAAAAAATTTATACAACTAAAATGAAACAAAGGAAAGTGGACTTGAAAATTATAAGCAAGTATGGAAAAGAGCAAAATAATCCAAATCTTTGTTAAAGCACTTCGCTGCTGCTTGCAACGAATGAAACTGGGGTTTGATCCCTTTAACAGTGGTTTCTGACGTGCTGGTGGCCCTAGCCAAACAAAAATATTGAAAAGATAAAGGGTTTGTGCTGGTTTGTTTAACTAGAATGACCTGGAGCAAACTTGACCTGGCATGAATAATGAGGGTGCAAATTCATCTGAAAAAAGAAGATGCCACTTTTTAAGCACTTTATAAAGCTACTTTCAATGAAAATATTGTCAAAGGAAAACCGACTCCCCCTGGTGGGGAATTCAACGTCCCAAGACGCCAAACGGCCAGTGCCCATTCTTACTCTTGGAGAAGGCCCTACCTTCTACCTACTGTATGAAAATCTACCCATCTCCTATAGGAACAGACAATCAGGTGTGACATGTATGTCCTCTTAACAGAAGTACCATCATATGTATTTCCTGTCTGCAAGAATACTGAGCTACAAAAATTCCAAATTTATAAGTGTTGGGAAGGCAAAACTTTGCAAACATGAAATAAAGTTAAATTGTTTTAAAAGAAAAGAGCAAGCTTTCATAACAAAATCCCACAATTTAACCATCAAGAGAAGAGTATAAACAGTGCTGTACATTTGATTGCATTGAAAGTTCCGATTTGGCTGAATTTGTTTAATAACTATCAATCTGCTTTCTATGTGGAATTATATCAAACTGATGTTAATAGGAAACTGTTAGGGTTGGATTATAAGATAACAAAACAGCAAATAGTATATCAAAGTGTATATATATATAGTCAGTATTGCGAAGTTCGGAATACTTGGAAGTTCGGACACCCCTAAGAAATACACAATTTCACCATGACAACCTACAAGCAAGAGCCAATTTCACAAAAAACTACGAAGCTACAGTTATTTTTCTCCAAAATGACCAGTGTGCAAGTATGTACTTACATATTTGTTAATAAAAGGAAGTTATAGTTGTGGGGTGTTTTAAGGCTTAGGTGTCCGAACTTCGCAGTGCCCATGCTACATCAACACCAATGGAATAAAACACACTCTGAGGGTGTACAAATGATGGTGCAAAGTGCAAAAACAATGGTAGTGATGCAAACCTGTATTAAATACAGTAAGAAGCTTGCTTGTATTCAAAAAGGTTACAGTAGCTACTGTTATGAGATGGGTGGGGAAGTGTAGTCAGGGAATGGTGAGGTGCAGCCAGCATGGTTGGGGATGGCAGAAATGGGTAACCCTGGCTCAGACAGGAGGTAATTGGCTCTAACATGATGGATCTCATGTATATGCCAACAATGTAACCAGCCCAAACTCTGTAGTGTTAATGAACGCATGGGGTTGCCTGATATCTACAGCTACTCCATAAGTATAACGAGTCGTTTGAATTAGTTAATCTCCGTGTAAAATCACCACCAATGTTTCTGGTTCCATTTTACATCTAACATTAATGGTGAGGGATGAATGTGTCGGTTACAGCACTTTCAAAGATATATACTGTACATGTACATACTGGTTTGGCATTCACTTCCAGTAAAGCCGTCTAAACAGAAGCAAGCGTGGCCTAACCCAAAAAAATCTTGACAAAAGCCATCGTTTTCACATGGGTTAGAGTCACAAGCATCTACAGGAAATTGAAAAAATAGAATTGAAATATAAAACAAAATGTAAAACATTGTATTGAAATTTGGATCATACAATCAAAATCAAAATTGTACTGAAACAAAAAGGTACGTGTCCTGAAGTTAACCTCAATACTGACACAGATGTTTATTCTGGGTCAATAGCTTGAAAAATTAGATATTACATCTATGGAATGATGTTGTCTCTTGTATAGCTTACAGACTGCTCCACTATAGGCCCAACTCCTCCACTACAAGTCCAAATGCTCCACTGCAGGTCCAACTCCTCCACTACAGGTACAACCTCTCCACTACGGGTCCAACCGCTCCACTGCGGGTCCACTAAAGCAGTCCACTAAAGCACTGTTCCACTAAAGCAGCCTAAAGGTCAAACTGCTTCGTCAAAAAGTCAAACTGTTCCACTAAACGGCAAACTGTTCCACTTAAGCCTGGTCAATCTTCTACCCATAAGGTCAAAATGCTACACTAAAGGTTAAAGTGCTACACAGTCTAAAGGTAATGTAAGGCTTATTTTAGGTTGTTCGTGAACGGTAAGCCGGGCCTTACACTGATAACGTCGAACCGAGCGTGAAACGTGAAATATACAGGAAAAGCGGGTACTGGATAATATATGTCTTCTTTTATTGATTCTGAATAAAACTGTAACTTTAGATAATTAAAATGTACAGAGCCCGAATTCTACAGACGTAAATATAAATTACAGAGCCTACTGTTCTACGTCTGTAGACTTCGGGATACTTCAACTCCTTGATATGTCTTTATGAAACACTTAAACCCCTGATTCCAAAATAACAAATTAAGACGCGTTGCACAGGGCACACGCTCTGCCCTTGAACCCGATTGGTCTAAACTTATTTACTCACCCCTCACCAAACTCTTGATTGGTTGAGTACCAACCTGATATGCAGATGAGCATATGCAAATGGGCACTCAACCAATTTGAACCAGTTTGGCTGTCTTCCAACCCCGAATCATTTAAAACAAAAGATACGCTTCTAATAGCGCGTGATTTATATCCCGCCACACCACAGCGCAAACCACCAATGCGTGAGCCATGGGTGACGTCATAATAACAATAACTAGAATACGCTTCACAATAACAGTAACTAGAATACGCTTCACAGTAAGTGCTACACTAAAAAATCAATGTGCTACACAACAGGTCAAACTAGTACACTTAAGGTCAAAGAATAGGCTCTGCAAACTGTTAGACAGAAATATCCTCTGGAAGTAAAGTGTAAATTTACACATTTTCTGAAGAAATATCTACCAAAATTTTAGCAAATTAAATTCAGAAAAGGTTGCATGTATAGGTATCTTGATAATATTCAGTCTTAATTTATAATTACTTGCCCAACTTTCAAATGCATCAAAAAGCTGTGTACAGGGTTGGGTTGGGAAACCTTGCTAAATTTCCTGCAAAAATGTTTGATGCTACTACTACCTCTGATATCTGGCCTGTTTGCAAAGCAGAAAACCCAACAAATGTCACTCCGCCTCGTCCATATTTTAGAACGTTGTAGCTATTCGCACGATGGGTGCCCCCTAGGGACCTGCATGGATATTTATGTAAGCCTACCTTAGGCCCATACAGAATTAGCCTAGGCTAGTCAATTATTAATCATCCTACTACTACTGTAGTCCTACAAGTACTACTGTAGCCTAGGTAGATCGGGGGCCTAGATACAATTGGTAATGGTATATATATTATAATGCATAGAGGTACCGCAAGTTTGTCATAAAAATGTATTTTCTGTCGACGATTCGTCTCTTAGAATTAACAGAATTTCAAATGACACAAACATTGGAATATACAAGAAACGAATCAAATATCAAACCCTTGGCTATGACGTAAATTTCTGATCAAAACAGCAGGTTAAACTGCATCCAACATTCCAACTCCTACTGTACGTTCGCCAACCTTTGGTTGCTACTGTAGGTATAAGTGGAAATTGCATGAGTTTTTGTATTTCTAAGATCGGTGTTCGTGTCCGTTTTCAATACACATCGTTGGTCACCCGATTCACAGTATCATACAATAATATTTTATTATAATAATGTAATATAAAACACCCAGAATAATATTTTTGTTTATAGTATTACACGGTATAATGATATATTATGCACCAATTACATTGTTATTGTTTTAATATTACAGTACAATAAATTTGTACACCAGCATGTGAATCGGCTGCATCGGTTTTGCTACCTAAATGTGAACGTTGTGAAGTGTGGCAAACGCCTTCGTATCCACTGTCCTCCACCCCAAGACTTACACTCCCCCCCCCCCCCCACCTCCCCCGCATTGATTGCAAAGCGCATGATTTATACGGAAACCTTGCAAGGTGTTTTTAATTCCATGGTTATCTTGACCATTATCACTGGACGTTTATGAGATGCTTGGCAAATAAATGTTTTATTGTATAGTGACAGGGTTCTAATTAATTGCCCTGAACCAACAGCCTATGCGCTTAATATTTAAGTTATATTCAATGATATAGGCTACATTATGTGAACTTCTGTAACTTAAAAGGAAAATTAAACATTCCACACTGCTAGTTGAAAACTCCATCTACTGTTAATATCTTGACCATTATAACTCGAGAACTGGTTGATTTAATATAATATATTTGACTGGCTAAACCATCCCTTTTCCTACACTTCAACAGGTACAGTACACCTTCAATAATTTTCTTGATTTATTCTTGAAACCTGTTTCATTTGGAATGTTTGCTTTACTTTTTGTATAGGTCTACAGACTGTCATCAAAATGTATCTTTTTTGTCTGTCTTTATTTCCCTCTGTGGATAGTGATTGAAAAATTATACAGAATAGGACAAAATCTAAATGCTATATGAGGATGTGGTTGTCGCCTAAAGAATCAACAAAGAAAACAGAATCACCCATGTAATAGCCCCAAATATGCTAGATATTCAAATATGGTCACCTTTGGTCAAAATTCTTAAACTGTTTTGATTACAACCTCCGAGGAAATTTCCTCACTTGGACATTCAGTCATCCTGTGTGTTATACTTAAAAATGTCTGAGAACAATTTTGAGAGTATCTCAAGGAAAGTATCTCAAGGAGAGTATCTCAAGGAGAGTACTTTTTTGAAAACTTGTAGCAATTATAGCGTGCTATATAATTTGGAGCTTAAGATGGCATACTCCTCTATAGAGTCTATATCCATCCGCTCGATTGTTTCCCTTCAGTAAAAGTGCCAAAAAGCAGCGGGAGAACATCTTTTTTTGACCTGTTATCAATCATGATCTAGTTTTTTTGTGGCTTGCATGTTGAAGAGCATGAATGGAAGTACATGCATGTGGTGAGAAAATTGGGTGAATTGAGGCAATTTTAGACCCCTTTAGGCCTCCCAGGAGCAGCGTATAGGAAATTTGTTTACCACTGAGAGAAGAGGTTTGTTTACAAGTGACGAAAAATTCCGGCTCGGATAGCCAATCGTCTACATGGTCATGGTACGGAAAATTGATAGTTCCATGAAAGGCTAACTTGTCAGCTATCCGGCGATGGGTAGCGTTTAGCTAGTGAAAACTTCTATCTATAGACTTCGAGACTACATAACTTTTGTGATTTAGTGTGTAAGTCAATGGGGCTTTTAATAGCCGGATGTTACCCTATATATACTGACTACCTATAAGGAACCGAAATTCGCGAAGCCTGCTTTACAGTCACAGTTTATGTTTACATGAAACCATACAGTTGTGATGAGTTGTGAACACAACAATTATTGTTACAACACTTCTGTGATTATAGTACGAAAAAGGATTATTAGTACGTTAGATTATTCTAAAACTTTGTAAACAGAATAACAACGCTAGGAACACCCGATACATGTCAGTTCAAGAAAATACTGTATATATATATATATATATTTTTTACAAATGAGGCCAATTTTCTCTCATAGAAAGGTATTAGATGGCCAATATAGGTGATATGCTTTAGCATATACGTCACATGACAAGTACAGAAGTGTTTCCGATGAACTTTGTGGGTTGGATGATATAATTACCGATAACTGTCTTTTGAATTGAATGAAAATTCCTTTGTTAAATACTGCAATCACAAAGTCACCTTATTAAGCGTGACCCGCCGTCTTCACCCACACAAATATGCATGGTAGCTACAGATGTCTACTGACTGTAATTCACTCTAACAATAGAAAATTAATCACCCTCTTTCGATACAGTAATGGCTATCAATTTATTTCAAATATAAGCCTATAGACATGC